>NC_081554.1:68746234-69072463 GCF_963082655.1 Stomoxys calcitrans | reverse complement strand
AAAACATTTAAAATTGGAGCAAATTATTATGACCAGAATAAAAATAAGACAAAAAGAAAAATTCAAACAAACGACAAGCGGTGTAAATGTATTTGGGGTTGGGCAACTAGGCAAGAAGTCATGAAGTAAAAGTGTTTAATAGCCTAGCTTTTATGGCATATTAATTGGTTAATGTAAGTGGAAAAGTTGAAATACAAAAAACAATTCCTAAACAAAGAACAGAAAAATCAACCGTCGTTTTTTGGCTGGAATCCCATGTTCGGCAAGAACACAAAGATCTTTTACCACCTGCTGACAGTATTTTTCCCTAAAGTGTTAAGACTTATTTGGGACAAAAATATTGAAGTAGTCACACAGCTTGAGCGGCCCATTTAAGAAGTTAACTAGCTGACCCGGGCCCTCTCCGCTGCGCCTTCTTTTACTTTATGTGGAACAAAAGTTTGCTCGGAATATTTGTTGTCGACAATTAAAGAGCTTTCAGTGAATTAACATGCTACAAAAATAGTATTGGGTTGCCCAAAAAGTAATTGCGGATTTTTTAAAAGAAAGTAAATGCATTTTTAATAAAACTTAGAATGAACTTTAATCAAATATACTTTTTTTACAGTTTTTTTCTAAAGCAAGCTAAAAGTAACAGCTGATAACTGACAGAAGAAAGAATGCAATTACAGAGTCACAAGCTGTGAAAAAATTTGTCAACGCCGACTATATGAAAAATCCGCAATTACTTTTTGGGCAACCCAATAGTATATCGCTTGACAAACAGTTTAACAATATAAGTGCCTTTATCTGAATCCCATATGATCTTTATCGGTTTACGAATTTAAGTTTGGATGTAAGGTGTACTCCATTCTTAAAATACTTTATTTCAGCCCGATATTCTCAAGATGTCTGATTTAGGGGTGTTTTCGTGGGTAAGACGCTTGGCCCTGAAAAAATATCAGCATCGTGCTCTTCTCTCAAATACCAATTATTTAAACCACATATTGCCATTGGCTCAAGAGGAGTTTACAGGATGAGGCGTCCCCCAAACACATGGCCCCAAAATAGGATATCAAATTTGTTTTCTAATCTCAAATGCCTTACACTTGAGCCACATATTGGCATGGTCGAAAAATGTTTACCCTTTGGGGGGTGTTTTGGGAATGGGGTGATGCCCTAAATACATGGTCCTAGATTTGGATATCAAATTCGTATTCTACTCCCAAATTGCTTTATTTGAGCCCCATATTGCGATGGTCAGTAAAAAAATTGCTGTTTGTGGGGTATTTTGGGAAAGGGGTTGACCTCCAGAAAATTTGTCCCGAAAGTAGGTATCAATTCTTGCTCTTCCGCCCAATACCTTTCCTTTAAGCTCCATATTGACATGGTCAGTAAATATGTCCAATTTAGGGGTGTTTTGGGGGTTGGGGTGGCCCCCCTAGCACTTGGTCCAACAATTGGATATCAGATACGTTTTCTAATCTTAAATACCTTTCATTTGAATCCCATATTGTCGTGATTGGTCTACATACATCTTTGGTAGGTTTTGGGGTGGGGCGGCCCCCCTAGGTACCCTATCCCAATTTTGGATACCAAATTTTTATTTTTAGGGTTCAATATGAGAGCACATAAAATTTGGCTTAAATCGCACCACTCATCTCCGAGATCTGACGTTTCTGAAAATAAGGGTAAGGGGGAGGGTCCGTCCCCCCTTCAGATATCAAAAAATGTAGTACCCTATTTTCACCACGAGATCATTATGCACCATCTGTGAAAATTTCAAGAAAATCGAATCAGCCGTTTCTGAGTCTATAAGGTACACACAAACAAAAAAACAAACAAACCTACAAACAAACACAAATTGATTTTTAGGTTGCCCAAAAAGTAATTGCGGATTTTTTAAAAGAAAGTAAATGCATTTTTAATAAAACTTAGAATGAACTTTAATCAAATATATAATTGCCATTTTGTTCGATAACCTTTTGCCATCTACCTGGCAAATTGAGTACTCCACGCTCATAGAACTTCTGGCCTTTATCTGCAAAAAACTGAACCAAGTGCGATTTTATAGCCTCATCATTGCCGAAAGTTTTACCATTTAAGGAGTTCTGCAAAGATCGAAATAAATGGTAGTCTGATGGTGCAAGGTCAGGGATATATGGTGGATGCATCAAAAGTTCCCAGCCAAGCTCACTCAGTTTTTGGCGAGTGACCAAAGATGTGTGCGGTCTAGCTATGTCCTGGTGGAATATGACACATTTTCGATTGACCAATTCTGGTCGCTTCTCCTTGATGGCTGTATTCAATTTGTCCAATTGTTGACAGTAAACATCCGAATTAATCGTTTGGTTCCTTGGAAGCAGCTCAAAATATACCACACCCTTCCAATCCCACCAAACAGACAGCATAACCTTCTTTTGGTGGATATCAGCCTTTGAAGTGGTTTGAGCTGGTTTACCATGCTTGGACCATGATCGTTTTCGACTAACGTTATTGTAAACAATCCATTTTTCATCTCCAGTTATGATTCGTTTTTAAAACGGATCGAATTCATTGCGTTTAAGGTGCATATCACAAGCGTTGATTCGGTTTGTTAAATGAATTTCTTTCAATACATGTGGTACCCAAATATCAAGCTTTTTCACCAGTCCAAGACTTTTTATGTGATAATGAACGGTTGATTTTTGTATATTTAACTTTTCTCCTATCTCACGCTCAGTTACATGACGATCCAATTCGATTAATGCTTTGATTTAGTCATCAGCAACTTCATTTGGCCGACCTGAACGTGGCTCATCTTTAAGTGAAAAATCTCCAGAACGGAATTTGCGAAATCAATTTTGACACTGTCTTCCTTTTAAGGCCTTATCACCATACACATCTCGTAGCTTTTTAGCAACCTGCTCCGAGTTTTTTCCTTTACGGAAATAATAAAGTAAAATATGACGAAAATGCTCCTTTGTGGGCTCCATATTAAAATTGACGACAAACAAACAAATGTAAAAAAAAATTCGCGCACTTTTTTCTAAAGCAAGCTAAAAGTAACAGCTGATATCTGACAGAAGAAAGAATGCAATTACAGAGCCACAAGCCGTTGAAAAAATTTGTCAACGCCGACTATATGAAAAATCCGCAATTACTTTTTAGGCAACCCAATACCTTAATTAATACCTCTCAAATGTCACCTTCATTCCTTCAACCAGGTTAAGAAGTTTGACAAATTGCACATATGCAAGACTGGCAAATGGTTTACTCCTCGAGAACGGTTCCTTCCTAGATTATTCCAATGTCATCTCATTTTCTGGAATATAGTTGAACCAGCTTTCCCAAAATCAACGCTAAGCTATAAACGTGAAAGCATTTAGCATTTCACCCTGAACTGCGCCAACTTATTGGCTGCGAATTCAAGGCCGTTGGTGCTGCCATTCTGACTACACAAATCCTAAGATTGAAGAGATGTAGATCCCTCCCCTGGGTTTTAATAGTTGGTATCGCAATGGCATATACCTCTGCCTGAAATAGCGACTCTTCCATCTATCTCCAAGACATGCCTTTGCATATCTAGCGCATTGAAATAGACCTCCAATTCCATTACGTCTCTATTCCTCTATTCTATTCCACAAATACAGTATCCGCGCTCCAGTCTTCTATAGCAGTAAAGTGTATCCTGAAGATCTTATCTCGAAGACCTTCCCCATCCTTTACATCGTATCCAGAACGGAGCTGAGACCATACCCATCCTCTTATAGTTTGAAAAGCTTCCACTGACTTAGCGCAACCTTGACGGCTCATTTCAGAGTATAAACCTCAATAGAAAAGTTATTCAGCACCGCTCTGAAACCAAGCATCCAAGCATCCCATATGTCAGCACATGTCTCATAACGATTCCGCACTTTCAGTAATTTGTCTTTGTGTCAACCCTCCACTTTCTACCGACTATCCTCAAGCAAGAGTAGAAGCACACAGATACTATTAAAAATCGGTTCACAAATACGCAGCACTAACGAAATTTCGTAGACCCGATCAACATTTAGAGTTCTTCAGTAAAGCTCAGGCATTGGTATACCTGGGCCATTCCCCGGGGAGCAAAGATCCTAACATTAAAACATCAGACAGTGCAGGGACAGGATACATTCAGGCCAAAACAGAATAACCTTGTTGAGCTTTGGTTTTGGGCATTGCGTTGAAAAATGCACCCTGCAAACAAATCCCACAAAACCAAAGCGCAAAAGTGAAACAATTGTTTACTCCGACACCTAAAAACATTACTTCACGTATGACATCGCAGAATAACACTCGATTCAGTCGTTAAAATTTTAAATTCTTTGACTTATGTGTGTTGCTTTTGTGGGATTTGTTTGCAGAGTTGCATTTTCCAATGCAAAGTTCAAAAATATAGGTGCTCATTCTGTTTTAGTCCTTAAAGACAGGAAGCCGACGTTGGAACCATTACCGACTGGATTCGGAAGCCTAGGATGGGCAAAGATCCTAATATTGAATCATTAGACAGTGCAGTGGCAGAAGACTCAATGCTGCCTAACGAACAGGGAGCCGAGGGTGAGACCATCACCTAATCCCAAGAAGCCCATTTACCGGAGGACCAATTATTGTGTTCATCCAAATAAACCTTCAGATCCTTCAGAGCAGGGAGACGGTGGATCAAACCTAGCATTACTATACCTGCCTTTCGACTCTCCGACACCGCCATCTACGTCGAAGCGCAGCGATTGGTGAGGAAAGTAAAACAGGCTGGAAATTAGGTACTAATAGGGTACGATGCGAACTCTCATTATATGGGGTAGAGTCAACATTAATAAGCGGGGCCAAGCCCGGCCATACCGCTACTTTTATTAATAGGATTAGGGAGGAGGTTTAAGATGTGACAATATGTTCAGAAAATCTAATCGATTATGTTCAGGTTTGGAACGTTTTCTTTTCGGATCATCGCTACACTAGGTTTAGAATGGCGCTGCTAGGGCCGAATCTGAAAGTTACAAAATTTGCTAGACTACTTACTCCGCGGAAGACTTGGACAAGATACTGTAAATTGTCCAAGCGTAGAAGACATTGACGACGATGGCAACAGGATTACCACTGAACTAGTGGGTCGTAAACAAGCGGAAATATATAGAGAGAGGCAAAACGTGCCTCCTGGCTGCTTTTCTGCGAGCAGTTCGATAGCGTCGATAACGCTGCCAAAATGAAAAAGATTCTCTCATGTCCAAACTGAAACGTTAGTAGACGACATGATAGTGAAAGCAGAGACAACGGAGGACATGGTGATGGCTTTTAATGAAAACGTATTTTGCACAAAATACTGCGGGACTCACGGAGAGATCGGAATCTTCGAATAGAGAGGTTGGCCCAAAGCTTATCATTACAGAATATATGGTAAAGAAAGCTTTGAGAAGCTTCCTACCATTTAAGTCATCTGGATTTGATGAAATATTTCCGGCGTTACTACAAAAGCCATAGCGTGCCAAGCAAACCTGAGACGACACCTGAGGTCGAGTGTTAGTCACTTCTCCTAGCGGCGCAGCCTTGGATAGTCGATACTCTGGTATTGTCCTCTGGAAGCTCATGCTAAATTTCCGATTTCCATTTTTTTTTTGCTGCATAGTGCTCAAAAATTCCTGCATAAAAGTCTGCTTGAGGTCCACAATATCTCGACTTGTTTCGAGGACTTTCGAATTTTAATTTTCTTTTTTTTTGCAATTTTGACCGGGAACTTCTTCCAAAAGGCGTCCACACAACATAGGACCTTGAAATTTTGCACACGATATCTCCACCCGTTCATACATGGCGTATTTTGTTTCGATTTTCTCCCACTGTGCGACGCTGCCAGAGGGCGTGGGCTATGAGCTTTTATGTAACACTGTGGAACGGTTCTCCCTATGATGGGATTCGGATCGAACGAAGACAAGGCAATGGGTGCACTTATGCAGAATATGTATGACAAGTAACAGCGTATGTAGGTCATGTGCTTGAAATGATTGGACATTTTCTTTGTCAATGCCCGGCTTATGCAGCTTACAAACTCTGGCGCTTAGGTGCAGATCCGAAACCAGAGTTGAACCATCTGACACGGGGCTGAACATAATACACATTCCCTTCTTCAATCTAACCTTAGTCTTTATTCGCTCACACAGTCGATTGGTAACACTGACACAAAGTGTTACCAATTCAAAAGACCTGTCTATCGCATTGACATCTGGTAAATTGAACAGCCACTCTATACGAAAACAATAGCGGAAAATTATCATTTGACAGTCCGAATCTTGTTGATACATCCTTGGTCTATGACACGAATGTCTGGGCACCATGGCTCCAAAGCAGCGCTCAAAATGTTTCCCCGGTAATAACAACGATTATAGATCGGCCTTCGGCGGTCACAGCTGTCCATTCCATCACTCGAGATAGAAAAGTACATCGGGTGGCCGTTAGTAGGCTTTACGTTTCGGAGATACAGCCATTTTAAAGTTATCAAAGTGAAAATTAGATTTTCGATAAAATTTTGAAATTTTTTATGGAATCAGAAATTATGACCCATTACCCTCTAGAAAGCAAAGTTTACGAGATACGGCCATTTTAAAAATTTCTAAGTGTAAATTCGTTTTTCGATAAACTTTTGATGGAGTCACGCATTTTTGCCTATTTCCCTCTAAGACTCATAGTTTAAGAGATACAACAATTTTAAAGTTTTCAAATTCAAATTTACGAATTGCAGAATTGGAAAATTTTTCTCGTCAGAGAACACGGTGTTCCGGAAATCACCACGTTCGTACAAGTGCAGCAACTAATTTGCTCTTTCGAATGTAACTTTCTTGCTTTGGTAAGCAGTTAAGCAGGGCTTTGCTGTTGTATCTTGTTGTTGTACAGCTGGCACGTACTGTGTTGTCCCTATTCCTGTGTACGGGTGTAACGACAAGTTACCTCTGGCTCCCTGGGGGCAAGGTCTTCACATAAATTTATTTGAGCTGGATTTGGAGTTATATGCTTTATTTGCTGGATGAAATCTTAAGCTAAGATGTGTTTTGGGAGCACGATCGCTGTGGAGGGGTTTGCGAGTTGGCACACCCTAATGTACGGTTGAGCACCTTGGTTTGATAGCCGGTAATTACACGAGACACACCCCATTACACGGTTGGGCACTGATTGGTGGCTAGGAGGCGCACCCTAATACTCATCACTATTCGGGTTAACTGGCGTTCACAGCATGAAGATCCGGAAGGTCACACCTTTGCGAAGCGAGATATTCGGCCACGATAAACAAAAGAAGTCCCTAATATGCAGCAAGATAGGGGGTTTGGTGTCAAGGGGGCACACCTTAATACACGGTACTGTCCGGGTCCACAGTGGAACGCCACCGGGAGGTGAGAGAGGGCACTCCTTTGATAAAAGTGGGGTTTCCGGCTCCGTGGCAAGAGAGCGGCCAGGAGACACACCCTATTATCCGGCACTATACGGGGGTTGGTGAATAGGTGGCACGCCGTAGTACACGGCACTATTCGGGTTCACTAAATGACGGCACGGGGATGCGAGAGAGGGCAATCCATTGAGTTGGGAGTTTTGGGCGTAGTGGCAAGTGGGCACATCCAATTACACGGTACAATAAGCGGTTTGGTGGCTAGGAGGAACAACTTAGTTCACGGCACTGTTCGGGTTCACTAGGTGACGGCAAAAGTGGCGTGGTGGGAAAAAGGCACACCCTAATGTACGACACTGTTCACATGCGATTACAAGGCTAAGACGCTAGAGGACACTCAGTTTACACTAGGCACTGGGAGACGAATGGGCACACCCTGATATTTTTGAGCAGTTAGCGGTATAAGTTTACGTCTGCACGGCTTCTGGTTCCTTTGTTGACTTTCTCGAGTACTCGTTGCGACTCCAATGGTTTGCCCAGGGATTCACCATGTTCTTGTTTCTCGAAAACAAGTTGTTCACCACTTTAAAGTAGTAAACAACTCCTTGTTTTGTTGGTGCGTTGTCCCAAATGTCAACAAGTCCTTATATTTTGTTATTCGTTCTCTCTAGAGGCTAGTAAAGTATATCCTTGATCTGTTCCTGGTTGTGTTCTGCCTGCATGGGCACAGATTAGATTGAATTAAAGTTGGCTTTTATTCGAACTCTCAACTCAACTCTTAACGACAACGAAATCAACTTTCCCACCGCAATTTGAAGTACATACATATTTTAGAACCTTTTTATATTGGACAGAAACATCATCAACGGGTTCGTGTAATAAAGTAATTCATAACATTTATTGGTACTGAAACAAAATATCGTTTAAGCCATCAGCAAAAAACTAAACAAATTTATCACTTCGATATCAATAAGGTATCATTAAAAGTCATATAAATAATCACAAGCCAAGCAGAATAACAACTGTAGCAAAAGTGAACATAAATTAAGAAAACCCGTTGAAACCTGATATTCATACATCCACAACGAACTTAATATTCACTACTTTTATTTTTAATTAAATATAAAATGAAAACTCGATTGAAAATGTTGAGGAAATTAAATAATAAGGAATTTCGTTAAATCCTCTTCCACCACTGTGGTACATGGCATTATCAATTTGAGCATTTTTTTTGCAACGGTAAGAAGGCAAAGAACCAGACACATTGCTAAGTTTACGGAACCTATGCGAAATATAGCTCTGAGATGCTTCAGCCACTGGCTGCTACGCATTTCTCTTCCTCGGATGTGGTCGGTGGGTGAATTAACCCGGATGGTATCGAAGTCCTTCTGACACAACACAGTGCCGAGGCACAGTCCGTGGTTGAGAATATGGTATAGAAGAGTATGATAGTGGTTGGTGAGTTAGTTTGAACCGTACAAGTCAACGGGACCGGATGGCATATTGCCTGCTATGCTACAGCACCGATAGTCTTACGATTCCTTAAGATGATGTTTTGGAGCTGCGTTTTTCTGAATCATGTACCAGCTTGGTGGGGGGTGATTTTAATCCTGAAAGCGGGGAAACCAAGCCATTCTCTACCCAAGGACTTTAGGCCAATAAGTCTATCATCCTTCATTTTGAAGACTTTAAACAGACTAATTGACTTATGTCTTATGAACCTCTCAACCCTTCGCTGGTGAGCGCATGCTCGCTATCAGCATGGCTAAGCTAAGGCTCGATCGGTTAACAGTGCCCTTCATGATGTGGTTGTCTAGATCGGGGGGAATTTGGGTGTAGGCGACTTTACTTTGGGGGCCTTCTCGGACATATAAGGGGCTTTTAATAAAGATCATACCGGATCGTTTGAGTTCATACATGATCGGATAACTGAAACGACACTTGAGCTTGAGTGTGAGGCACTGCTGCCTGCGCACAGTCTGTGATAGACAGAACCCTAGTATTGCAATCGGAAAAATCATTTTACACGGATTGTTGAAAGTTAGGGGACAGAGTGGCCCAGGGGGCCTATATTGAGAATACCCAGGAACTGAGATCTGTTTTAGACTGCCTGGCTATAATTCGGTCCTACAGGCAGAGATCCCGGCGATCATGGAATGCGTCAGCTGGTGTAGTGTGAACATATATACAGTGAATGGCTATAAGGGAATAACAACCAGGACGGTAAGATAACGAAAAATCTTGGAATGTAAGAAGGAGATTAAAGCCTTTTCTGAGGATGACACAATCCGCATCGTTTGGGTGCCGGGCCATAACGGAGTTAGTCGATAAACTTGGTTAAACCGAAGCCACAGTCCGAGTTAAGGGCGTGGGCGACAAACGCGCATGTAACACTGTGAAACAGCGAAACAGTCGGTAGGACGGCGAAAATCCTATGAGGTAATACGCATCGTGAGAGGACGAGGAAGGAAGTAAGAAAGAGGACAGTAAAGCTTTTGGTGTCATAACGGCATACATAGGATTACGAGCTCACTTATGCAAAATCTGTGCGGCAAGTGATAGCATGTGTAGGGCATGTGGGGTAGATGATGGGACGTTGGAACATTTCCTATGTCATTGCCCGGCTTTCGCGGCTATCAAGCACATTTATGATGTAGTTGCCTACATCGAGGTGTATATGGGTGTGGGGACTTCACTTTGGCCGCCTTCTTGGACATAAAGGGTGATTTTGTAAGAGCGTGAAATAAAATGTTCATAGAACTCGCCTCTCATTAAGTCCATTGTTACGCGTGCTGTGTGGCATGTGGCACCATCTTGTTGAAACCACATGTCATGCAAGTCAAGCTCTTGCATTTAGGGCAAAATAAAAACTTGGATATCATCCCACGGCAGCGCTCATCATTCACAGTAACGTTACGATTCGCATCATCTTTGAAGAAGTACGGTCCAATGATGCCACCAGCCCATAAACCGCACCAAACTGGGAGTTTTCTGCTCATTGAGCCAAAAATGAGCTTCGTCGATAGAATGGAAGAAGCGCTCGATGAACTTTCTTAACAGAGCACGCTTTTTGATAACAAAATTTTTAATAATTTGCAAGCGTTGTTCGTTTGTAAGACGATTCATGGTTAAATTATAGACCACACTGAAGAAGTTTAACAGTGGAACAAAACACAAAACGTGCGTGAGCTGTTTAAGCCAGTGTTGCCAAAGAGATAATAGCTAAAAATCTCCCTTTATAAGAGGCTTTAAATAACATGAAGTTTGAATCCATACATGGCGCTCTCTTGGACATTAAGGTCACCCTGTTTTGGTAAATTTGGTTGATACGATGCTGTAATATTGGATCAACGCATCACTGCAGGGTATCAATGCATCGCTGGCAGATGGCTGGATAAGAAAGATTATGACCAACGAGCAGTTTTATCTCCTCTCTTATTCCTTTTTGTAGTCAATGGGATTTTGAGGTCTTATGGCATAAATTCCAGAAAGAATGAATTCCTAATATACAATTTTCTTTTTAGAGGTTATTTTATAGTTTTTAGAGCGCACAACAAGCCGATTACTGACTTGGCATGGGGCGGATTAATATATGCACCCTCTTTTCAACCTAAACTAACCTAAACCTACCCGCTTGAAATTTTGCACATATATTTCGTTATAGCGTAGGTCATTTGGGATTGTAAATAGGCCACATCGGTCCACGTTTTGATATAGCTGCCATATAAACCGATCTGGTATCTTGATTTTCTAGGCCTCTAGAGGGCGCAATTCCTATTCGATTTGACTGAAATTTTGCATGATGTGTTTTGTTATGATTTCCGACAACTGTGCTAAGTATGGTTGAAATCGGTTCATAACTTGATATTGCTGTCATATAAACCTATCTGGGGTCTTGACTTTTTAAGCCTCTAGAGGGTGCAATTCCTATCCGGTTTGGTTGAAATTTTGCATGATGTGTTTTGTTATGACTTCCAACAACTTTGCTAGGTATGGTTGAAATCGATCCATAACCTGATACAGCTCTCCTATAAACCGATCTGGGGTCTTGACTTTTTAAGCCTCTAGAGGGCGTAATTGCTATCCGATTTGGCTGAAATTTTGTATGATGTATTTTGTTATGACTTCCAACAACTTTGCTAAGTATGGTTGAAATCGATCCATAACCTGATACAGCTCTCCTATAAACCGATCTGGGGTATTGACTTTTTAAGCCTCTAGAGGGCGCAATTCCTCTTCGATTTGACTGAAATGTTGCATGATGTGTTTTCTTATGACTTTCATCAACTGTGCTAAGTTTGGTTGAAATCGGTTCATAACTTGATATAGCTGTCATATAAACCGATCTGGGGTCTTAACTTTTTGAGCCTCTAGAGGGCGCAATTCCTAACCGATTTTGCTTAAATTTTGGACTAAGTGATTTGTTATGACTGCCAACAACGTTACTAAATATGGTTGAAATCGATCCATAACTTGATACAGCTCTCCTATAAACCGATCTGGGGTCTCGACTTTTTGAGCTTGTAGAGGGCGCTATTCTTATCCGATTTGGCTAAATTTTGCAATTAATATTAAATTTGACTGAAAATTTTTTATGACTACCAATAACTGTGCTGAGTATGGTTCACTTCGGTCCATAACCTGATACAGCTGCCATATAAACCGATCTGGGATCTTGACTTCTTGAGCCTCTAGAGGGCGCAATTAATATCCGATTTGGCTGCAATTTTGCAAAATGGCTTCTTCCATGACTTTCAACATACGTATCAAATATGGTCTGAAGGGGTCTATATCCTGATACAGCTCCCATATAGACCGATTTCGCTTTTTTACTTATTGAGCCCCTACAGTGTGCAATTTTTATTCGAATTGGCTGAAATTTTACACAACGACTTCTACTATGGTCTCCAACATGCACATTGCCCCTGTTCCTTAGTGGAATGTTCATGGGCAAAATTTGCAATTTTTACCGTTCATATAATCTTCAAATCAAAGAATTGGTCGCATTGGTCCATAGCTAGATAAGTCTCCCATGTATTTATATATTTCACTCGATATGCCCTTTTATGGCAGTCGTGGCCATAATTTGACCTTTAAATAATTTTGTACATATTTTGTACTGTACAGCGTAGTGTACAGTTTTCTGGCTACCCTTCTTAACTTTGGCGACAAGATCTATGACAGCTATAGTTGTAGCAGATATGACCTAATGATTTTAACGCTCATCATCGAAGTTTTCTCAACACCATAGAATTTTTTTACCTCTAATACTTGGCAATACTATTGGGCTTCCATAACAACAAAACCCTAATGCCAATTCACTGACTTCAAATGTCGCATGATGTCACAGTAAACTCAATATATCAACTGTAACGTGCATGCCATAAAAACGTAACCATTTTTGATTTTTTTGATTGTTTAATATCCCTGAACTGAACTTTGGAAAAAAAAGCGTCGCAACGGTTTTGGATTTATGCTGAAAATTTTGGCCTCATGAATATTGCCAAATTACTACTTTTGTAGACAAGTCAGTTGTACGTGGTGTATTTAATCCTTAAAATATACATGCATCCATGAGATATTTGCTGCACATACAAGCTGGATAATATGTTGAGAGGGTGCTCTGGTAGGTAGGCTAAAGTTGCATGTAAGGCCTGCCGCATGCACTACCACCAACAATACGGCGACCATCGCAGTTAGTATCAGCAAAATGTGGCCGCTGTATGTGGGGACAGCAATATGTTGTGATCAATATTTAGTTAAATGATTTATCTCAACTCTTAATAAATCACTTTTAAAATGTTTTTAGCAGCGATAAAAATTAATCAATATATTGGTGGCACTTCAATAAAACACATTCGATTTATGAGTGGTAATGGTGGTGGTGGTGGTGGTGGTGGTGGTGTTGGTGTTGGTACTGGTCCTGCATATATACGCTGCACCACTGCAACACGATACGAACGGACGGACGTAAACGGCTGCGCTACGCTTGTTGCATTTGCCGCTTCTACGCATATGAATAGTTATGAGAGATCTGCTTGTGACCAATATCAGTTTTTTTTTTTTTTTTGTTTTCCTTTCAGCCACTCCACCTCTGTCCCGATTTTTGGCCATAATAAAGTCAGGGGGACCCATCCAGTCACAAGCCTCAACTTTGTCAGTCAAGTCAATAGAGGATTAAACAAACAGGAAAATCGCAATAATAATAAAAGCAGAACTTAAGTAAGTAAATGGCAATTACTTTTAAGTTGTTGCCGATTTTGTTAAGTTGCATGCAACATGGTTTTTGTGTTGTGAGCAGCTTTGCTTTGTTGTTCATTTATTGTTGGTGCTTGCACGTAAAGCACATGACCATTAAGTAATAAACATATTGACTGAGTTATAACTGGTGCTACAATGATCCTGTGGCCTGCTTTTGTAAAGTTTCTTTTTTTTTTTTTTCTCTCGGGCTTTTCAGCTTAAGGGGGATTTATAGCTAGAATCTTTTGTGCTGGATCATTGGTGGTGATATAGATACTATGCAGGTAACCAACGATTCTGAGGGGGTGTTGGTTTTTTATTAAACATTTTTATGGATATTAAGGTAACAGTTTATGAAATTAAATCCCAGTAATAAAAACAAAAGCCTACTTTTATCAATTAAAACAGGTGGCATCTCTGGTCATTTTACTTGATGCTTATTCTTAACCACTCTAAAAGATGTTTTGAAGTTACAGTGACACAAATTGTCTGAAAGTCGGTCCACATTTGATGTTGAAAGATGTTATAGTGGACGGCATATGAGGATTTCATACACTGAAAAAAAGTTGGAAAAAATGGCTAAGATATTATGTCATTACGACGATTGGCATAAATATCTTCTCAGATAGCCAGGCAGCCATTAAATTCCTGCAGAACATATTCTGAACACAAAAAATTACATACACTGAAAAAAATTTAGAAAAACATTTTAGATTTTTCCTTATTCGTAGAATTTTAGCCAAGAAAACGAGACAAGAAACCTAAACTTTAAAATAATGATGCCATCTTTAAATTTAATTTCCTATTTACTAATGGACAGAACGGGTACGGGGAATGGGAGACACAGAGCCTGTATTCTTGCAAAGGGTAATCTATATGTTTTTCTTCTTCCGTCGCTAAGCACTGAAGAAGCTCTACGTGCAAGTCAGCCTTGATATTAACAAGTCTCATTACTGGCTGGATTCCCTATATATGGCACACGATTCAGAGATGCCGCCTTCAAACCTTAAGCCGCTGGTTGTAGGAAGTGATGTTAATGCACATCACCAGGTATGGGGAAGTTTGGATGTCAACGAAAGGGGTGAGCTGCTTATTGCTCTGATCATCGTTATATTAGTTTTAGCCTTGGAGAAAATACTGGAGTAGTGGTCCCTTGGCTAAACAGAAAAAAGGCGGATTGAGATAAATTTCGGCACAAATTCTGCACCACTATCCCTTTTAGACTAGAAAAGGAAGTGGAAACTACGGACGATATAGACATAACACTGAAGATGTACTGGTAGCCGTCCTTGAAATAAACAAGTCTCATTACTGGCTGGCTTCCCTATATATGACACACGATTCAGAGATGCCGCCATCAAACCTTAAGTCGCTGGTTGAAGCTGCTTCTGTAGGGAAGAAAAGCCTCATTGTAGGAAGTGATTACAATTAACATCACCAGATATGGGAAGTTCGGAAAGGGGTGAGCTGCTTATTGATCTGATCATCGTTATATTAGTTTTAGCCTTGGAGAAAGTACTGGAGAAGTGGTCCCTCAGCTAAACAGAAGAAAGGCGGATTGGCATTTCGGCACAAATTCTGCACCACTATCCCTTCTAGACTAGAAAAGTAAGTGAAAACTACGGAGGTTATAGACATAATGGTCAAGCGGATCACGAAGACCCTGAATGACTCGCTTGTGTCAGCATGTCCTTGTGCCAAGCCAAGGGGCAAACAGCGACCGCCATGGTGGACCCCAGAGCTGGTTGGTCTAAGGAAGGACTGCAGAAAACCCTTCAACAGAGCAAAGGCCACAAGAGCACCACACAATTGGGACATCTATAAGGTTGAGCTAAGAAAATATAAGGACGATCTGAGAAAGGCTCAGAAAAAATACTGAGTAGAATTCTGCAGCTCCATCTATTATAAATCTGCGGCCTCTAGGCCAAGAAAGATTCTGTCCTCGAGACCTATAACGATGGGGTATATCCAGAAGTCAGAGAATGTATGGACAATGTCTAGTGAGAAAAAACACTAGAACTACTCGTTGATACACATTTCCTGGGAAATTCTCCAACGGACATCGTGGCGCCAGAAGAGTTTGCCACGGATATGTATTCATCGAAGGTTAATAGGGAAATAATGTCTGAGCCGAAAATCCTTAGGGTGATAAAACTTTCGACTCCTTTAAGTCACCAGGCCCTGATGATGCATCTCCCTTTGAATTACAAGCTGTGTCTGATAGACGCAGCTCTACCTGGTTTAGGGAGATATTCTCTGCTTGTATCAGAATGTCATATATACCCGTGGGATGGAGGAACACTAAGGTCGTTTTCGTTCCGAAAGCAGGAAAACCCTACCACATAAAGGCGAAAGATTTTCGTCCTAATAGTCTGTCATCCTTTAAGCTGAAGACTCTTGAGAGGTTGATAGAAACATATCTTAGGCAAAGATCCCTGGAGATCGTCTGTCGCGGCAGCACCAGGTATATAGTAAAAGCAAGTCCTCTGAAACAGCTCTGCACGTCCTAGTCGGCTACATAGATGGTTCTCGGCTGTCAAAGAATATACAATGGTAGCATTTCTTTCTTTCTAGCCATCAACTCTACCGTAACAAAGTTTATTAATAACTTACTTACTAAAAGATGCATTCGGCAGGCTTGGGATCTGTGGATCTGAAAGGATGGGTCAGCAGAGGAAAACCTCAAGAAGGTGTACTGTCTCCTCTACTTTGGAATGTAGCCATTAACAATATATTATGCTTATGACGCGGCAATTTCGGTTAGGGGAAAGTTTCCCAGCACTCTAAGAGATATACTTTAGGAAGCTCTACGTGCAACAGCAAAGCGGGCTACCGAAAGTGGTCTGGATATAAATCCGTGCAAGACAGTAGTAGTTCTTTTCAGTAAGAGATACAAGTTGCCTACAGTGGTACCTGTCTCCTTTACAGAAAGCGCAAAATACCTGGGGGTTTGCTGGACAGGAAACTGAACTTAAAATCCAACATTTTGGAAAAGAAAAGGAAGGCCACTCTTGCCCTATATACCTGCAAAAGAGCCATTGGCAAAAGTTGGGGACTTAGACCGCGTGTCATGCATTGGGTATAAACTGCTGTTGTCAGACCTATAATGCTATATGGTGTTGTGGTCTGGTGGACGGCGCTTCAGAAATCCACCTATTGCTCAATATTTAATCGGATCCAAAGGATGGCTTGTTTGTGCATCACAGCCACATTGAGGACGACACGATCTGATGCATTGAATTTAATGCTACATCTTATGCCTCTGGACATTGTGGCTAAATTGTGTCATGCGGCCAAATTGACGAAGGATGTCGAAGGACCCAACACAACTCACTGTCCCAAATTTCGGCGACATCGGGCAATAAATGCGACTTTTATGGGCCAAAAACCTTAAATCGGCGGATCGGTCTGTATGGGGACTATATAGTCCGATATAGCAAATCTTCAAACTTAACCTGCTTATGAAAAGAAGAGTTACTCTTGCTCTATACACCTGCAGGAGAGCCATTGGCAAAAGTTCGAATTTTAAACCGAGTGTCATGCACTGAGTATATACTGCAGTTGACTGTTCTACAATGCTATATGGTTGTTTTTGTTGTTGTAGCAGTTTATTGTGTTATATCTTTCGTCTGCTTGATTTTGTTGAGTGTCAAGACCCAGGAACTCTGCGACTAAGATGGAGTGCGTCCACAGGGATCTGGGTCGGAGTCGAGTGGGTCTGGCCGGGCAGTTAAACAAGTGACGTGTATCGTGCGGTCCCTGGTTACAATCGGGACATACATCTTGAACGTCGGCATCAATCCTAGCTCTGTGGGAATTGAGGCGGCTGCATCTGCCTGAACGTAATTGAGCCGGAACCACTCTAGTTTGCCGGGGGAGGTCGATTTCTTCGGATGCAATGGGTGGCGGTCGTTCTCCAAGGACTACATTCACCCGGTAGCCAATTACCGCGTCTGCTACCGTGTCTGCATGAATGTTGTTCAGACCCGCTTGATATGCCGCTTGATCTAGAGGTTCTCTCTTGTAGCGCTGGACCTCACGCTCTAGATCGTGTAGATCTACCTTAAGGCTTCTGGGCGGTGGGTATCTATCCACAAGATGATGATTTGGATGATTTCTGCGATAACAGCCCAAAAGTTATTGCTTAGACAGCATGTTGTTATGTCTTCGCACTGGTAGGATCTTTGTTTCCTGATGGAGGTGATCCACATGAGTACTGAGGAGACAGCCCGTCGCAGTTCGGAGGGCGGCATTCTGAGAGATCTGAATATTATTTCACTGCGTGTCACAAAGTTGACGAAACCACACAGGCGCTGCATAACTTACCACAGACCGGACAATTGCTTTGTACGTGGTCAACAAGGTTTCTTTGTCTGCACCCCAAGTGCTGCCAGAGAGTGACTTGAGGATCTTGTTTTTACTTTTGACTTTAATGCAGATTGCTGTGGCATGTGAGGAGAATGTGTAAGAGCTGTCAAATGTGACGCCAAGTATTTTGAGACACTTGATGGTCGGAATCATTTCTCTATCGAACATCACAGTCAGCTCAGTATTCACCTCACGCGTATTTGTTGTGAACAGTGTGGCTGAAGATTTGGTGGCGGATATCTTCAGATTTCTTGCAGCGAAATATGAGGCAAGCTCGTTGAGGTAGACTTTCAACCTATCGCAGATGTCATCATTGGGTGGAGGGCCTGATACCATGATCGTACAATCGTCCGCATATGCTATATGGTGTTGTGGTCTGGTGGACTGCGCTTCAAAAATCCACCTACTGCTCAATACTTAACCGGATCCAAAGGATGGCTAGTTTGTGCATCACAGCCGCATTGAGGGAGCTTTCTCGTTGATCATGAGGTGGCCGCGGACACTGTGTTTTACTTGTTACAATATCCGGGCCCAGGCAGTGTGGATTACACCCTACTTGAGCCGCATTTTGATAAAAAGTACTGTACCACTTTTTCTGATAGAAACGATTTGAACTACGATATCCCTGGTAATAGAAGTTACATAAACTTCTATACGTATGGTTCCACACTAGATGACCAATGGGCCTTAGGTTGTACTCTAAAGATCTAGAATTGGTCATATCGAAAAGGTTCCCCGACCACTGCAGTATGTGTCAAGCAGAGAACATTGCAATTATGGAAGTGGTGGAATGCCTAAGATATAATGTCATTACGACGATTGGCATAAATATCATCTTAGACAGCCAGGCAGCCACTAAGTCCCTGAAGAACTTATTTCTGAACACAAAAACAGGCCTCGACTGTCGCAAATCTCTCAAAGAGATGACTGAAAAGTTCAAAATTCAGTTCAAAATTCTGGGTGCCGGGCCACAGAGATATCCCAGGGAATTCTAAAGCAAACGAGCTTGCGAGACTAGGAACTATCTTACACATTCCAGGGAAACTGGAGTCTAGCTACGTGAATTAAGATTGCCAATAACGACTTCTGCAGAAGCTATGAGGACATCGAAGAAGAACAGACTATTGAACGCCTTCTGTATGTGTGTCCCGCACTGGCAGTCAGAAGGAGTTCCACTTTAAGTTCTCATTTCTGTGAGAACCTATCTTGATTTAGTCGATGTGAACATTGTAAGCAATCAAAACAGCCAGGTATTTCACGCTTTCTGTAAATGAAAAATTCTCTCCTCTCAAGGAGGTGCCACTGTAGGCAACTTTTATTTCCTGCTGAAAGGAACTATTTCTGTCTTGCACCGATTTACAACTAGACCACTTTTGGTAACCTACTTTGCTGTTGCACTTAGAGCTTCCTGAAATATATCTCTTAGAGTACTGGGAAACTACCTCCGAACCGCAATTTCCACCTCATCAGCACACGCGAGCACTTTAACACCTTTTTCCTTCAGAGATAATAATAAATTGTTAATGGTTATATTCCAAAGAAGAGGAGACAGTACACTTCATTGAGATGTTCCTCTGCTTATGCATCTTTTTAGATCCACAGATCCCAAGCCTGCCGAAATGCATCTTTTAGTAAGTAAGTTATTAATAAACTTTCTTATGGTAGAGTTGATGCCTAGAAACCCCAACTCCTTCATGATTGACGTCGGTTTTACATTATTGAAAGCACCTTCAATGTCAAGAAATGCTACCATTGTATATTCCTTGACAGCGAGAGAACCCTCTTTGTAGCCGACTGGGTCGTGAAGGGCTGTTTCAGAGGACTTGCCTTTACTATGTGCATGATGCTGCTGCGACAGGCGATCGCCAGGGATTTTTACCCTAAGATATGTTTCTGTCAATCTCTCAAGAGTCTGCAGCTTAATGGATGACAGACTTATAGTACGAAAATTTTTCGCCTTTGTGTGGTATGGTTTTTCTGCTTTCGGAATGAAAATGACCTTCTTGTCCCTCCATCCAACAAGTATACAGCGGTCAAAAAAAGTATTCATCATTAGCAAAATTGATAATAAATTCACTTATTTTGGGTAATTGAAGAAAATTTAAAGTAAACAAATAATGCAGTTTTATGCAATAGTTTATTTTTCGTAATATGTTTTAAAATAAATTCAAAAAATAAATTTAATTAGCGCAAAAAATGCAATTTTATATAATAACACCAAAAACAGAACAAAAAAAGTATTCATCATTGATGTGCTATCATCAAAGTCAAATTCAAATATTATTTGGGAATCCCCCTTTTCTGTTTTATTTAGTAAAGGAGGCTTTGCCCTTGACAGCAAATATTTAATTTCATTGAAAATATAGTTTTTGTCAAAATGGGTCGTAAGCAAAACGAGGTTTCTGATGAGGTAAAAGTTTTGATAATAAAACACCACAGGAATGGTTTAACTCAAAAAACTATCAGTGAAATATTAAATAGACCACGATCTACTATACAATCCATCATCAGAAAGTGGACAGAAACGAAAACTGTTGACAATAAACCAAGATCTGGTCGACCAAAAGCACTTTCAGTTGGAGATGTGCGTTGGCTAGTGCGGCAAGTTCAGAAGACTCCGAAGACAAATGCGACCATTCTTCGTAAAAACACTATGGAATATTTAGGGAAGGAAGTTACTACACAAACAATTCGAAATACACTCAAAAGGCATAGTTACAGAGGAAGAACTGCACGTAAGAAGCCCTTTATAAATAAAATAAACCGAGTGAAAAGGCTAAACTTCGCAAAAATGTATGTAAAACAGCCCGAATCATTTTGGAAAACAGTCATTTTTGCAGACGAGAGCAAGTTTAATCTTTTTGGGTGCGATGGAAAGGTCATAGTGTACAGAAAACCAAATACAGAGCTTGAAGAACGAAACACAGTTGCTACTGTAAAACATGGTGGAGGTGGTTTAATGGTTTGGGGGTGTATGGCGGCTTCAGGAGCGGGAAATCTTGAAATTATTAATGGAGTAATGGATCATAAGTATTACATTGACATTTTAAAGAGGAATTTAAAAGATAGTGCTGTAAAACTTGGGCTTGGTAATAACTTTCAATATTATCAAGATAATGACCCCAAACATTCTGCTTTAAATACCAAGATGTGGATGCTGTATAACTGCCCCAAAGTCATTAAAACTCCTCCTCAAAGTCCCGACTTGAACCCAATTGAACATCTTTGGGAACATCTCGAACGCAAATTGAGAACGCGCAATTTTTCGAGCAAGAGTCAAATGCAACAGGTGATAATGGAGGAATGGACTAATATAGACCAAAATATAACCGCTAAATTAGTCCAATCGATGTCAAACCGTTTAAAAGAAGTTATAAGACGCGGTGGTCGAATAACAAAGTATTAATTTTTTTAAATTATGTTATTTATTTTTTTGTTTTTTTGCAATGATGAATACTTTTTTTGTTTAATTTTTTGTGTTCAGCTGTAAAATGGCCCTTTTTGTTCCAATAAATACTATTTTTTTCTTTAAAAACAATGAAATTGTGTACATATATATCACACAAGCACTACTGCATCATTAGTTTAATATGTTTTTATTCCAATTGTCTTTTGTAGACTTATTAAAAAAAAAACATTGAATGATGAATACTTTTTTTGACCGCTGTATATGACATTCTGATACAAGCAGATTATATTTCCCTAATCCAGGGAACCAGTTTATCGGACACAGCTTGTTATTCAACCGATGATACATCATCAGGGCCAGGCGACTTAAAGGAATAGACACTTCTTATCGCCCAAAGAATTTTCAGCTCAGACACAAGTTCCCTAATAGCCTCCGACGAATGCATACCTGTGACAACCTCTTCTGGTGCCACGTTGTCCTTTGGAGAATTTCCCGAGAAATGTTCTAGTGTTTCCTTATTGGACATTGTCCATACATTCTCTGACTTCTAAATATACCCCACCGTAATAGGTCTTGAGGACAGAATCTTCCTTAGCCTAGAGATCCAGATGTATTCTCCACAAAGCTGCAGAATTCTACACAGGATTTGTTCTGAGCCTTTCTCAGCTCGACCTTATATTTTCTTAGCTCAGCCTTATAGATGTCCCAATCGTGAGGTGCTCTTGTGGCTTTTTCTGCAGTCCTTCCTTAGACCAACCAGCTCTGGGATCCACCATGCCGGTCGCTTTTTGCCCCTTGGCATGTCACTACGATATGTTGACACAAGCGAGTCATTTAGGGGCTTCGAGATCCGCTTGACCATTATGTCTATATCCTCCGCATTTTCCATTTCCTTTTCTGGTCTAGAAGGGATAGACATGCAGAATTTGTGGCGAAATTTATTCCAATCAGCCCATCTTCTATTTAGCCGAGGGACCACTTCTGCGGTATTTTCTCTAAGACTGCGGTATTTTCTCTAACGATGATCAGAGAAGCTGTGGTCATTCAACGCTTGCGCTTATATCTTCCGATACAGAGGTTTTATCTCGCATCTTTTTCCAGTTCCGGGTAATAAAGGTCGGTTTATCCTCTTTATTACAAATCGCCAGATTGCTACTTATTATATTCATATTTTATAAGCAGCTCACTTCTTTTGTTGACATCCAAACTTCCCCATATCTGGTTGTTGTTGTACCAGCATGTACACTGGGGCGGCAGCCCTTGCCGATGAAGGACTTAGTCGGGACAATCCGGTACGTACAACCGGCTGCCATGGGATAATTCCCTCCATAACTGTGCATTAGTATCATTCCCTACAATGTGGTTCTTCTTCCCTGCGAAAATGGCTTCAACCTTCAGCTACTTTAGGTTTGAAGGCGGTAGCTCTAAATCGTTTGTCATATATAGTGAAGCCAGCTAGTAATGAGACTTGTTTTTTTCAAGCCTTGCTACTACTGAATCTTCAGTGCTTAGCAATGGAAGCAGAATAACATTTAAACTACTCTTTGCAAGAATACAGGCTCTGCCTCTCCCTTTCCCCGTACCTTTGAGTAGTGTAAATCCCGGAATTCTTGGTCCACGAACGTCCACGATAAGAACCACGTCAAATCCCACTGCCATCAGGAGGATCTTTAGTGTCGCCGAAGCGTTCTTACAATGATACAGATTTATCTGCAGAGGGTACAAATATGAAGCATATCAATACCAAATATCTCATACTGGTCATTAAGTTCCAATTCCCCTTGCATATTAAACAAGATTTCCGTACAAATAATTTTTGACAGCACTGACAACTGTATTTGCCTAAATGCCCTGAGGATATACTAAAAATTTAGTTATAGTAATTTTATTTTAATTTCATGCGACAGAAGTGCCAGTATTTGTTTAGTTGTGAAGCAGATTCGATTTATTGGCATTCCGATATGACAACAGAGACAATTAGTTGTGTAGGTGTTGATTTAAATGTTGACCAGATTTGGACTGCCATGTTTGTGTTTGAGACATTGCACTCTTCAGGCAATAAGTATTTTCAAATGCATTATATTTAGTATGTAGCATAGGAATGATAAAATATGTGTAAACGTATTTCGACACTTCACCAAAAGAATAAGGGTATTGAATTTGACGTTCCTTTTGAATAACCTCGAAATAGTGATTTTTGACCTTATCTATGATTTGACCTACATAATCATTGTCATGGTTAACCATATTCATATAAAAGAGTATTCTTTAGAACTTGCTTAGATAAGTCGAGGCAGTCTGTTATCATTTTAGTCCTTGTGCTACCAAGGGACTCTCAACAATTTATTCAATATACAATGTATTGAATGAAGTTGAATTTTATCTCCATCAAATGGGATTTTTTCACTAAAGATAGATTTCATTGTATGGCTTTCAAGGTTGCTTCAGGAAAAGCGTCAGGAACAATTAATTGCCACTTCCTATATCCTATATTTCATTATATATATATCCTATATTCTTTGCTGCTATGCGATTGGAATCTGTTTTTTTAACCTCCCTTCTATTGGATACTACAATTTTATGCCCTAAATCCATCAAAACTTTTTTTTTCGAGTAACAGTTTTACCTTTGGCTACGATCACATACAGATACCATTAACCAATACTTCAATTAAGCAAAAATGAAATCTTTTTACCAATTCTTCCTTGTTTCTCCAACTAAGACATTGACGTTTAAACTCCTACACCTTCCATGTTCGTATGCAGATTGAAATCAGCATCAGAAATGGACAGAAATCACTATCATGTGAATACAGACATTTTGTTTGAGCAAACATAACTCTTCTGTGTTATTTTTTCTTTCCTGGCGAAAAGAAAACAAATTTAAAAAAAAACTCAATCACTCAAACCAATTTGCTTTTTCGCTCCTTTAGGATTTGCACAATGGGCCTAGAACGCATCATATTCTAGTAAACTGTGTTCTTTTCTTGATATCTCTTTTTAGGCAAACAATGGATAAAAAGAAATAATTGCTATGCTATTGGAGGTATATCAAGTTATGGTCCTATTCGAACCATAATAGAATTGAACGTTGGAGACCATAGTAGAAGTCATTGAGTAAAATTTCAGCTAAATCGAATAGAATTGCGCCCTTTAGGGGCGATGGTTTTATATGGGAGCTGTATCAGGCTATAGACTGATTCAGACCATATTTGACACGCATGTTGAAAATCTTAGGAGAAGCCGTTGTAAAGGGTGATTTTTTTGAGGTTAGGATTTTCATGCATTAGTATTTGACAGATCACGTGGGATTTCAGACATGGTGTCAAAGAGAAAGATGCTCAGTATGCTTTGACATTTCATCATGAATAGACTTACTAACGAGCAACGCTTGCAAATCATTTTCAGTGAATGGGCCCTAGAAAAGTTGGCAGAAAATCCGCTTTTTTATCGACAAATTTTGTTCAGCGATGAGGCTCATTTCTGGTTGAATGGCTACGTAAATAAGCAAAATTGCCGCATTTGGAGTGAAGAGCAACCAGAAGCCGTTCAAGAACTGCCCATGCATCCCGAAAAATGCACTGTTTGGTGTGGTTTGTACGCTGGTGGAATCATTGGACCGCATTTTTTCAAAGATGCTGTTGGACGCAACGTTACGGTGAATGAACACATTTCGAACCGAACACTGATTTTGGTAATAAAATTCAATGATTTGCAAGCGTTGCTCGTTAGTAAGTCTATTCATGATGAAATGTCAAAGCATACTGAGCATCTTTCTCTTTGACACCATGTCAGAAATCCCACGTGATCTGTCAAATACTAATGCATGAAAATCCTAACCTCAAAAAAATCACCCTTTACAAGTATACTAATGGCGTCCTCTAGAAGCTTAAAAATCAAGATCCCAGATCGGTTTATATGGCAGCTATATCAGGTTATGGATTGATTTAGGCCGTATTTTGTTCAGTTGTTGGAAATCATAAAAAAACGCCTCATGCTAAATTTAATCCGAATCGGATAAGACTTGCGCCCTCTAGTGGCTCAAGAAGTAAAGATCTAAGATCGGATTATGTGGCAGCTATATCAGGTTATGGACCGATTTCATCCATGTTTAGCACAGTTGTTGGCAATCATAACAAAACACCTCATGCAAAATTTCAACCGAATCGGATAAGAATTGCCCCCTCTAGTGGCTAAAGAAGTCAAGATATAAGATTGGTTTACATGGCAGCTTTATCAGGTTATAGACCGATTTGAACCATGCATAGCACAGTTGTCGGAAAACATAATAAAACACCTCATGCAAAATATCAGCCAAATCAGATAAGAATTGCGCCCTCTAGACGATCAAGAAATCAAGATCTCAGATCGGTTTATATGGCAGCTATAACTAAAAACGGACCGATATGGTCCACGTACAATCCCAACCGACCTACACCAACATGACGTATTTGTGCAAAATTTTTTCTAGCGGTCAGCTTTACTTCAGCGAAAGTTAGCGTGCTTTCGACAGGCAGGCGGATGGGCGGACGGACATGACTAGATCGACATAAAATGTCATGACGATCAAAAACATGTATACATAATGAAGTTTTAAACGAATATTTCGAGGAGTTACAAACAAAATAACAAAATTAGTATACCCCCATCCTATGGAGGAGGTTATAAAAATAGACTAAAAGGTTTACATGGATAAAACTACCGTTGGTTTTAAATTGATTTTCAGGTTTTATTCGAATTAGACATATGTTTGGACGCACCAATACATCTCAATTGAGCGTTGATCCCCGAAAGCAATTAGTTTGTATCAGCCCCAATACCTTCCTGCATCGCTGGGTCTTTGGAAACCATTTTAAGCCTACTCCGTGGCTCTAGATCCACTGGAAACAGACGCAGATCATCAACTGCCTGATGGATAACACTTTCGTAGCTGTCATTGGGTTAGCTTTGGTTAGGTTGATAAAAGGGAGCAGATATTAATCCGCCCCATGCCACTATGGACATACACCTAAGCCAGTAATCGGCGTGTTGGTGCGCTCTAAAAAAAGGGCTATCCTTAAGTGATTTAAGATCCTGAATCCATACTAGGAGAATGTAATCCCACTTTTTTACCACCGACTGTATGCTTGGTAAATTGCATGAGGCTGATGGCGACCGGAGACATGCAGTATTCCTACTAAACTACGGCTGTCTCGCAGATCTCAACATCCCTGATGAAATTGTATCGTACGAATTCAACAAGTTGAGACTGAAGGTGTATAGAAGATGTGGGGTTGGGGAACAGGAGACGACTCAGCAGTTGTTGCTGAACACTTGTCCGTGGAACTATCGACTTCATCTCTAAAGTCTGGCAATCCCCCTGGAAATCTTCCTGCTATGATCAAAACAGGCGAGGAATGCGTTATACCCGACAAGCCTTGTGTGGATGGTTCATCTAGTTGGGTTGGGCTCAAGTTGTGCGCCAGCAGTGAAGGACGAAACTCAAAAGGCAGCAATATCATGTAAAGCATCTATGAAGGAATCGTCCACCCTGCAACTGTTCAGTGTCCTGAGGAAAATTGTTTTCTCAACTACATTAGTCATGACAAAATCGAACAAATGTGAAGATAAACTCCTGGCGGACTCAGAAGACGAGACTAACGCAACAGTGGTTAAAATTCTGAATCCTAAATATGGTCCAAATTCTGCAGATAAATCTTGAACCATTGTAAAGCCCCTTCGGTGGCACTTATGGTGCTTCCGATGGCAGAAGGATTTGACGTGGTTCTTATTCAACAACCATGAATTGTTCCACAACAAAAAATTCCTGGATCTAAACTACTCAAGGGTACGGAGGACGGGAGACACAGAGCCTGTATGCTTGCAAAGAGTTTTCTAAATGTTTTTCTCCTTCCATCGGTAGCCCATGAAGATTCAGTAGTAGCCACTCTTGAAATAAATAACCCAGCGGAAAAGGCGGTGACATTGAGCCCTAATGTCATTCCTTGTTTTGCATCCACGACGCCTGGTCTCCCAATTCCATGTTTATATCTCTTAAATATTGAGTGACATTGCCAGGTTAGAACTTACCTTTCACGGTAAATAAAGGGTGATTTTTTAAGAAATATAGAAAATATTTTCGGAAAAAACAACGCACATAAAATTCTGAAAAACGGAATGACAAAATGAATATACCCCCATCCATCGGTGGTGGGTATAAAAATACATAAAATTTATTTAGAAGGATTCATCAATCTTTATTTCAATCGATAGTACGGTCCATATAATTTAATGTTTGAAGAATATTTCATGAAAATGTTGACCGTGACTGCGCCTCAAATGGTTAGTCCAATTTTGTCATACTCTTTCCAATATTTCGGCCGGTATCTCATGAATTAATGCTTTAATATTGTCTTGCAATGCGTCAATTGAAGCGAGCAGAAAACTCTTCAACAGGGGAGGCTGTGAACTTTCCAAAATAATGTGGCTTAATCTAGACTTGAAGAGGTCTACCGCTTTGCTGCCGATTGCTAGCACAGACGTCTCAGCCATTGTGTCGTTCATGACAGGTCACTATCTGATTTTTAGTCATGCTGATAGACTGAAGGTTGCAACTAACGACTATTACACAAGCTGTAAGGACGTCGCGGAAAAAGAGTCTATAGAACATTTGCTCTGTGTGTGTCCCACACTGGCAGTCAGAATATGTTCTACTTTAGGTTTTCATTTCTTTGAGAACTTGCCAGAATTAGCGGATATGAACACTTGCAAGTTTTTGGGATTTTCAAAGCGATCTGGATGGTTCAACGGAAGAAACTAGAAGGCATCGTCCTTCCTTCTCCTGTTCCTGTGGTACCACAATTCACGAAAACGTCTAAGAGAGTCTGATGCCAGATTGCCTTTTGAACTTAGCCTAGCCTAGCGTTAATATATTCTTCTCATACATAAACACTAAAAATATGACTTAATTCAGCGCAAGACCAAATTGCGCATCATGGTAGTGTCTACACGAAAATTCGATAATTTCCTACTTCATGAAAATTTTATGCTGGTATCTACCAATTAAATAGAAACTCGAAAAGCATATCTAAAATAATATCTGATCGCAAACGATGTAACCTTTTGTACAGGAATCGCTCCAATGTCTCGTCTTCCTTACCACATGCTCTTCATAAAGCCCCCCTAGTCGTGGTGATTTCCTTCATACTGTCCCTCAGTACCCATCTCGTTCCTCTGACAGTCTTCTCGTTCAAAGTGTCACCTGCACTTTCTTGGACCATCTACTCAACTCGGATCGGGTCGTCATGGAACATTTCGAGTTTCCCAAGTTTATTCTCTCTCATTTCCCTTTACCCCACTGGGGCCCGCCACACAAACAAAAATGTGGACTGCGCCATATTCAGTGCATGTGTTAATCGTCTTCTTGCAATCCCGAAAAATCTTTGACTTTACGGCCCTGGATCATATCACCCTAAGTGCAATTTAACGGTCCGTGATCACGTGCACAACTTCGGGACTAATATAAGCACAAAACAACTTCCGCTTTCCTTCATCGCTCGGATTTCCATCCAGAAGATATATATACAATGCAGACACTCATAGCTTTCCTTTGTCACTACACTACTTCCGTATCCTTAGACAGCAAAGTGGTAGACCACTTCAAGTTTAGATTAGACTCCACAATGCTGGATTGTTTAAAGTCCCAATTTATAATTATCTGTCATCCGTTTCCCTTTGTGCCTTATCTGTAAGAATAAGGAAACCCTTCGCTTGAGGTTTAGTCACAAATTTCTGTTCGCGTAGAAATTTTAAGGTAGTTTCTAGTCCAGAACGGGAATTTCCCTCTTTTCGGTAGTCGGCTGTTAGGCCACCCGTCGTTAATGCATTATATCTTAGCTATTCTGCTACTTCTTTAATTGTATGAAACTACGCTTAACACATACTACAAATAAGAGACAACATTCTCAATAGTCCAGTCCCAGTTCTTCAGACTACTCCCCAAAGTTCAAACTTTTGCCCTTACAGAATTATTGACAGCCATTTGTCTAGCTTCAATTTTCAGCACAGTATTGAAGTCGTACTCCATGTGGCCTTCTTTTTGATACAGCAAGCATGTAGCATTATAGGTCTGACAATTGTCGTATATAGCCGATTTATGACCTGCGGTTCAATCCCTAATAAGTGACAGTAGCCTTCTTTCAGGTGTATGTGGATGCAGTGGTCTCTTCTCCCTTTTTGAAATGTTGGATTGGAGGTTCAACTTTGTGTTCAGAAAAAAAACCGAGTATTTTAGGTTTTCAGTGAATGGAGGCCATCGTGGCGCAGAGGTAAGCATATCCGCCTATGACGCCGAGCGCCTGGGTTCAAATCCTGGTGCCAACATTAGAAAAATTTTCAATGCTGGTTTCATATGTGAGATACTGTGAGGTAGGAGGCCACCGTAGCGCAGAGGTTAGCATATCCACCTATGACGCAGAACGTCTGGGTTCGAATCCTGGCGAGACCATCACCAACAAATAGATCCCGCAAGCATTGTAGCATGTAGCATTATAGGTCTGACAATTGTCGTATATAGCCGATTCATGACCTGCGGTTCAATCCCTAATAAGTGACAGTAGCCTTCTTGCAGGTGTATGAGGATGCAGTGGTCTTCTCTCCCTTTTTGAAATGTTGCATTGGAGGTTCAACTTTGTGTTCAGAAAAAAAACCGAGTATTTTAGGTTTTCAATGAATGGAGGCCATCGTGGAGCAGAGGTAAGCATATCCGCTTTTGACGCCGAGCGCCTGGGTTCAAATCCCGGTGCCAACATTAGAAAAATTGTCAGCGGTGGTTATCCCCTTACTAATGCTGGCTTCGTATGTGAGATACTGTGAGGTAGGAGGCCACCATAGCGCAGAGGTTAGCATATCCACCTATGACGCTGAACGCCTGGGTTCGAATCCTGCCGAGACCATCACCAACAAATAGATCCCGCATGCATTGTAGCATGTAGCCTGGGTTCGAAACCTGGCGAGACCATCACCAACAAATAGATCCCGCAAGCATTGTAGCATGTAGCATTATAGGTCTGACAATTGTCGTATATAGCCGATTCATGACCTGCGGTTCAACCCCTTATAAGTGACAGTAGCCTTCTTGCAGGTGTGTGAGGATGCAGTGGTCTTCTCTCCCTTTTTGAAATGTTGGATTGGAGGTTCAACTTTGTGTTCAGCAAAACACCCGAGTAATTTAGGTTTTCAATAAATGGAGGCCATCGTGGCGCAGAGGTAAACATATCCGCCTATGACGCCGAGCTCCTCGGTTCAAATCCCGGTGCCAACATTAGAAAAATTGTCAGCGGTAGTTATCCCCTTACTAAAGCTGGCTTCATATGTGAGATACTGTGAGATAGGAGGCCACCGTAGCGCAGAGGTTAGCATGTCCACCTATGACGCTGAACGTCTGGGTTCGAATCCTGGCGAGACCATCACAAACTAATTTTCAGCGGTGGTTTTCCCCTCCTAATGCTGGCAACATTTGTGAGATACTGTGCCATGTAAAACTTCTCTCCAAAGAGGTGTCGCACTGCGGCACGCCGTTCGGACTCTGCTATAAAAAGGAGGCCCCTTATCATTGAGCTTTACATGAATCGGACTGCACTCATTGATATGTGAGAAGTTTGCCCCTGTTCCTTAGTGGAATGTTCATGGGCAAAATTTGTATTTGCATTTGGCATATGTGCGGTATCCTGCCATGTTAAAATTTCTCTACATGTCCGCCTATGGCGCTGAACGTCTGGGTTCGAATCCTGGCGAGACCATCACAAACAAATTTTCAGCGGTGCTTTTCCCCTCCTAATGCTGGCAACATTTGTGAGGTACTGTGCCATGTACAACTTCTCTCCAAAGAGGTGTCGAACTGCGGCACGGCGTTCGGACTCGGCTGTAAAAAGGAGGCCCCTTATCATTGAGCTTGAATTTGAATCGGACTGCATTCATTGATATGTGAGAAAATTGCCCCTGTTCTTTAGTGGAATGTTCATGGGCAAAATTTGTATTTGCATTTGGCATATGTGCGGTATCCTGTCATGCTAAAATTTCTCTATCAAGTGGTGTCGCTAGGCGGCACGGCGTTTGGACTCGGACTGTACACATTGATATGAGAGAAGTATGCCCTGTTCCTCAATGGAATATTCATGGGAAATTAAGTATTAGTATGAATGGAAAATTCACTCTTGCTATTGATACAGGCGCCAGCGTTCTTTACATCTTCTGCTAAAAAAATCAAACACTGTTTTAGTCTTACCTTCGCCTAGACCCTTTTCACCTGCCCAAGATCGCAGAACATTCAGAGTTAAGCTAGTCGTACATGGCGTTCGTTATCCGGATGAGGTTCATATCAATGTCCTGCAAAGTTTCCGCCATATTATAAAACAATATAATCACTTATAATATGTGTAAGCGGCCAATAGCTAGTTTAGTAGCAAGCTCGTCTTCCACCAGTGGTTTTGGTTTGTCGCTGGCATCTCAATGGGTTAATATCGTCTGAGCGAGTTTGAATTTAGGATGCCACTATAACCCAATCCAACCTATCGTTATTAGACCCAAATGTGGTAGGTATTCTAGGTTCCCATTTGTACTTGTTTTCCTTACCTATCCCAGGGTGCGTTTTGGGATGCAAAACCTTTGCGACTGTTGCAGCATCAAATCCTTTGTGGATATATATGTAGATCGCTTGTGGAGCAGCAGCAGCACCAGCAAAAGTCTGGTTGGAAAAAAGGGGTAAATGTAATAAATTTTCTTTAATTTCTCATAAATTTTACTTAGCATATAGTTTGAATATTGTGTTAACGCTAAGAACAATACCAAAAAATAATAACAACGTATATAACAGCCCGTGCAACAAGAGAGAGAGAGGGCATTAACAACAATAGCAACAACCACATTACATGGACGTGGCTATTGCAAATTCAGCAGGCCGCCAAGCCGTCGTAAAACTGCTGCCACTATAACACCCGCAATAATTTGCATATGTTGCATTATTCCCTTTGTTAGCTGGCTGACATTGTTGCTTTTGTTATTCCTTGGTCCAAAAAATGGTCGTCTAGGAGCAATAGCGCCTGTGAAGCCTATAAACCTTTTTCCTATTTGTGGATAGTGGGTGCCGTTGAAGTTTTTCTTTTTATTTAATTTTTTAGTTTGGTCTCTTTTGAGACGCCAGCCCGAAGACTTGGGAAATATCAAACGTTAAAAGTTGCCATAAAAACACTTGAATATATGACACTTTCCTTTGGTGCTGGGTTTTAAGCCAACAGTTGTTGTTGTACGTCTATTGCACAAAATGGACCACAACAGTCTTCTTCTGATTTGGCGTCATGATGACCCAACATGGAAGGGCTAGTCGACTCAGCGATCAGTCTGGAAAATTATTGCTAAATCAGAACGGTACAGGGAAGTTGGTAGTAGTCGAAAAGAGATTTTTGGAGATATTTCAATTCTTATGACGCATGCTGAAAGCAGGTGATTTTGTTGACTTAACAATTGGTTTCCCAAATGTGGTTTGTATTTAAAGGCGTCATTAACGAATCCCAAAAGAATTTATTTTTTCTAAATTTGTTTTTCAATGTCATCTTTTATTGATTTCCCTTGAGTAGAGCTTGCTTGCATATTCAGTTACAGTGGCAAACATAATTAACTGTGCATAGCTAAAGTCTAAAAAATATTTGCAGTTAAAATTTTTTCAAACATATGTATAGAGGAAAAAAATTAAAATTTTTACGACAAACAAAATACTTTTATCACGAAGTTTTGCTTTTATTGTAATCGTGTAACGTTTCGCTTCAACATATCAAACGTTAGCCACAAACGTAGTATTATTGGGTCGGACGCAATTTTTATCTGAATTGGCTAAATTTTGCACATATCGTTTTGGTGTCTCTTCCAACAACTGTGTCAAGGTCTAAATCAGTCTATATCCTGATATATTGGGTTGCCCAAAAAGTAGTTGCGGATTTTTTAAAAGAAAGTAAATGCATTTTTAATAAAAATTAGAATGAACTTTAATCAAATATACTTTTTTTACACTTTTTTTCTAAAGCAAGCTAAAAGTAACAGCTGATAACTGACAGAAGAAAGAATGCAATTACAGAGTCACAAGCTGTGTAAAAATTTGTCAACGCAACCCAATAGCTACCATATAATCCGATCTCCCGATTAGACTTCTTGACCCTCTAGAGAGCGCGATTGTTATCTAATTTGGCTGAAATTGCGCACATGTCGTTTTAGTATGACTTCCAATAACTATGCCAAGTATGGTCTAAATCGGTTCATAACCTGACTTAGCTGCCATATAATCCGTTTTCCCAATGTGAGTTTCTCAGCCTCTTGAAGCGCTATTAGTACTCGATCTGCCTGAAATTTTGATTAGTATGGTTGAAATCGGTACATAACCTGATATAGCTGCCATATAAATCGATCTGGGATTTTGATTTCTTAGCCTCTAGAGGGCGCAATTCTATTCCGATTTGACTTAAGTTTCGCAAACATTGGTTTGTTTTGACTTCGATCAACTTTGGTTGAAATCGGTCCATAACCTGATATAGTTGCCATATAAACCTATCCTTTGTCTTGACTTCTGAAGATTCTAGAGGGCGCAATTCTTATCCAATTTGGCTGAAATTTTTCAAATATCGTTTTGGTATAACATTTAATAACTGTGTATGGTTTAAATCAGTCCATATCCTGATGTAGCTGTCATATAAACCGATCTCGGGATTAGACTTCTTGAGCCTCTAGAAGGAGCTCACATGTCGTTTAAGTATGACTTCCAACAACTGCGCCAAGTATCGTCTAAATCAGTCTATAACCCCATATAGCCGCCATAAAAATCGATCTTCATCTGATTTGAGTTTTTGGGTCCTAGACGGCGCAATTCTTATCCAATTCGGCAATTTCTCAGCCTCTAGAAGGCGCAGTTATTACTCGGTTTGCCTGAAATGTTGATGGTGATATTTTTATATGACTAGTACGGCATGTCAAATACGGTTCATGGTACGGTCAATAATAGCTCATATATATTTGAAAAAGTCATGCAAAGAACTTGACAAATGCGATCCATGGTGGAGGGTATGTAAAATTCGGCACAGCCGAACTTAGTTCGCTTTTACTTGTTATTCTCTTCTGTGTCTCCTAATAGAGACAAAGAGTGAGTATTTGAGCGTATTTGAGCGTATTGACCAATGATTGGTAAAAATACTCACTCTATTGCACATTACTTTCTACATACACAAGAAAATAATCCCAAACAGACAAATAGGCTTGCAAATAATTGCAATTGTATGCTCGTCACTGGTATAGACACTTTCTCACACACAACATTTTTATACCCACCACCATAGGATGGGCGTATACTAATCTAGTCATTCCGTTTGTAACACTTCGAAATATTCGTCTAAGACCCCACAGAGTACATATATATTCTTGATCGTCTCGACGTTCTGAGTCGATTTAGCCATGTCCGTCCGTCCGTCTGTCGAAATCACGATAGAGGTCGAACGCGTAAAGCTAGCCGCTTGAAATTTTCCACAGATACTTAATATCGATGTAGGTCGTGGTTGTTGGGGATTGCAAATGGGTGATATCGGTTTAGATTTAGATATAGCTCCCACATAGACCGATCTCCCGATTTGACTTCTTGAGTCCTTAGAAGCTGCAATTTTTGTCCGATTTGGCTGAAATTTTGCTTGCGGTGTTCTTTAGCGACTTCCAGCAATCGTTCCAAGTACGGTCCAAATCGGTATATAACCTGATATAGCCCCATATAAACCGATCGGCCGATTTGGCTACTTGGGCCTTTACAAGCCGCAATTTTTGTTCGATTTTGTCGAAATTATGAACTCAAACAACTTTGCCAAATGCGGTCCAAATCAGTCTATAACCTGATATAGCTCCCATGTCAAGTGGTCTCTCAATCATCCTTGTTCGGTTCCTAGAAGCTTTAAATTTTGCTAGCTTGACACACAAATTTTTATTTTGTAAACATTTTTACAGAATCCATGGTGGTTGGTTCCCATGATTCGGCCTGGCCGAACTTTTTTACTTGTTTTTAACTTTTACAGTGTCCCGAAGTAATCTATTGCGAAACATGGTATATCATCCTTGTTGTGTACAGGCAACGACGCACCTTACAGAAAGCCAGACTATTTTGACCGGTACGATTACAGCGTTGACGCGAAATTTCGAGCCAGGAGCAAGACGTTTGATGGTAATACCAAGCTTGAACTGGTAGCGTACTTGCTGGCAGGAGTCATTATGAGTAGCTGGGAAGAAATTTGCTCTCTTACCTGATGATGTCGGCCATAAGTCTGTTTTTGCGAGGCGATAGAGAGAGTAAATGACTCCTCCGTGCGTCTGAGAACCCTCGGAAGTATTCTGAGAGACGACGGAAACTTTACGCAGTCAAGTACAGAAATGATGGAGCTACTGGCATTTACCTGGGGGTTCAGACCTATCTGGAGAGTCGGTATAGCGGGATGGTGACAATGTAACGCTGCCAGAATGTAGTATGGAATCTCTACCCGTGGTTGAGGACATTATAACGGGAAGACAGCTTTCAATTCGTATAAAACCTATCAGTCCATGGGACTTGATGGCTTACTACATATACCATTTGGTAGCGCAGGGGTTAGCATGTCCGCCTATAACCCTGAACGCTTGGGTTTGAATCCTGGCGAGATCATCAAAAAAATTTTTCAGCCGTGGTTTTCCACTCCTAATGCTGGAAACATTTGTGAGATGTTATGCCATGTAGAACTTCTCTCCAAAGAGGTGTCGCACTGCGGCACCCCGTTCGGACTCGGCTATAAAAAGGAGGCCCCTTATTATTGAGCTTAAACTTGAATCGGACTGCAATCATTGATATGTGAGAAGTTTGCTCCTATTCCTTAGTGGAATGTTCATGGACAAAATTTGCATTTTACAATACATATCCCAAATAGCTGGGCCGTATGCCATACGACTGCTTGTGACGATTTTTAGGTGCTCCGTTTTGCTAGACTATCCGCATAGATAGCGGGCAGGTTAGGGTGGTTTTTATTCAAAAAACAGGGAAACTGAATATCTCCCTGCCGGAGGATTACTAGAAAAATGTGTCTCCTTCTTCGTCTTAAAGACTCTCCAGAAATGAGTTGGAAGTGTACTGAGGACAGTCTCGATATTTCACTAGTATGCTGATATGATCCCGGCACAGGAATGAGTATGGCATCACTCGACAAGGAAGGGTTTTATCTTAAATTTTGTGGCTTTTGTTTATCAATGTGATTTTCAGGTCTTTCGTAAATGTCGTAGCCTGAGCGAATGATGTCGCCTTCATAGTAGGTGTACCAAGTACCAGGGCGTGACTTTTGACCGGGGACTAAGTTAGGTTGAAAAGTGGGTGCGGATATTAATCCGCTCATGCTATCATGGACATACACCTACCACCAGTAATCGGCTTGTTGTGCGCTCTAAATAATAAAAAAATGACCTCGATAACGAAAATCTAAGTCAGGAATTTCGTGCTACTTACAAAATCCCAAATTGTTTTCCATACCACGCTCCTAAGTTGGTTCATGTCCGGTATTGTGTCCCATCTAAGTAGCGAAATCTGTTAGCCGCGAAAGCCAGGCAATGACAAAGGTAATGCTCCATCATCTTCCCACATGCTCTATATATGCTATCACTTGCCACACCGATTGTGCTTAAGTTAGCTCGTAGTCTTATGTGTCCTGTTATGCCACGGATAGCCATACTGATCTCCTGTTGCCACCCTTTCAGCAAAAGCCTCGTCTCCTTACAATTTGGGTTTCCTCATAGGATTTTCGTCGTCCTACCGTTTCGCTTAAGAGCTGTTCCCTTGCTCTTAACTCGGACTGCGTCAACCTATATAGACAGCAGTCCTCTGGCCTTTTCTGCCAAATCGTCTGCACTTTCCTTTACCCTTAATCCGCCGCGACCCGGCAACCAAACGATGTGCATCTTGTCATCCTCAGAGAAGGCGGCAATGTTCTTCTTACATTCCAATACTGTTCGTGATCTTACCGTCCTTGTTGTTCTTACTCTTATGGCCAGTTTACTGTCCGTAAATATTTTCACATTCAGAGTGCTCGCGTTAACACCACACGACTTCACGCATTCCGTGGCCCGGCCCGTATCTCCACCTGCAGGACCGTATTATAATCAGATAATCTTAAACAGATCTCAGTACCTGGGTTCTCAATGTAAACCTCCAGGCTTACTCAGTTTTCTGGCTTTGATCCTCTTCCTCTATCCATTCTAGAATGATGCAATGCCTCGCCCTCGACCACAAGTCACCTCTCAGGTATCCGATCGGAAACCACTACCATTCCTTCCAGCTTTCCAATCGTTGTCCCGTGTATATGATGGTCGTATCCTCTATCCATTCTTAAATAGCCTACAGTGCCCTTGTGGGCGTCGTCATGACAACATGTTCTCTGAACGTGTTGTGTTATCTTTACATTACACTTTTTCTCCATCGCAGTCCATCAAACTACTGAGACGTATGTAAATATTCGTCTAATCAATCTCCTATAGAGTCAGTGCACTATCCTCGGATTAAGGCCCCATTTAGAGCCTACGGCCTATCTACATCTGTGAGCCTTCTCGGTACGCTCCTGAGTTTGACACTTCCAGTTCAGTTTCTTGTCCAAGATCACTCCTAAATATTTGACCTTGTCAGAAATCGAAACCCTTCTATTGAGAAAACATGTTGCGTCAAATTGGCTCACCTTCGTCTTCCTCGTGACCAGGCATATTTCAGTCTTCTCTGGGTTAACATTTGATGTACCCAGTGGTATGCCATCTGGACGATCCTTTCGGCCCATCTTCATAGCTGGTTGGGATCCTCACCTTTTAGAAGTATTATAACATCGTCTGCGTAGTAGACAGGTTCAAATCCCTCCTCAGTTTGCATCCGTAATAGGTTATTAAGGTCGTCACCAATAACAGTGGCAAAAAATGCCCCCCTGTGGCCCTTTCTGCCTTGTATTCGCATCATGGGACCCGAAATTTATCCATCTGTTCCTTAGCATATGGTTTACTCATTTTCTAAAGACTCGGTTTACCCCGTACTGGTCTAAGGATTGGATCAGTGTGTCGCTTCGCGCATTGTTAAAAGCTCCCTCGATATCAATGCATACCGCCAATGTGTACATCTTGACATCGAAGGATTCTTCCATTTTATGCACATCCTAATGGAGTGCCGTATCCACCGACCTTCTCTTGACATAGGCATGCTTTTTGTATCTGAGCAGTCCGCTGGATGTCCTAGAAAGGGACGTCCAGCGAAGGCTAAGGCTTATGGGTCTGTAGGCCTTTGGTTTCGCATAGGTGACTAAGGTTGATAAGAAAAGTTTCGAAAATGGTCAAGGGAGGACTTTATATGAAAGCGCATCCTATAGGCATCCTGTAGAAGTTGGAGGTTTATACTGAGGACAATGCGATGTATTTTTTCGGTGGTATTTCGTCTGGTTCTTATCTGTTGATGAAGAGTTAAAAGAGAACTGAATGTGCTCCTATCGTGTTACCACTCCTTGTAAAAGAGTTGGAAACTTTGGCCGTGGACAGTACAATAGATGTTTACGGCGGTGGTTTGGCTGATACCTACCTATAAATGTTTGGTATGGCATCAGGCTCTGAGTAACGGTACCCTTTGCACAATGTTCGATAAAGAACAGTGTACCTCGGTAGTTTTAATCTCTGGAGCAAAGAAGAATACCCTGGGAAAGGCGCATATCGTCGGATCGATTTCTTATGCCTTTGTACCTTTATTTTGGGTGTGTGGCAACGAAGATCTCTCTTAGACTAATAAAGGTGGAAGCCTAGGTTTCCTCAAACTAGGGACTTTGTTGTTATGCATCCTAATGTCTTCAGGCTCTATGCTAAGTCGGTAGGCCAGCAGCAGCGAAGTTCTTCTTGCTTGGCGGGCTGGATGTAGTTTTCAGAAAATATACCTCTGGACTAGGAGTATCCCAATATCCCCAGGACCTTTTGTATTCATCGATGAACTTATATTGAATGGGATTACCGGAAAAAGAGTCAACATTGAATTGCATATCAAAAGAACAGGAAAGAAGTCGAGAAGCGCGGATTAGAATTTTATTTAGAGAAACTTCTTAGAATTGTATATAGATTACGATTTTGCTATACGATTTTAAAAAGAATCGACACGCCCTAATGTATATATTTCTCCATAATTCCAAGCAACTCAATGTGGACTCTTGTTCCGGTAACCCCATTCAATATAGGTTCTTCCATGAATACAAAAGGTCCTGGGGAAACATTTTTAAGTTGAGAGGCTCGGTTTAGTTTTTTTTTATTGTAGAATTATGGTTTATTCGGAGAAGCTTCTTAGAATAGTATTTAATTTATGTTTTTGCTATGCGATTTTTAATAGTTTCTTCATCCATACAAATCAACCTGCCTTAATATACATAATTCCGTTCGGGGATAGCGGCTTTCAGGCCTTCGCGATCCTGAAGGCACTTTAGACGATCTCGATGCAGAAGAGGCAGTCCGATCGGACTGGCATATATACGTGGATGCTCAGGCTCTGGCTATGTTAGGACAAGACTAGTTAGAATATGCAAAAATATAATTCAAAGCATGGGAAAAGCTATCAGGCATTAAGAAGTAGCAGGACGAGCGAACCAGGAATGTGTTTCTAATAAGTGCTTATCATGGTACTGATGTAGGGAACCCTCTCTTGTCGGAGTTTCTTTGAAGTGTGGACGATTTTAAAATAAACTAAATTTCGAAGGGTGACGCTGTGAGTTGCAGTGTGGCCAAGGCAGGACGTCACATATCCTGAGGCTGAGTATGCATGACCTCGGACTGCAGATTATAGTCCTGACTTGTCATTCTGTGGTCCAGTCTTTGTCTTCGAGCTGGACACAGGTGGAGGCTGACTTCTGCAGGGTCTATTGTGGCGGGAAGGAGTTGAGGGCAGTCGAGCACATTTCATGGGTAAACAGCTGTTTAAATGAATTGTTTCCCTCAAGACACATAGCCGCCTAGTTATTCTGGACTACTCTAGAGTTCAGTTTTGGTCCAAATGGACTAATTCTCGTTGTCTTGTACATTCCTTCCAGCACCATGGGATGAGGGGTATGTTCATTGAGGGGTCGGTAAATTCTTAGACAATTTTTCGATGTCCTTCTGCATGTCCATTCGTCATTTGCAATCACACCCAAGCTCTACAAATTGAGATATGAGTTTAAATTTTACACAGATTTATGAACAGGCAAACCCGGATTAGACTTGGGTAGACCGATTTTCCGGTTTATGGTGTTTAGCCTGTAAAAGCCGCATTTATTTAATTGTCCGATTTCTCTGCAATTTGGAAAAGTAAGTTGCTTTTAGCCCCCGCTATCTAAACTAAACATGGGACATGTCGGAACATACCGTAACATAGCTGCCATGATGTCATCGGTTATACAGACCTATCTGCCGATTTATTGTAGGCAATTTGGTTTAGATCCAATCGATTTAAGATATAGGTGACTCCCAACCGAGCCGAACCTAACACCTCTTTACTAGATCATTTTCAAAACTTAAAGGGGGGATCTCACAAACATCAATCAATTATAAGTACGAAGCAATTCATATCACAATTCTGCTCCTCACTGTGTATGGCCATTGTTATTATTTCTTTATTTTCATAGTTTCTAATCACTTCAAAAGCTTTTGGCGCCATTGTTTGTTGGTTCAGCATAAGTATCTAAAGTTCCACACGCATTACATGTCACATGATCCCTCCATTTGTATTACCGGAGCCGGAGTGCTTGGATCACTTTGATCATTCATTACCTTCTTTGTTGCACGCGGTTGCTTAGTTTAGCAGTTGTTGTTGCGCGCATGCGCCCAAACAAAGCAAAACTGTAGTTTATGGTTGACAGCAGCAAATCATGTTTATGTCGCCGCTATATATGTGGTGCGTCCATCGTGCGCCTGTCATTCAACCCAGACACTCTTCTGGACGAAATTTACTCAAAACAACAAAAAACGAGAAAAAAAGTGCAAATAAAACGGCTTATTAGATTTAAGCGCCCTTTTTGTGTCTTGACTGTTTTCCTTTATTTAGGCTTGTGGGTTGACTTGACTTATATAACCATATACAGCAGCGTTGGCTGCGAAAATGCGACCATATATAACTGTATACTCCACCTTGTTTTCATGCGCCGAGGCTTTCCACTTTCCATCTGCTGAGGTAGTAGTTGTGATGATTTGCATAAACGCATTGTGCACGGTTGTCTAGTGTGTTGGTATCATAAATTTAACAACCAATGTGAGAGATTATTTAAGGTGTCACTTTGGTATTGTTTAGAAAGCGTAATAAACATTAAAGAAACTGTTTGAAAACTCATAAAGAAGTGTTTCGTAGACAATAACCATGGGTAATGTTCTCTACCAGGTTACACACATGAATGAATTTACTCGAATGGGGTAGTGTGATCCCTATATTATGAAAAGAATTCTTACAGGGCTTTCAGATCTAAAAGTGCAAATGGAACAAATCTTTACAAGACAGGTTTCCTTGGAAGTGGCACCAACTCATCTTTGCTGGTTAGCATTAAGAATCTTAATGATGCGTTGAACCCTACTGTTGAAGTTTCAACCTACTGAAACTTCAATACATGTTTACCTCAATGCACGCTACAGAACAGGGAGCATACGATCAGACCATCACCTACTCCCAAGATGCCCATTTACTGGAGGACCAATGATTGAGGTCATCCAGATAAACCTCCAACGGAGCGAGACTACTACACACGCTCTGATGGGGAAAATCAACAAAGGCAAGATTCATATTGCCTTAATTCAGGAGCCATTGACGACCAAGAACAAACTTTCTGAACTGAACCATATTAACTACAAATTATTCTATGCTAACATTGGTACTCGGCCGTCTACCTGCGTTATTTGTCATAAAAATTAAATTATGTATTATCCCCAGAGTGGTCAATGTCGGATGCAACAGTGATGAGACAGGGAGACGGTGGAGCTTATCTGTCATCACTCTATCTGCCTTTCGACTCTCCGAAACCGCCAACCACGTTGGAGCTGCAACGGCTGGTAAGATAAGTAAAACAGACAGGAAATGTGGTACAAATAGGGATAGATGCGAACTCTCACCACATTGTGTGGGGTAGTACCAACCTTGATAAACGGGGCCAAGCCCTGGCAGAATTCTTGAAAACTAACGACCTAATAACGTTTTATGGGTCGATTATGGATTGCAATCCAACTTCAGTTGAGTTGCCAACGTGCAAATTTGTTGTAGATGTAATAACATGTTCGAAAAATCGATTCGATGAGCTTCTGGATTGGAGGTCTTCAAGGAGCACTCTTTCTCAGACCATCGCTACATCAGGTTTGGAACAGCACATCAGATCTGAATTCGACAAGCTCCCATAATAAGGTGATAACCAACTGAACTAAATTCGGGCAAGATTATTATGATTGTCCAAGCATAGAAGATATTGAAGACAATGGCAACAGGATTTTAAAGACAATGGCAACAGGATTAGTGGGGTCTTTCGAACATTGTTGTTCTATTCGAGGAAGGAAATCAACCCAAGAAAAACCTTGGATGACTGGAAAAATTCGTAATATTGGCAAAGAGGTCCGCTGACTTTTTAACAGAGCACGTCGTAAAAAATCGAAGTTTACACGATACAATAAAAGAAGAAGAAAAGAAATACAATAAATTACCTGAGCGGCAACACTTGCCCCATGGAAGCTTTTCTGCGAACAGGTCGATAGCGTTAATGACGCTGTCAAGATGAACAAGTAAAAACGCGTCAAGTTCGGCCGGGCCAAACTTTGGATACCCACAACCTCGGGTATATATGTAAGCCACCTTTCGTCAAAATCCGGTGAAATATGCATACCTTTTATGGGCCCAAAACCTTAAATCGAGTGATCAGTCTATATGGCAGCTAGATTCAAATCTGAATCGATCTGTGCCAAATTCGAAAAGCATGTGGAAAGGCCTAACACAACTCACTGTCCCAAATTTCGGCGACACCTGGCAATAAATGTGCCTTTTAAGGGCTCAAAACCATAAATGAAGAGTTCGGTCTATATGACAGCTGTATCCAAATCTGAACCGATAAATGCCATATTGTAAAAGTATGTCGAGGGGCTTAACATAACTCACTGTCCCAAATTTCGGCGACATTGGACAGAAAATGCGCCTTTTATGGGCCCAAAAACCTTAAATCGAGAAATCGGTCTATAGGGCAGCTATATCCAAATCTGTACCGATCTGGGCCAAATTGAAGAAGGGCCTAACAAAATTGTCGAAGGCCCTAACACAACTCATTGTCCTAAATTTTGGCAAAATCGGACAATAAATGCTCCTTTTATAGGCGCAAGACCTTAAATCAGTCTATATGGTAGCATATCCAAATCTGGACCAATCTGGGCCAAATTGAAGAAGGATGTCGAAGGGACTAACACAACTCACTTTCCTCAGCAAAATCGGATAGTAAATGTGAACTTAATCTGCCTGTGGACAAAAAAAGAATCTGTGCATAGTTTCAGCTCAACGTCTCTATTTTTAAAGACTGTAGCGCGATTTCATCAGACAGACGGACGGACATGGCCAGATCGTCGTAGATTTTTACGCTGATCAAGAATATATTGTATATACTTTATAGGGTCGGAAATGGATATTTCGATGTGTTGCAAACGGAATGACAAAATAAATATACCCCCATCCTTCGGTGGTGGGTACAAAAAGTTTCCCTCAAAAACCCATTTCCAAACTGAGAAGTTAGTAGACGACCTGGGTGTGATAGCAGAGACAACGGAGGACATTTTAAGGCTTTTGATGAAAACGCATTTTCCCCAGGATATGAAGAGGCTCTCGGAGACACCCGAATTTCGGAATACACGTAATGTTATTGATCGAAAGTTTATCAATTTGGAATTTATGGCAAAGGAAGCCCTGGGGAGCTTCAAACTATTTAATCCTGACCTGATGGAATATTTCCTGCATTACTGCAGAAGGAGGCCGACTATCTGGCGTTCCATATATTCTCACAACATGCCCAGGACTTGCATATACTCCGAAAGCCTGGCATGAGCCAAGGATGGTATTTATACCCAAGCCCGGTAAGGCAAGTCATGTTCCACCAAAGGCCTACAGATCCATAATCCTTACATCTTTTCTACTCAAAACCATGGAACGCATTGTGAAAGCCATCAATTAGTAAGACAGTCAGCAAACTGCTCAAATACAAACAGCATGCCTATGTCAAGGGAAGGTCGGTGGGGACTGTCCTGCACTAGGTTGTACATAAAAGAATCATTCGATGCCTAGACGTACACATTGGCGGTATGCATTGACGTCGAAGGGGCTTTTAACAATGTGCGGGCCGACACACTGATCCAATCCTTAGACCAGTACCGGATGGACCGGGTCTTTAGAGACTGAATGAACCATATGCTAAGGAACAGGTGGATAAATTGTGGGTCTCGCCACATAAATATAAGGGATAAAATACCAAATGGCACGCCACACGGGGGCATTTAATCGCCTTTTACTGAATACTCGAATACTGACTGAGGAAGGATTTGAACCGTTCTGCTACGCAGACTATAACTTCCAGCAGGTAAGGATCCGAATCAGCTATGCAGAAAGGCCGAAAAAGTCTTGCAGATGGTATATGACTTAACACAGGGGTCACAATGTAAACCCAGAGAAGTCTGAAATGTGGCTGTTCACGAGAAAGACGAAGATGGGACCATTTGACACACCACGTTTACACAATAGAACGATTTTGAAACCTGACAAGGTCAAATACTTAGGAGTGATTTTGGACAGGTAACTGAATTGGAAGTGTCACATTCAAGAGCGTACTGAAAAGGATCGCAGATGTTGGGCTTTATGTAGACGGGCCGTAGGCTCGAAATGTAGCTTGAATCAGAGGATTGTGCACTGGTTCTACAGGAGCGTGATTAGACCAATACTTACTTATGCCCCAGTAGTTTGGTGGACTGCGATGGAGAAAAAATGCAATGTAAGGATAATACAATAGGTTCAGAGAACATGTTGTCTTGGCATAGGCGGAGCAATAAGGACCACGCTCACCAGGGCGCTGGAGGCTATTATAGATATACGACTCATTCACATACAGATTAAGGGTGAGCCAGCCACTGCTGCTATGAGACTTAAGCGGATGGGAGAATGGATAAAGAATAGGAGCAGGTCATACGATAAGAAACCTGTATGATCTTCAAGGGTTTTCCTATCGAATACCTGAGGTGAACCTTGAAGTCGAGTGCGACGCATTGCTGCCATAGGCACAGTCTTGGATTGACGGAACCCTAGTATTGCCATCTGGAAGATCATGTTACACGGAAGGATCAAAGCTAGAGGACAGAGTGGGCCTGGGGGTTTACATTGAGAACCCAGGAACTGAGATCTGTTTTCGACTGCCTGACTATAATACGACCCTGCATGCAGAAACCCGCATCGTTTGTTTGCGAAACGGTTGATAGGATGACGAAAATCCTATGGGGATATTCGGATCGCGAGAAGACGAGGCTATTACTGAAAGGAAGTAGGAAGGAGTTCAGTATAGCTTTCGGTATCATAACGGGACACAAAGGACTATGAGCTTACTTATGCAAAATCGTTGCTGCAATTGATAGCATTTTTAGGGCATGTGAGGAAGATGATGAGATGTTAGAGCATTTCACATATCATTTCCAGGCTTTCGCGGCTAACAAACACTGGTACTTATGTGGGGACACAATACCAGACATTAACCAACTTAGTGGTGTAGTATGGAAAACAATTAAGGATAACTAAGATTTTCTTTTTCGAGATTACTTTATAGTATTTAGAGCGCACAACAAGCCGAACATTGGCGTGTATGCCCATAGTGGACCTAACCTAACTTAACCCAGTTTTTAGGGTGTTGGATACATTATGCTTCGCTTGGGACCCCGTTGTTAAATGTGTCGATGATGTTTTTCCTCATTCCGAATACACCAACCTTATTGCGAAAAATGCTATGTCCATACCCTTTACGATTTGGACCATCCAAAACTGCTCATTATATGACATTTTCATTGTAAACCCATCATCCTATTGTGATTTGACCACTTCCCTATAGTTTTATCCATTAGACTTCATAAACTCTGATTACCAAATATCAGTGAACTGCAGGAATTGCACATGGGTTGGGTGGTCAACGAACATAAGCGGAACATAACGAGCCCCGATAGAGGCGATGGCGAATTAGCATTGACTAACCCACAGAGCATCCCTAGAGAGATACGGCGAAAAAGAGAGCCATTCGTCGTATTCGACGAAGTTACGAATGTACTGCGTTAAGTTTGAAACGTTGCTTATTGAATTACTTCTATGACCGCCAAACGTATGTGGAATTTTCAGATAAGAATCACAAATAGGGTTACCGATGAGAATTTTGGAAAGGTGGCACAAAAAGTCGATCTTATAAAGGGCACACAAAAGTCTTTTTTCAAAAAACTGTAGGATGGGTCTTGTAAGAATTGAAGAAGATGTTCCTTAAAGAAACCCTTGCGAATATGCAGCTGGAAAACTTGAAGAGAAGATAGATATCTCGTAAATCGTATTGAAACTAAAGAACAATCCCACAAGACAGAAAAATATTTTTGCGCAAATTGTAGAAAGGTCGAGCCTTTGAGTAGAAAGTCGCACATTTCAGCAAAAAGTCCCAGAAAAGTAGAATCTTCAAAATGTTCCACACAAAGTCCTTGATTTTAAAAAAGTCGGAAATTCCGACTGTAAAGGCACAACGGTGACACTGATCACGAAGCACCTCTCATCTATTGTAGATGAGGTGTTTTTTTTTTACCCCATACTGACGGCATCTAGATGATGTCTGGCCTTCAGGTCAACCCTTTAATAATACCCTCTTTCTTGTCTATATAGCCGCTAACTACTATGTAAAAACATCGAAGATATTCGTATCTGCCATCACATTTTCAGTTAAATTTTTCAAAATATGGAGAGCAGAATTGCGCCAGCACGTGAATGTGCGTTAATGACCACCAACTTTGCCTAAATACTGGGTATCATATTTGACAGTCTTTAGAAGGCCTCCCCATATCCTACTTGAATTTGTGACAGTCAGGAGTAGCAGCAATACCTCAGGTCGCTTGCCGGCAATCTGAGTTTTAAAAACAATGCAGCAAATTTCAGCTTCAAGGGCAAACATTTTTGATTTTTAAGTCTTAGAAGGCCACCGTGGCGCAGAGGTTAGCGTGTTCTCCTGTGACGCCGAACGCCTGGCTTCAAATCCCGGCGTGAACATCAGAAAAATTTTCAGCGGTGGTTATCCTCTTACTAATGCTGGCTACATTTGTGAGGTATCCTGCCATGTTAAAACTTTTCTGCCAAGTGGTGTCGTCAGACGGCACGCCATTCGGACTCGGTATAAAAAGTAGACCCCTTATAACTGAGCTTAAACTTTAATCGGACTGCGCTCATTGATATGAGAGAAGTATTCCCTGTTCCTTAGTGGAGTATTCATGGACAATTTTGTAGTAGTAGTAGGTCTTAAGATCCGCAGGCTGGTGGATATACCGATTTCTTACATACAGAGGAAGTCGAAAACAGTGTATCTTCATCCTACAGTGATGAGCACAACATTTGTGGTATCTATTCAAAATCAAGTAAACTTTTTTTCTGGTTTATAGTGTTGCCAACAATAAACATGAATATCTTCCCTTATTCTTGAAAATATGAAATAAAAATAAATGATATTTGCTAACACATCAACTTTACTTCGCTGCAATATCATCAGTAAACATCTTCGCATCAAACCAGCAGACCACACTCACACTCCAAAGTCAAACATGCTTCATAGCCATTTCCGTTTCCTCTACAATAGACCAATTGCTGCGGTAGAAATCGCAAAAACTAATTTCTCTCAATCCCACAACACGTGTCACGACCATTCTGCTGAAAAAAGCACTTAAATCAAAAAGATAGCTGGGCATATACGTAAACTGATGAAAATGGGAAATACAAGTGAAAATTCACTGATTCAAGGCAAAGAAAGCCAAACAAAATGTGCAAATTTGCGAATAAACAAAACAAAGAACCCCAAAGGAGATTCAATTGTTAACTGGAGAGGGGGTGCAGACACACGTTCAGAGATTCATTATGAAATGACGGAGATAGATAAAGAAGATGTAGTTCAATAGGCTAAGTGTAAAGGGGCCTTATTTTCTCTGACAAGATATCTGTGACTTCAAGATTGCCATTGAACACTTTCTCAACTCCAGTCTTTTCATAAAAAATTTGTCACATAAAGTGAAAATTCGCTTTCAGTTATGTCATATCGCTTAACTTAACGAAGTTCCATTAACCGAACCACGCTTAAATGAAAATAACGGATGATTGAAATAAAATAGATGCATTTTTAGCGTTTCGCTTATCCGTTTTCGACTCTACATGATTAGTTTAAATGAGTAGATTGGGTAAGGTTAGGTTGAAAAGAGGGTGCGGATATTAATTCGCCCCATGCCATTATGGACATTCACCGTAGCCAGTAATTGGCTTTTGTGCACTCTAGTTACTAAAAAGTGACCTCGGAATTCCGTATTGTTTACAAAATCCCTAAATGTTGTTCATACCACGCCCCACAGTATCTCTTTCGTTGGACAAAAATAGTTACAGTTAACATAGAGCTCTAAAATTTTACACAGAGGTGCATTTGAGTATAATACAGAAAAAAATGGAGCATGGTTCAAATCGGTCAATAATCCGATTAAGCTCCCATATAAACTTTTCTCCCGATAAACTTTTTGAGCTTCCGGAGCTTATTAACCGATTTGTATGAAATTTTGCATGATGACATCTGTTAAGAATCTCAGCAACTACCACAAGTGTGGTCCAAATCGATCTATATGCTGATATAGCTCCCATATAAACCGATCTCCCGATTTACCATTATAATCCTACAAAGAGTGCCATTATTATCAGATTTGGCTGAAATTTTGCAAAATGACTTCTGCGGTGACTCTCAAACACTCCGCCAAATATGGTCCAATTCGGTATATAACCTTATATAGCTCCCATATTAACCAATATCTTGATTTGAGTTCTTAAGTCTATAGAAGGCTTGTTCCGATGACATAATGGCGCAGTGGCAACTGTTGGCCACACCATGGAAAATGCCGCAAAATCCACACTTTGGTACCGGAAGCCTGCTCCAAGAAACCCATGATACGACCAAGAGTGCCGAGATGCTACTGAAGCCAAGAATTCGGCATATAGAGCAACCCTGCAATCAGTAGCAACGCGCCAGATGAAGGAGAGGTATCGGGAGAAAAGGAGAGAGGAGAAACATCTATTCCCCCGAAAGAAAATGAAAATGGATGGACGTGAGTGTGAGCTAATAGAGATGTACAGGAGTCAGAATGAAGTTCCGAAATTCTATCATTCTATCAAAGAATTATACATCAAACCGATGGCTTTGGTGCAGGCACATCCTCCTGCAGAGACAAAGAAGGAAATCTGGTAACTGACACAGAAAGTATGCTGAGGTTATAGAAATAACATTTTACCCAACTGCTAGTGTCCGACGTTGGCGGCGAAGAGGATACCGCAGAACCAATCCCTGGCAATGGTATAAATTGTTTGCCATCTAGTCAGAATGACTGAAGAACAGCAAGGCAGCAGGAACCGACGGGTTATCCGTTGAACTATTTAAGACCGGAGGCGACGCGCTGATAAGGCGTATGCATCAGCTTGTCTGCACAATCTGGCTATAAGAACGCATACAGGATGATTGGGACTTCATACTATTGGGTTGCCCAAAAAGTAATTGCGGATTTTTTAAAAGAAAGTAAATGCGTTTTTAATAAAACTTAGAATAAACTTTCATCAAATATACCTTTTTTACACTTTTTTTCTAAAGCAAGCTAAAAGTAACAGCTGATAACTGATAGAAGAAAGAATGCAATTACAGAGTCACAAGCTGTGAAAAAATTTGTCAACGCCGACTATATGAAAAATCCGCAATTACTTTTTGGGCAACCCAATATATCCTGTACACAAGAAAGGAGAAAAGACGGAATGTGGTAACTACGGAGGAATAAGACTCCTCGCCATCGCATACAAGATACTCTCGAGCGTACTGTCTGAAAGATTAAAACCTAACGTCAATGAGATAATTGGGCCCTATCAATGCGGCTTTAGACCTGGTAAATCCACCCTTGACCAAATATTCGCACTGAGCCAAATTCTGGAAAAGACCCGAGAAGGACAAATTAACACATACCATCTCTTCATTGACTTCAAATCCGCTTTTGATACCCCCTTACATTCAAGGGTATTTCAAGCCATGCCTGAGTTTGGTATGCCTGCAAAAGTAATAAGATTCTGCAGGATGACACTTGCTGATACGGAACGCCTATCAGTAAGAATAGGAAAGAATCTCTCGGAACCATTCAATACCAAACGATGTTTTGGGCAAAACAAGTTGGATATCATCTCTCGATGGCGCTCACCATGCACAGTTACGTTACGATTCGCATCGTCTTTGAAGAAGTACCGTCCAATGACACCACCGGCCCATAAACCGCACCAAACTGTGACTTTTTCAGAATGCATTGGTAGCTCTTGCAATGCTTCTGGCTTATCTTCACTTCAAAAATGAACAGTTCTGCTTATTTGCGTACCAATTGAGCCAAAATAAGCTTCATCGCTCATTGGAAGAATCGCACGTTGAACTTTCTTAGCAGAGCACGCATTTTGATACTAAAGATCAATAATTTGCAAGCGTTGTTCGTTGTAAGACGAATCATGGTTAAATTATGAACCAAACTGAAAATGTTTGACAGTGAAACAAAACACGAAACGTGCGCGAGCTGTTTAAACCAGTAGTGCCAAAAAGATAATAGCTAAAAGATCGCTCGTTATTATCGTTACGTTACACTTTTCCTCCATCGCAGTACACCGAACTACTAGACATTGTAAAGTATTAGTCTAATCCCGTTCCTGTGGATCCAGTGGGCTGTCCTCATATTTCAGCCCCATTTTGAGTCTGCTGCCCGTCTACATAGTGCCCAACATCTGTGAGCTTTCTCGCTACGTTCCTGAATGTGAGACCTCCATTTCAGTTTCCTGTCCAATATCACTCCTATTTGACCTTGTCAGCTATCGAAATCGTTCTAGTGAGGAAACGAGGCGCGTCAAATTGACCCACCTTCGACTTCCAGGTGAACAGTCAGATTTCGGTCTTCTCTGGGTTAACATTGAGACCGCTAGGTTTAGGTCGTTTGTATGCAATTTGCAAGAGCCCTTCCATCTTTCTGCATAGCTGGCATTCCTACCCCCTAAGAAGTTTTATAACATCGTCTGTGTATCAGACAGTTTCAAGTCACTCCTCATGTATCATCTGTTATAGGTTATTTATAGTGGTCACCCATAGGAGCAGCGACAAAATGCGCCCTGTAGCGTGCCCTGTACCACTTTTATATTTTCATAATGAGACCCACAATTTATCCATCTGTTCCTTAGCATGTGGTGTATTCATTCCCTATGAACACGGTGCACCCGATACTGGTCTAAGGATTGGATCAGTGTATCGGTCCGCACATTGTTAAGAGCCCCTTCATTGTCAATGCATACAGTCAAGATGTACATCTTGGGATCGACCGATTTGTACTATTTTGTGCACAACATCGTGCAGGGCAGTCTCCACTGACTTTACCTTGACATAGGCGTGCTATTTGCACTTGAGTAGTTCGCTGGTTGTCCTATTCATTTTCATGGTATTCACGATATGTTCCATGGTTTTGTGTGGAAAGGACGTAAGGCTCTCTAGCCGTTTGGTGTCGCATAATTTGCCTTGTCGGGCATGGGTATAAATGCCATCCTTGCCCCTGCCAGGCTGTCGAAGTATATGCAAGAGCTAGGAACGCTATGAAAATAGTGGCCCGATGGGGCGCCAGATAGTCGACCTCCTTCTGCTGCAACGCAGGAAATATTCCATCAGGCCCGGGCGACTTAAATAGTTTGAAGCTCCTCAATGCTTCCTTTGCCATAAAATCCAAAATGATAAGCCTTCGATCAACCTCATTAATCCAAGATGCCGGTGTCTTCGTGAATCCCGTTGTATCATGTTGAAAATACACATCGCAATAAATTTCCGCTTTCTTACGACGTGCTCGGTTATAAATTCTGTTGACCTCTTCCCCAATATTGCGAATCTCCCCGGTCATCCAGGGGTTTTTCTTGGTTTGGTTTCCTTTCTCGAAGAGGACAACTATCGTCGAAAGACCCCACTAGTGCAGTCGTAAACCCCTTGACATTGTCATCAATATTTTCTTTTTTATCTTTACGGCGTCATTAACGCTATCGAACTGTTCGCAGAAAAGCTTCCAGGAGTCATATTTTGCCGCTTTGATAGTCTTATTGTATTCCTTGAGGCGTGTGTACTACATATCCCAGTAAATCTCCGCTTTACGACGTGCTCTGTTGTAAAGTCTGCGGACCTCTTTGCCAATATTGCGAATTTCCCCGGTCATCCAGAGTTTTCCTTGACTGATTTCCTTTCTCAAAGAGGACAACTATCTTCGAAAGACCAAAGTCTGCGGACCTCTTTGCCAATATTGCGAATCTCCCCGGTCATCCAGAATTTTCCTTGGCTGATTTCCTTTCTCGAAGAGGACAACTATCTTCGAAAGACCACACTAGTGTCGTCGTTATCCAACTGACATTGCCGTCAATCTGAATTATCTTGCCCAAGCCTTCTTCTGTAGTAGTCTTCCGAATTTCGATCAGTTGGTTTCCATCATTTTACGGGAGCTTGGCGGATTCGGCGCTGGCCGTGCTATTCTAAACCTAATGTAGCGATGATCGGAGAAGGAATGCTCCATGGAGACCCCTCCAATCCTTAACCTTCCTAAGCCTTGTCAAGTCTAAAACCTCCTGCCTAATCTTATTAACAAAGCTAGCGGTGTAACCATTATTAAGTGTTATTAGGTCGCGAGTATATATTGGTGACCTTTTTGTAGATGGAAATTCCTAAGAATTTCTCGAGTGAAATAATTATTGGTTGATTAGATGGATTATCTCCACCCATCTTTAACTACTCAGGTGATCACCCATCGGCTCCTGCTGCCCCATTAGGCTTCAAAAAGGTTGCTGCATTTTCCCTCGTTTCCTTTTCTTTCTCACTCCGGTGCATCTCGGAAACATCGGACTTATGATCCTTGAAAAGTTTATGAATATCATGCCATGTACAATCGATCTGTCGTTTAGAGTTGTAAATAGGCAAATCAGGGCATGTATAGATATAATCACCCTTTAAAGGAATCTCTCGTATCTATAAGTAGAAACGGATTCAGTATAAACAGTGACCCACTGCAATTCCGTCTCTGTCAAAATAACCCTACAGCGATGTTGCATAAAACAAAATTTTCCTTGCTACAACTACAATTAATTGCGTATGGTGAAAAAGCAGCACCACTTTGCACCAAAATGGCACACGACTGTAATAATGACAATGTAGACGATGATTACTGCCAAAACGAAGACTGATGATGGTGATAGCAAAAGATGATAATAACGCTGATGATGATGATGATGACTTGGACGTGTTTTTGTGACAGTTGAAGTTGGGAGTCGTTTCCATTACTCCAGTTCCTTGCAGAGATAGTGCAACAAATTAGATTAAGTTCAAACCATACGAAAGTGCTGTGATACTGTGACTCTGTGTGCAAAATGGTGTGGGTTTTCTTTAATGGTTCCACGTTATGGGTGTCAATTACAGCTTACCAACGAATCTCGAGGAAAAAAAGGGGGAATTATAACTATCCGCATCTACATACAACCTCGTCTACAAACTGAAGCCATTTAGTCTTCATTTTGGTTTGGCCTGGAATAAATCATCAAAACTAATTAAATCTACCGCACAGAAAAAGGCTAAAAACATCGTTAAAGGTGGAGTTTCAAAGTGTATCTTTAGTGCAAAAAGGGACAAGACTTTGCTTTACAAAAATTATTTTGAGGTTAGCCTTTTTATGAGCCAATTTGCCGGCATTGTGCGTGGGAATTGCATGCAACTGAGGCAATAAAATTTAGTGAAATCCTCCAGAGGTATATGAAACTTCATTAATTATTCCAAATGGAGAAATATCACGTTTCAAATTTTAGATGCGGTCAAAATTTTAGAGAGAAAAAAATGAAATTCATGAAAACTGTTGCTTTAAACACATTCTATTATATTTTTGGCAACACTGGTTTAACACGCACGTTTCGTGTTTTGTTTCAATGTCAAACATCTTCGGTTTGGTCTATAATTTAACCATGAATCGTCTTACAAACGAACAACGCTTACAGACGATAGAATTTTATTATCAAAATGCGTGCTCTGTTAAGAAAGTTCATGGCGCGCTTCTTCCATTCATCGACGAAGCTCATTTTCCGCTCAATGGGTACTTTAATAAGCAGAATTGTCGATTTTGGAGAGAAGATCAATCAGAAGCATTGTAAGAGCTACCAATGCATCCAGAAAAGTCACAGTTTGGTGCGGTTTATGGGCGAGTGGCATCATTGGACCGCACTTCTTCAAAGATGATGCTAATCGTAACCTAACAGTGCGATATCCAAATTTTTTTTTTGACCAAAATGCAAGAGCTTGACATGCGTGACACGTGGTTATAACAAGACGGTGCCATACAACACGCGCGGTTTATGGGCTGGTGGCATCATTGAACCATACTTCTTCAAAGATGATGCAAATCGCAACATAACTGTGAATGGTGAGCGCTACCTTGAGATTATATCCAATTTTTTTTTAACCAAAATGTAAGAGCTTGACTTGCGTTGCACTTTGTTTCAACAAGACGGTGCCACATGTCACACAGCATGCGTAACAATGGACCTATTGAGAAGCAAAGTCGGTGAACATTTTATTTCACGTTAAGTGGCCACCTACATTGTGCGATTTAACGCCTTTAGAGTATTTTTTATGGGGTTATGTTAAAGTCCATGTCTAGACAGACAAGCGCGCTTCAATTGACGCATTCGAAGACAATATTGAAGCATTTATTCTTGAGATACCGGCCAAAATTTTGGAAAGAGTATGCCGAAATTGGACTAAGCGGATGGACCATTTGAGGCGCAGTCCGTCAACAGTAAACATTTGCATAAAATAATCTTCAAACATTAAATTATATGGACCGCACTATCGATTCAAATAAAGATTTCTTGCATTTTTATTTATTTTTTTTTTTTTCTTCAAAAACGTTCCTATAGCTCTTAAAAAATCATCAAAATCTTAAAATTATGCTACAAATAAAACAACAGAATGTTTTCGCATTTTTATACCCACCATCTAAGGCTAGAGTTATATTCATGTTGTCATTCCGTTTGCAACACTTCGAAATATCCATTTCCGACCCTATACCGCATCAGAACTATCCCAGAACTATGGCAGGTCACTGTCTAATCGGAAAACATCCTGATAGACTGATGGTTGCCAGCAACGACTTTTGCAGAAGCTGCGAGGACATATAAGAAGAATAAACTATAGACTAGACTATAGCCATGTCCGTGCGTCTGTCTGTTGAAATCACGCTACCCATTTTAAAAATAGAGATATTGAGCTCAACTTTGCAAAGATTCTTTTTTTACCATAGGCATCTTAAGTTCGAAGATGGGCTTTATCGCACTATATCTTGATATAGCCCACATATAGACCGAACTGCCGATTTAAGGTCTTAGGCCCATAAAAGCCACATTTATTATCCGATTTTGAGACATTGAGTTGTGTTATACACCTCGACATCTTTCTTGAAGATCGTCCATATAGGTCCAGATTTGGATATTGCTGCCATAGAAACCGATATCTCGATTTAGGGTCTTGGCCCCATAAATGGCGCATTTATTATTCGATTTTACTGAAATTTGAAACAGTAAGTTGTGTTATGCCACTTGACATTCTTCTTCAGTTTGGCCCAGGTCAGTCCAGCTTTGGATATAGCTGCTCTGTAGACCGATCTCTCGATTTAAGGTCGTGGGCCCATAAAAGCCTCATTTATTACCCGATTTGACACAGTGCCTTATGATATGCCTTTCGACATCAGAGTCCTATGTGATTCAGATCGATCTATATTTGGATATAGCTGCCAAAAAGAACCAAAATTGAACAGTGACTTGTTTTTTTAAGACCACTCAATATCCCCGCCGCATTTGGTTAAAATCGGATCATATTTCGATGTAGCTGTTATGGATGCATAAATAATGCAGTTTTTACCGGATTATGACGAAAGGTGGTTTACATAAATTCCTGAGATGGTGGGTGTCCAAAGTTCGGTCGGCCGACTTAATGCCTTTTTATACCCACCACTAGTTATTCCGTTTGTAACACCTCGAAATATTGATCTGCGAACCCTCGATATTCAGATTTGATCTAGCAATGTCCGTCCGTCCGTCGGTCCGTCTGTCGAATTCATGAGATTTTGCATAGATACTTAATATCAGTGGAGGTCGTTGGGGATTGCATATGGGACATATCGGTTCAGATTTAGATATAGCTCCCATATAAACCGATCACCCGATTTGACTTCTTGTGCCCCTGGAAGCCGCAATTTTGGCTGAAGTTGTGCACGTAGTGTTTTATTATGCCTTCCAACAACTGTGCCAAGTACGGTCAAAATCGGCCCCATCCGATATCTAAAAATTATATAGCCTATGTTTCTTTCCAGACAAACATACACAAGCTGTGAAAATTTTTAGAAGACCGGCTTAGCCGCTTTTGATTCTACGGAACAAACAAAAAAAGCGAGTCCCATGGTGGGTCATATGCCCACTTAAGGCGTTTTTGGGGGGTATGGTGACCCCCTATATTTCGATCTGATTTTGTATGGCAGTTTCGTAATCTACTCCCGAATACCTTTCATTTGAGGCCCATATTGACATGAACGTCCAATATGTCTGTTTGGGGGAATTTCGTAGTTGGGACAGCCCGATAGGTACTAAGACCCATATTTGTATTCTATTTTCTATAGCTTTTCATTTAATAACCATATTGTTGCGATCGCTCCACTTCTGATTTTGGGTGGTGTTTGTGGGTAGCGGGGGAGGGTCCGCCCCTTCCGAAATCAACAAATTACAAAGCCATTTTCTCCATCCTGACCACATTCGCAATCTACTCCCGAGTACCTTTCATTCGAGTCCCATCTTGTCATGATCGTCCCAAAAACCTATTTTAGGGGGTTTTGAGGTTGGGGCGGTCCCCCAGTTAGTTGGACCCAATTTTTAATATGCAATTCGTACTCTACTCCTCAATACCTTTCATTGGAGTCCCATATTGTCCAGATCGGTCCACTTTTGTTTTTGGGTAGTACTTTTGGGGTAAGAGGGAGGGTTTGCCCCCCTTCCGATTTAAAAAAACTATATAGCCTATGTTACCTTCCAGACCAACCTACACTATCTGTGAAAATTTCAAAGTAATCGGTTCAGCTTGCAAGATCCACCAATACATCTAGAAAAAGTCATAGTTTGGTGCGGTTTATGGGCTGGTGGCATCATTGGACCGTACTTCTTCAAAGATAATGCGAATCGTAACGTAACTATGAATGGTGAGCGCTACCGCGAGATGATATCTATTTTTTTTTTGCCTAAGATACAACAGCTTGATTTGCTTGTCATGTGGTTTCAACAAGGCGGTGCCACATGCCACACTGCACGCGGTACTTATTGAAAGGCGAGTTCGGTGAACACTTTATTTCACGTTCGGGACCGATCAATAGGCCTCCTAGATCGTGCGATTTAACGCCTTTAGTCTATTTTTGTGGGGCTTTGTTAAAGCCCATGTCTATACAGACAAACCCGCTTCAATTGACGCATTCGAAGACAATATTAAAGCATTTATTCTTGAGATACTGGCCAAAATGTTGAAAAGAGTATGCCAAAATTGAACTAAGCGGATGGACCATTTGAGGCGCAGTCACAATCAATATTTGCATGAAATATTTCTCAAATATTAAATTATATGGACCGCACTATCGATCCAAATGAAGACTTCATGAATTTTTCTGAATTTTATGTGTTTTTTTTTTCTTTGCAAGTCACCCTTGATTTTTATTTATAGTATATATACAAATATTCTGGTATTTATCTTAGTGCAAGTGATGTGAACACATGTCGCTGCAAAATATAGTTGGTCCTGACAGGTTGGTTCCACATAAAGCCAAACAATAAATAAGCAACTACAACCAAACCCATAAAGAAATGAAGGCACAGCTATTTGGCAAGATAAACTACCATCGTCTTAAATGCACGCTTTCGAAAAAAGACACGTGCCACGATATTTAAAATTGAAGATGACACGACATGGCTGCTAATGATGGCCGAGAAAATTGATAGTCAGGCGTTGCCTTATCATCACAATGAAAACATACAAACCAAAAATCAAAATCAAATCTGCAAACTGCAAAAGAGGAAAAGCCCATTAAATGCAAACAACGATAAACGCATGAAGAAATAAGTCATGCAAGCATATGCTCCGCTTCACATCAGTGTTAGTGTGTTAAAGGACTATGCACCATCCTTACGTGTTTTCAGTTCCACACCGCTTATGCTGCAACACGCACCAGCAGCAGGTCATAAACAAAGACAAACAGAACTTCATTTCCATCACAGCAAGGCATTACAAGTGGCCAACAATCGCAAACGGCAAAGCATCATTCCTAGAGCATCATGTAACTACGCAACTTTAAGTCTTATCAAGATAAGTGGCCAGGATAAGGTTCACAGGATACGCTATTATAAAATATGGAATTAAATTCGTGTGCGCACACACGCACTTACCACTCGGTGACTGTCTCACTCAATTTCTGCTGATAATTGATGGCTGACGAGCGTTCGTTTGTCTTTGTTATAGTCCCTTTTGTCTGCTGGCTATCTAATAGCGTATCGCAGCATGCAGCGCTATAGCCAAACGCATACATACGCCCGCAGCAGACACTTTAAGGTTTAACATTTTACCAAGGGCTATGGGTAGAAACCACCCTGTTTTTCTGATTGGATGAAATTTCCCACGTTTCGCCAACTTGTCTAACAACAAGCACATTTGTGAAGTGTTGCTTATGTCTCCACTTGAAATAACAACAGCAAAAGCATTCCTATTAGACATTCAATACGAGCTGACAGACATTTTGACCAACGCCGGAAATTGACCTGAGGATGTTTGCGCTCATCCTTTTGGTTGGTGTATGGGCACATTAATGCGTTATCCTCAATCAAAGAACACCAAAAAAGTGTTCGTTGGATCAGAGAAACAAAAAGAACTGCTACAGTGGGGCAGAGAATAAGTCATAGATGAAACCCGGATTTTTGGAATATTAGTTTAAATTTTGAGTATTGGCAAAAGAAGGTCAATGAAATTTAGTTTGAAAACAAATTGGCAATGAAATTTTAGATAAAAGACACATGAATGTAATTCCCTCAGTCTGAAAACAAGGAGAAATTGTTTGTTTGATCAAAAAATCAAAAATAACTACTACAGTGGAGGAGATAATATGTAATATACGAGGGGTGCTACAAAAATTTAATAAAAAATGCAAATTTTTATCATTAAAAACAGTTTTATTGTTTTTCAAAGTATCTTCCAGCTTGATTTATAGCCTTTTGCATGCGCTTAAATCAATTTTCAGCAGTATTTCCACTCCGATTGAGGCACCCCCAAAACATGGTAATTCAACAGCATTTTTTAGCCGCGAAAATCATTGACCACCCATTTTTATCCTAACGTGCGGGAACAAAAAGAAGTCATAGGATGCCAAGTCAGGGCTATACGGAGGAAGATCCATCAATTCGTCGTTTTGGTCGGTCAAAAAGGCGCTGGATTGAGCCGATGTGTGAGAGCTCGCAATGACATGAAACACAATGAATCGTCTTCCGTTGTTCGTTTTTTAAATTTCACCCAAGATTTCCGGGAATCAAATTGGGATGTAGCACTCAGAATTGACCGTACTATGTTGCTCAAGCGAAACATTCGCCACATGACCAGTTTTTGTCGAAGAAACAGGCCACCATTTGCTTCGAAGTGACTCTTCTACGAACAACTTTCGTCGGATTTGGCCCATCTTCGAAGATCCACACAGTCAATTGTTGTTTTGTTTGGGCCTTATACGCATAGATCCACGATTCGCCATCTGTGACAATCTTACAAACGTATTTTAAAGGACTGCGATCGTATTTTTTCAACATTTCTTCGCACTTATCGTCACGAGCCTTTCTTTGAGTGATTATCAAATTGTGAGGGGTCCAAAGAGAACAAACCTTTTTTACGGCAAGTGGTTCAAGCAAATTCGAATGTATGCTGGTAAAAGAAATGCCGATGAATGACTTTATCTCACGGTATATCACATGGCGATCTTGTATTAAAAGTTCACGCACGGCATTTTTGTTCTCTAGTCCAACGGGCGATTTTGGACAACCTTCACAGAATTTGATTGGCCACGGCTAAATTCATTAAACCGGTTTTTCTCAGTTCTATACCATGGTGCTGCATCGCCATACAAAGATTCAGTTCATCAATGCACTCTTGTTTTGATAATCGACATCAAAAGCCGCGGGCTTGAAAATGTTCACGAGTGAATTCGATTCCTTTGTCCATTTAATTTTTGAAGTCACTGTGCACCAAACAAATTGATGTTTGTACGACAAAACTTTCTGAATACGATTATGCTAGAAAATGTCAAAGTTTGCAACTGGCTACAGATTGCCAAGGCCAGAAACTTATAAAGCAGCTCTCGTAGTAGATGAAATCAGAATTTTCGGCCTATTTGTTTTAATTCTGCAAAAAGTTGCAACGCAACAGTTTGCCTAGGCCAGAAACTTATAAAGCAGCCCTCGTAGTAGATGAAATCAGGATTTCTGGCCTATTTGTTTTAATTCTGCAAAAAGTTGCAACGCTATCTTATATATAACAAGTAAAAACGTACTAAGTCGGACGTGCGGAACTTTGGATACCCAAAACCATGAATATATTAATAATTCTATTTCATTATAATTATAATGGAGACACCGGAATCTTGGAATAATGACGTTGATCGAAGGTTTATAATAACGGATTTTAGGGTGAAGGAATCCTTGAGGAGCTTCAAACCATTTAAGTCACCGGACCTGATCGAATATTTCCGGCGTTACTGCAGAAAAAGCCAGATTATCTGGCGCCTCGTCTGGTCAAAATTTTCATATCGTGCCTTAGACTTGCATATACTCCGAAAGCCTGGCAGGAGGCAAGGGTGTTGTTTATACCCAAACCCGGCATGGCAAGTTATGCGACTCCAAAGGCCTACAGACCCATAAGCCTTACGTCCTTTCTACTCAAAACCATAGAACGTATTGTAGACAATCCGTACGAACTGCTGAAATTCAAACAACATGCCTATGTCAAGTGAAGGTCGGTGGAGACAGCCCTGCACGAGGTTGTGGATAAAATAGAAGAATCCTTCGATGCCAAAACTTACACGCTGGCGGTATGCATTGACATCGAGGGGGCATTTAACAATGTGCCGAACGACACACTGATCCAATCCTTAGACCAGTACCGGGTGGACCCGCACCTTAGAGACTGAATAAACCATATGCTAAGGAACAGGTGGGGAAGCCAGCGTAGCGCAGAGGTTATCATGTACGCCTATGACGCTGAACGCCTGGGTTGGAATCCTGGCGAGACCATCAGAAATCATTTTTTGCGGTGGCTTTCCCCTCCTAATGATGGCAACATTTCTGAGGTAATATGCCATGTAAAACTTCTCTCCGAAGAGGTGTCGCACTGCTGCACGCCGTTCGGACTCGGCTATAAAATGGAGGCCCCTTATCATTGAGCTTAAACTCGAATCGGACTGCACTCATTGATATGTGAGAAGTTTGCCCCTGTTCCTTTGCAATTTGCAAGGAACAGGTGGATAAATTGAGTGTCCCATGGCATAAATATAAGGGAGAAGGTGGCACAAGGCACGCCACAGCGGGGCATTTTATCGCCACTCCTATGGGTGATCACATAAATGACCTATTACGAATGCTGACTGAGGAGGGAATTGAACCCGTCTGTTACGCAGACGATGTTATAATACTTCTAAGGGGTAAGGATGCGAACGAACTATGCAGAATGGCCGAAAGGGTCTTGCAAGATGGTATATGATTGGGCTAGACCCAGAGGTCTCAATGTTAACCCAGAGAAGACTGAAACATGCCTGTTCACGAGGAAGACGAAGGTGGGTCAATTTAACGCACCACGTTTCCTCAATAAGACGATTTCGATATCTGACAAGGTCAAATATCTAGGGGTGATCTTAGACAGGAAACTGAGTTGAAAGTGTCAGATTCAGGAGTGAGCTGAGAAGGTTCATAGATGTTGGGCACTATGTAGACGGGCCGTGTGCTCGAAATGTGGTCTGAATCCGAGGATAGTTTACTAGCTCTACAGGAGCGTGGTTAGACCAATACTTATTTGCGCCTCAGTAGTTTGGTGGACTGCTTTGGAGAAAAAATGCAACATAATGACCTTACAACAGGTTCAGAGAAAATGTTGTCTTGGCATAGGCGGGGCGATGAGGACCAGGCCCACTAGGGTACTGGAGACTATTCTAGATAAACGACCCATTGACATACAGATTAAGTGTGAGGCAGCCACTGCGGCTATGAGACTTAAGGCGATAGGAGAATGGATTGAGGATGGGAGCTGCTCATACCATCGCGGTCTAATCGAGGCGATGATAGGAAACCTGGAAGTAAGGGCAGAGCTTTCCGATCATATACCTAAGATGAAAATTGAGGTCCAGTGCGAGTCATTACTGCCATCGGCACAGTCTTGGATCGACGGAACCCTAGTATTGCCATCTGGAAGATCATGTTAAATGATGGATCAAAGCTGGAGGACAGGGTGGGCCTGGGGGTCAACATTGAGATCCCAGGGACTCAGATCTGTTTTAGACTGCCTGACCATAATACGGTCCTGCAGGCGGAGATCCGGTTGAGCGCGGAATGCCTGAAGTAGTGTGGTGCTAACGCGAGGACGTCGAGTGTGAACACCTTTCCCGACTGTAAAATTACCATAAGGGCAATCACAACCAGGACGATAAGGTCACGAACAGTCTTGCCTCCTCCTCATCGTTTGGGTGCTGCGCTATAACGAGGTAAGGGGAAATGAATGGGCAGACGATTGGCGGTGAAGGCCAGAGGACTGCCGTCAATAAACTTGGTTAACCCGAAGCCTTTCCGGGTCGATGCGGTCCGATTTAAGAGCGTGGGCGATGAATGCGCATGCAAACTGTGTGGAACAGCGAAATAGTCGGTAGGATGGCGAAAATCCTAGGAGGGGATCCAGATCGTGAGAAGACGAGGCTATTACTGAAAGGAAATAAGAAGGAGGTCAGTATAACTATTGGTGTCGTAACGGGACACAAAGGTTTACAAGCTTACCGATGCAAAATCGGTGTGGCAAGTGAAAGCATGTGTAGGGCATGTGGGGTAGATGATGAGACGTTGGATCATTTCCTTTGTCTTTGCCCGGCTTTCGCGTCCAACAGATACCGGCACTTTGGTGTAGACACAATACCAGACATGAACCATCTTATGGGAGTGGTATTGAAAACAATTAAGGATTTTGTAAGTAGCACGGAATTCCTAACTTAAAATTTTATTTTTAGAGGTTGCTTTATAGGTTTTAGAACGCACAACAAGCCGATTACTGGCTTAGGTGTATGTCCATAGTGGCAAGGGGCGGATTAATATCTGCACCCTCTTTTCAACCTAACCTAACCTTCTCCTAAGCTAAAATTTCAGTGAAATTTTTTCTAAAGACACACTCTCAGTAAAATTTTCTCCAAAACTTTTGTGGAATTATTAAAGACAAAATTTCAATAAAATTTTAGTGAACATTTTTTTTAAACACAAAATTTTAGAAACTCAATGAAATTTTCTGTTAAGATAAAAATTCAGTAGAATTTTCTTTAATGACAAAATTTCAATGAAATTATCTAAAGACAAAATTTAAGTGGAATTTGTCAAAAGACAATATTAAAGTTAAATTTTCTCTAAATACAAAAATTTTAGTGAAATTTTCGCTAAAGGCAGAGAAATTTTGTCTCCTCTTTCTTTCTTTTCTTTCTCTGTCTCAAGCCAAAATTTCATTGAAATTTTCTTTAATGCCAAAATTTTAGTAAACCTTCTTTAAAGTCAAATCTCAGTGAAATTTTCTCTATTTACAGAATTTCAGTAAATTCTTTTCTAAAGTCAAAATTTTAGTAAAACATTTTTAAAGACAAAATTTAGGCGAAATTTTTATGCAAAACATAATTGAAAAGACAATTTCCCTAAATACTTAGTTTAAGTTAACTTTTTTCTAAGGACAAAATTTTAGTTCAATTTTCTCTATAGACAGAAATTTAGTCACATTTTCTCTGAAGCTAATCTTTTAGAGGAATTTTTTCTAACAACAAAATGTCAGTGAAATTTTCCTTAAAAGACAAAATTTAAGTAAAATTTTTTTTCAAAAGACAAATCTTAAGTAAAATTTTTTTAAAAATTTCATTAAAATTTGGTTTTTAGAGAAAATTTTATCGAGTTTTTTTTGGAAATTTTGGCTTTTGAGACTAATTTATTGAAATTTAGTCTTTGTACAAAATTTTTTCAAACTTTATCATTAGGGAAAATTTTTTTAAATTTTTGGTTTTTTTTGTCCCACTGTATTTCAACCCAACACCCCATCTTATTTACCATGGCACCAGTAATAAATTCGTTATATTCCATTTTCCAAGGAACTGTGCTCTTTTGCTTGCACAAGTGCTTCATCATTGCCACCAGTATAACGTCTGCTCATCTTTCTTCTTCGGGCCACTCCCTTTCCCAGGATTTTGAACATGACAGTCGCACCATTATTTGTCTGTTCACCAATTAAACTCCCTTAACTTTGTAAGTAAACTGCCCTACCAGTGCCAGTGCCAGTGTAATCTTTGGGATTATCCCTCACTCAACTGCGGCAAACCACCCCTTATCTATTGCCCTGGATAAATGTCGAAAGGATGCGTCTGCCAAGGTGTATGTTCGGCAAGCGTTGCGTGTTCATTATTTGCTATTTTGGCAATTTTGTTACATTGTTTTGTTGGATTTCCATTTCAATACGGTTGCCTTTTGTTTTCTAGTTCGAATTTGACATGTTCAATATTGTTTTGCTACGGTTCTTCTGGTGTTTATTACACTCCATGTGCACCATGTACCACCAGCTTCAATTATGCTCATCATCAATTTGAATTATTTTTGTGCCATTCCAATTGGGAAACAAAAGACCTTTGAGTGTGGGATAATTTTGTTTGGGGTGAATCTTGGTTGCTAACTCTTGAAAATGTTTAATGCTGGTGATTGGATCTTCTTCTGAGCTATTGGTCATGGGAACGGAGAAAAGTGTTATGAGGTGTAAATAATTGCAGCGAAATTTTAATTGTTTCAATATGAATTATTGAATTTTTATTGGTCTCATGCGAGCGACGAGTAGTCACTGTTCTGGGGCAAAGTGGACAACCATAACTCGTGTGAGAAAAAAAAGAAAATGCTTTGGCAAAATGTTTGAGTATTGAGCTGACAACTTTAATGCTAGAAGGCAATGAATACAAATTTCTAGTTGAAAACAAAAGTCTTGCGGCGTATGTTGTTTATGGTCAAGGTGAAATTAAAAATTTCTAGATGAGAGGATGTACGTAAATACATTAACGATCCAACATGTGTAATTAAAAAAAGGTTTATAAAATTTCCCATTGAGACTAAGGTTATGTATAAGAACAAAATTTTACAATATATATTTTTTTTAAATACATTACTTCATAATTCATTCTTTCACAATTCAAAATCAACACTTGTTACTGATAAATTCAACAAATTCAAATTAACTTAAGCATATTGTGTTGGTGAAAACGACCCCAAGTACTTTCGCCTTTACAGTACTTCAAGCCGGTAATAACGTTTTGAAATATTTCAATTAGTTTGCGTTTTTATACCCTTCACCTTAGGATGGGGGTATACTAATTTCGTCATTCTGTTTGTAACTACTCGAAATATTCGTCTGAGACCCCATAAAGTACATATATTCTTGATCGTCGTGACATTTTATGTCGATCTAGTCATGTCCGTCCGTCCGTCCGTCTGTCTGTCTAAAGCACGCTAACTTTCGAAGAAGTTAGCTAGCCGCTTGAAATTTTGCACAAATACTTCTAATTAGTGTAGGTCGGTTGGTATTGCAAATGGGCTATATCGGTCCATGTTTTGATATAGCTGCCATATAAACCGATCTTAAGTCTTGACCTCTTGAGCCTCTAGGCGCAATTCTTATCCGATTGGAATGAAATTTTGCACGCCATGTTTTGCTATGACTTCCAACAACTGTGCTAAAGTAGGTTCAAATCGGTTCATAACCTGATATAGCTGCCATATAAACCGATCTTGAATCTCGACTTCTTGAGCTACTAGAGGGCGCAATTCTTATCCGATTGGAATGAAATTTTGCACGCCATGTTTTGCTATGACTTCCAACAACTGTGCTAAAGTAGGTTCAAATCGGTTCATAACCTGATATAGCTGCCATATAAACCGATCTTGAATCTCGACTTCTTGAGCTACTAGAGGGCGCAATTCTTATCCGATTTGAATGAAATTTTGCACGACATGTTTTGCTATGACTTCCAAAAACTTTGCTAAAGTAGGTTCAAATCGGTTCATAACCTGATATAGCTGCCATATAAAACGATCTTGGGTCTTGATTTCTTGAGCCTCTAGAGGGCGCAATTCTTATTCGATTTGTATGAAATTTTGCACGAAGTATTTTGTTACGATATTCAACAACTGTGCCAAGTATGGTTTAAATCGGTTCATAACTTGATATAGCTGCCATATAAACTGATCTGGGATCTTGAGCCACTAGAGGACGAAATCCGATTTGGCATGAGGTGCTTTGTTATGATTTCCAACAATTGTGCCAAGTACGGATGAAATCGATGCATATCCTAATATAGCTGTCATATAAACCGATCTTGGGTCTTGACCTTTAGAGGGCGCAATTATCATCCGATTTGCCTGAAATTTTGTACGACGGATCCTCTCATGACCATCAACATACGTGTTTATTATGGTCTGAATCGGTCTATAGCCTGATAAAGCTCCTATATAAATCGATCTCTCTATTTTTGACCCCCCAAAGGGCGCAATTCTTATTCGAATTGGCGGACATTTTACACAGGTCTCCAGTATATAAATTAGTTGTGGTCCAAACTGGACCATTTCTTGATATCGCTCTAATGGCAGAGCAAATCTTTTCTTATATCCTTTTTTTGCGTAAGAAGAGATGCCGGGAAAAAAACTCGACAAATGCGATCCATGGTGGAGAGTATATAAGATTCGGCCTGGCCGAACTTAGCACGCTTTTACTTGTTTTTTTTTAAGTTGTCAAGTCCTTATTGGAAAAACCCGCTGAAAGTCAAATTTCGGTTCGAGTATTGGGTAGATTTGTGCAACTAACTGTTCGAAATTGCAGAGAAATTGGATAAAAAAATTAGGTTCTTAAGGGCCTAATACCCTTAATTGGAAGATCAGTCTATGTATATGGCTGCTATGTATATCTTAATAAAGTCAAATTTGTATTTGAAGAAGAACTTAACATTCGTATGGAAAAAATATGGATCTGTTTAAAATTTCAGCTCAATATATCAATTCCTGTAGTGTGTTTACAACAGACGAATACCCAGACGGACAGACACACGTCTTAGAATTTTACGGCTATCACAAAAATTTTATATATTGTATAGAGTCGGAAATTGATAATTCAATGTAAAACGAAAACGAGTTGCTGCGCCTGCACGAACAAAATGATTGTGTTTTCTTTACCGAGGGCACGAACGAGAACTTAAGCCTACGATAATTGAAGTAATTTTTCATCACAACAGAAGATATGGGAAGCTTTGACCATCACCAGGAAATACTAATAAGGTTCAATCCCATGGCAGCCGGTTGTACGTACCGGATCGACCCGATGGATTTCTCCATTGGCAAGGGCTGCCGCCTCAGTCTTTAACACACTGCTACAACAACAACTAAAAGGTTCGGCACCTTCACACAAAGCACGTGTAAACCATGTATGGGTAAACAATTATGTACCGCACTTCATTTTCAATTCGCCAGATGTCAATCCGATGGACTTTTCTATTTGGGCCATTTTAGAGAGCAAGATAAGGACTGAAAAAAATATATCAGTATAGATGCAGTGATGAAAGTTACTTTAGGGGAATGGGCCAAAATACCTGCAGAGAACACTTGTGCATCTACCAATTCATTTTTTTAGCTACTCAGAGCTATATTCAAGGCAAAACGTGGTCATATTGAGCAAAAGTGGTTGGATTCTAAAATTGAGATTATTTTCACATATTTTTGTCCTTTTTATCCATAAATAATATTTTTACACAAAAAAAGTTGACCGTTTATTAGTAACACTCCCAGGCCGCTATCTTGTACAACATCAACAGTGAGGATTACTGCTAAGTTACTTCTCCTATGAGTACGTGATTTGATATTTCTGTTTAACTGACAATATATGCAATGATACCAAATGGTTTCTGACAAAAACTTCATCGTATGGAGAGGCTAGAATGTCCACCTATGATGTTGAACGCAGGGGTTCGAATCTATTGGGAACATGCAAAAAATTTCAGCGACGGCTACCGCTTCCTATTGCCGAGGGCATTTGTGAAGTAAATAAGGTACCATATCATTGTCAGATCTCTTTGATATCTGAGAAGTTTGCCTCCTGTTCGCATCCTATGCCTAACGAAGTAGTGGTTAGAGAACCTATTTTATACCAGAAATATCTTATCACATATTAAATTCCTCAGCCTCTACAATCGTTCTGTTTAACTTCCGTACAGCCCACAATACACCCCAAACTGTGGGTAATTTTAAGGTAAGAAGAATAATATCCGCAACAAATTCTTGTCATTCTTCCGAAAATTGTCAGCAAGTATCGCCGTATATTTAAAAATCAATTTGTGTTTGTTTGTAGGTTTGTTTGTTTGTTCGTTTGTATGTTCCTTATAGACTCAGAAGCGGCTGAACCGATTTTCTTGAAATTTTCACAGATGGTGCATAATGACCCCGTGGTCAAAATAGGGTACTACATTTTTTGGTATCTGAAGGGGGGGCGGACTGTACCCCTTACCCTAATTTTCAGAGATGGGTGGTGCGATTTAAGCGAAATTTTTTTGTGTGCTCTCATATAGTACCCTAAAAATAAAAAATTTTGTTTCCAAATTCCGGATGGGGTACCTAGGGGGGCTGCCCCACCCTAAAACCTACCAAACATATATTTAGACCAATCACGACAATATGGGACTCAAATGAAAGGTATTTAGGATAAGAAAACGTATCTGATATCCAATTGTCGGATTAAGTGCTAGGGGAACCACCCCAAGCCCCAAAACACCCCTGAATCGGACATATTTACCTACCATGGCAATATGGGCCTCAAATGAAAGGTCTTTGGGAGTAAAGCAAGAATCTGATGTCAATATTCGGAAAAAGTGTCTATGGGGCCACGCCACCTCCACAACACCACCCAAATAGTAAATATTTTCTGACTATTGCAATATGAGGCTCAAATAAGAGGGTTTTTAAAGTGGAACACGAAAAAACCAACTCACCATCCCTCAAAACACCCCCAAGCCGGTCATCTTTGCCGACTATAGAAATATGGGGCTCAAATTACAGGTATGTGGGAGTAGACCACGTATCTGATATCAACATTAGGAGCCAACTGCTTAGCGGACATCTCACCACCATAACAACCCCCAAATAGGACGTATTTGCTCACCAAGACAGTTTGGGTCTTAAAGAGAGTGGAACTAAATATTCATATTTTTTAGGGCCAGTACCCTAAACCGGACATATTTGCTGACTTTTGCAATAAGGAGTTTAAATGAGATTAAAAAACGAATTTGATATCCAATTTTGAGGGCAATGGCAATATGGGGTTCAAATAAATAATATATGGATATATGAGAATAGAGCTTAGGGCTTAGTGTTTGGGGGACCACCCCAATCCCCAGAACATCCCTAAATCGGGCATATTTACCGACCATGTCAATGTAGAGCTCAAATGAAAGGTATTGGGGGTAGAGCAAGAATTGATACCCACTTTCGGAACCAATTTTCTGGGGGTGTACCCCTTTCCCAAAATACTCCACAAACAGCAATTTTTTAGTAACCATCGCAATATGGGGCTCAATACAGGTATTTGGGAGTAGAATACGAATTTGATATCCAAATGTAGGACCATGCATTTAGGGCATCACCCCTTTCCCAAAACACTCCCAAAGGGAAAAAATTTTTCAACCATGCCAATATGTGGCTCAAATGAAAAGTATTTGAGATTAGAAAACTAATTTGATAACCAATTTTGGGGCCATGTTTTGGGGGGACGCCTCATCTTGTAAACTCCTCTTAAGCCATTGGCAATATGGTGTTTAAATAAATGGTATTTGAGAGAAGAGCACGATGCTGATATTTTTTCAGGGCCAAGTATCTGGGGGACCACCTCTCCCCCGAAAACACCTCTAAATCAGATATCATGACAATATCGGGCTGAAATGAAGTATTTTAAGAATGAAGTACATCTTACACCCAAACTTAAATTCGTAGACCAATAAAGATCATATGGGATTCAGATGAAGTCACTTATATTGTTAAACTGTTAGTCGAGCGATATACTATTTTCGTAGCATGCTATTTCACTTAAAGATCTTTAATTGTCGAAAATAAATATTCCAAGGAAACTTTTGTTCCATATAAAGTAAAAGAAGGCTCAGCGGAGCGGGCCCGGGTCGGCTAGTTTGTTATAATGTTCTTACTAAACCAATGCATATTCGAGTATTTTTCGTCTGTCTTAACCAATGTGCCATGACAACTGTTCAAAATTTCCAAGTGAAACTTCATATGAGTGTATAATTGTATTGTTGTTGTTGTTTTAGTCTTCGTTTTTGGTGTTCCAGGCTATCACAGTTTGTGTTGTTGTATTATAGTTTTGTTTTGGTGTTTTTTGTTCTTCTTTTCTTGTTCATATAATTTAAATATCTTGGACTGCACCTTAAATTTAGTCTGGCGCTTGGTGATTTTGTTTTTGTGTGTTACTGTTTCTTCAACATTTTACACATTTAACGACGTTATCTTAAACTAAAGAGTAGTTGGTTTTTTTCTATTGAGCTCACATTGTCTGCCATATAAACACCTGGACAGACGTGTGCCAAAGCCATAAGGAAAACAAAAATATGAACAAATGTTTGTTTTTTTTACCTTCTAAGAACCTCAATGATACCCTACATTGTTTAGATATAACTAAATTTTTGAGAGTGCAGATGGTGTATTTATTCCTAGTAATATAAACAAAGGACGACATTCTTCAAAAAAAAGTCGGTAGAAAAATAAGTTTGCTGATATCAACAAACATTGCTGATTTTATGTTAAATATTTTTAAATTTTTGAAAACCTAAACGACCGTTGAGGCATTTCCTATATGTTAATGTACATTTTTAGGTATTTTATGTGTCAACTTTTATTTTTACCAACCAAAATAGGATGGGGTATACTAGTCTAGTCATGCCGTTTGCAACACCTCGAAATATTGGTCTAATACCACATAAAGAACATATATACTCTTGATCGTCTCAACACTCTAAGTCGATCTAGCCATGTCCGTCCGTCCCTTTGTCGAAGTCACGAAGCGGTCGAACGTGTAAAGCTATCCGCTTGAAATTTTGCTCAGACCGTGATGAATGTTTCTGGGGATTGCAAATAGGCCATATAGGTTCAGCATTAGATATAGCTACCATATAAAACGATATCCCGATTTGACTTCTTGAGATCCTGGAAGCCAATTTTTGTCCGATTTGGTTGAAATTTTGCATGCGGTGTTATGGCTTTCAACAACTGTGCCAAGTACGGTCCAAATCGGTCTTTAACCTGATATAGCTCCCATATAAGCCGATCTAACGATTTGACTTCTTGAGGTCTTAGGTTAAGGTGCCATGCCACTATGCCACTATGGACATACACCTGAGCCACCAATCGGGTTGTTGTGCGCTCTAAATTCTAAAAAACCTCGAAAAAGAAAACCTAAGAAAGGAATTCTGTGCAACTTACAAAATCCTTAAATGTTTTCCACACCACGCATCTAAGTGGGTTTATGTTTGGTATTGTGTCGCTACCTAAGTGCCGGTATCTGTTATACGCGAAAGCCGGGCAATGACAAAGGAATTGCTCCAACGTCTCATCATCTTCTCCGCATGCCCTACACACCATGCAAATTGCAAAATTTTGTCCATGAACATTCCACTAAGGAGCAGGGGCAAACATCTCACATATCAATGAGTGCAGTCCGATTCAAGTTTCTAAGCTAAATGATAAGGGGCCTCCTTTTTATAGCCGAGTCTGAACGGCGTGCGGCAGTGCGACACCTCTTTTCCATGGCAAAGTACCTCACAAATGTTGCCAGCATTAGGAGGGGAAAACCACCGATGAAAATTCTTTCTGATGGTCTCGCCAGGATTCGAACCCAGGCCTTCAGCGTCGTAGGCGGACATGCTAACCTCTGCGCTACAGTGGCTACATGTCGCACCGATTTTACATTGGTGAGCTCGTAGTATCTCGTTATGATAGCAATAGCTGTAATGATTTTCATCTTATTTCCTTTCAGTAATATCCTCGTCTTCTCAAAAACTGGATTCCCCCATGGGATTTCCGCCGCCCTACCGACTGTATCGCTGTTCCACGGGGTTGCATGCGCATTCGTCGCCTACGCCCTTAACTTGGACTATGTCAACCGGAAAAGCTTCGGGTTAACCAAGTTATTGACGGCAGTCCTCTGGCCTTCACCGCCAAATCGTCTGCCCTTTCATTCCCCCTTACTCCGGTATGGCCTGGCACCCAAACGATACGGTTTTTGCCATCCTCAGAGAAGACGGTAATCCCCATTTTACTCCCAAAACAGTTCGAGACCTTATTGTCCTATTTGTAATTGTCCTGATGGCCAGTTTACTGTCCGTAAAGATGTTTCCACTCGACGTCCTCGTGTTTAGACCATACCACATCACGCATTTCATGATCGCCCGGCTCAGGTAGAGAGGAGTGTATTATAGACTGAATTATGGTCAGGCAATCGGAAACAAATAGCAGCTCCTGGGTTCTCAATGTAGATTCCCAGGCGCTCTCTGTCACCTAGCTTTGATCCATCTGTATGGGTGGTAATACTAAAGTTCCTTCAATCCAAGACTGTGGCGCTGACAGCAGTCGAATACCTAAGTGTCTTTCCGTTCAGAATCCTCTTTTATTTCATCCAGGTTTCCTATCGACTCCTCGATTATACTGCGATGGTATGACCAGCTCCTATCTTTCTGTCCAAGCCCACTATAACGACTTTGAAGGAATCCGAAACAGATCTCAGTCCCTGGGTTCTCAATGTGGACCCCAAGGCCCACCCTGTCCTCAAGCTTTGATCCATCCGAGTAACATGATTTTCCAGCTTGCATTACTAGGGTTCTGTCAATCCAAGAGCGGGTCGCTGGCGGCAGTGCCTCGCACTCGACCTCAAAGTTCATCTCAAGTATCCGATCCGAAACCTCTTACCTTCCTTCCGGGTTTCCTATCGTCGCCTCGATTATACCGCGATGGTATGAGCAGCTCCCATCCTCAATCCTTTCTCCAATCGCCTTAAATCTCATAGTGGCTGCCTCACACTTAATCTGTATGTCAATGGGTCGGATATCTAGAATAGTCTCCAGTCCACTAGTGGGCGTGGTCCTCATCGCTCCGCCTATGCCAAGGCAACATGTTCTCTGAACCTGTTGTATGGTCCTTCTGTTGCGCTTTTTCTTCATAGTATTCCACTAAACTACTGAGACGTAGGTAAGCATTGGTCTTATCACGCTCCTGTAGAGCCAGTAGACTATCCTCGGGTTCATGCCCCATTTCGAGCCTACGGCCGGTTTACATAGTGCCCAACATCTGTGAGCCTTCTCAGTACGCTCCTGAATGTGACACTTCCAATTCAGTTTCCTGTCCAAGATCACACCTAAGTATTTGACGTTGTCAGGTATCTAAATCGTCTTATTGAGGAAACGTGGTGAGTTAAATTGGCCCACGTTCGTCTTCCTCGTGAAATACCCAAAAGGTATTTACCCGGTAAATTGGGTAAATACACGGGTATTTAACCATTTATACCTAAAAGCTCGGTATTTATGATTTTGCAGATATCTTGGGTATAAAATAAATTTCCATACTATTTTTCATGATTTCGAATTCTTTGTATATAAACCTGACCTTCTGATCTCATAAAATCGGATATTAGTTATATATAGCCGCTGTATATACCGATCTCCAGACTTAAAGTCTTGAGACAATAAAGTGGTAATTTTTCATCCGATTTCGATGAAATTTGGCACAGTGAATTCTGGTAGACCTCTATCCATTTCTGTGAAGTGCGGTTCAGATCGGACTATATTTGTATACAGCTGCCCTATAGACCGATAGACGACATAAGGTATTGAGGCCATAAAAGTCCTATATCGGGAGATCGGTCTATATGGCAACTATATCCAAATATGTTTCGATCTGGACGATATTCAACAAACAGGTGTAGAAGTCTAAAAATACTCACTGTTTCAAATTTCATCAAAATCGGATGAAAAATGCTCCTTTAATGGGCCCAATACTCTATATCGGGAGATCGGTATATACGGCAGCTTTATCGCAGCTATATCCAAATATGGTCCGGTCTGGACTATATTCAACAAAAAGGTTTAAAGCGGTACCGGAATTCGCTGTGCCAAATTTCATCGAAACAGGATGAAAAATTATCCTTTTATAGGGTCATTACACTATATCGGGAGATCGGTATATATGGCAGCTATATCCAAATATAGTCCAATATGTACCACATTTGACAGGTATAGGTAGAATTCTACCAGAACACACTGTGACAAATTTCATCAAATTCGGGTAATAAACGGAATTTGTATGGCCACAATAGATTATATGGGAAGATCGTTTGGTCGGTCTATAGGGCTGCTATATCCAAATATAGTCCAATCTGAACCGCACTTCACAGAAATGGATAGAGGTCTACCAGAACTAATTGCGCCAAATTTCATCGAAATAGCATGAAAAAATACCAATTTATTGCCTTAAGACTCTAAGTCTGGAGATCGGTCTATATAGCGGCTATATATAACTAAAATCTGATTTTATGAGATCAGAAGGTCAGGTTTATATTCAAAGAATACGAAATCATCAAAAATTGTTTCGAAAATTTGTTTATACCCAAGATATGTGCAAAATTGTAAATACCCAAATAAATGCCCAAAAAAAGGTGTTTATGGGGTAGAGCGCGATGGAAAGAAGATCGAGGCGCTTAAAAGTTATTCTACGTTCGGCTAGTGGAACAAATATTCTGTCATAGCCAATTAAAGTAAGTAAAGTATTCGTTATTCTTTCAATAAAACAAAAAATGGTTGTTGTTCTTTTCTCATATTTGAATACTTGCTTTGTGAGGGGTATTTCTTGATCGCGTAAATGTTACCAACCACTTCATGTGCCGTGGAAATTCTTGTTGTGTTTTCTTGTACCTGGCGGCCATTTGTATGTTGCTCTAATGATTTTTGTCATTTAACATACCAGTATTTTTGTACCGAAATTTTAAAAATTGTCACTTTCCGAGTTTACCTTCGCACTCGTCTGCTCTGTGCTCAGTCAAAACAAAAAAGGAAATAATGATGTGTGGGAGGATGTGTCTATACCAGTGACGAGCATACAATTGCAATTATTTGCTAGCCATGGGTCAGTTTGGGATTATTTTCTTGTGTACATACAAAGTAATGTTCAATAGATTAAGTATTTTTGTCACTCACCCTTTCTCTCTAGTAGGAGAGACACATGAGAATAATTTTAGGTCTAATACACGAGAAATCATTTGCGGCTATTGACGCAGTTTCGCAATTAAAAAGTTTTTGGTTTTACAACAAAATGAAGGTTTTTTTTTTAACGTAGACGAAACTGCTAAAGGGTTTACAATAAGAAGAGTTAATTACGTTCAATAATACTACGTTTATGGGTAACGTTTGATTTGTTGAAGCGGAACGTTACACGGTTACAATAAATGCAAAACTTTGTGAGAAAAGTAATTTTGTTTGTTGTAAAAATTTCCCAACGTAACTAACTTTGTTTATTGTAAACCCACTAGCAGCTATACACCTATGGGAAACGCCCAACGTTTTTCAGAAAAGAAATTAACTTGCCGAAAATTTCCTTTATATCAAACTAATTATATTTTTGCGTGTACGTTTAAGGCTTACGGCTTATAAGTTGAAGCGAAACTTTATACAGTTTGGTTAGGTATGAGGGGCAGTCTATTTTTATACCCTCCACCATCTTGAAATACTCGTCAAAGACACCATAAAGTATCTACAGGGTGGCTGATGAATATTGCTACAATGATGAATATTGCTACATTTTTTTTTCGGTGTATGGAATACATTTTTCTTTTATTCATGTTAAATTAAATTATTAAATTAATTATTAAATTATTATTAATTAAATTAATTAATTAATTAATTAAATTAATTATTAAATTATTATTATTAAATAGAAAAAAAGTTATTACATTTTTTTTTGGTAGCGGCTTTCATCAGCCACCCTGTATATTCTAGATCGTAATGACATTTTTGTCATGACATTTTGAGTCGATCTAGCCATTTCCGTCCTTCTATCCGTGCGTGCGTCCGCCTGTCTGTCGAAAGCACGCTAATTTTAGAAAGAGCAAAGCTAGGTGCTTGGAATTCTGCACAAATACTTCTTATCAGTGTAGGTCGGTTGAGATTGTAAATGGACCAAATCGGTGATAAAGGGTGATTTTTTTGAGGTTAGGATTTTCATGCATTAGTATTTGACAGATCACGTGGGATTTCAGACATGGTGTCAAAGAGAAAGATGCTCAGTATGCTTTGACATTTCATCATGAATAGACTTACTAACGAGCAACGCTTGCAAATCATTGAATTTTATTACCAAAATCAGTGTTCGGTTCGAAATGTGTTCATTCACCGTAACGTTGCGTCCAACAGCATCTTTGAAAAAATACGGTCCAATGATTCCACCAGCGTACAAACCACACCAAACAGTGCATTTTTCGGGATGCATGGGCAGTTCTTGAACGGCTTCTGGTTGCTCTTCACTCCAAATGCGGCAATTTTGCTTATTTACGTAGCCATTCAACCAGAAATGAGCCTCATCGCTGAACAAAATTTGTCAAAATTTGAACACATTTCGAACCGAACACTGATTTTGGTAATAAAATTCAATGATTTGCAAGCGTTGCTCGTTAGTAAGTCTATTCATGATGAAATGTCAAAGCATACTGAGCATCTTTCTCTTTGACACCATGTCTGAAATCCCACGTGATCTGTCAAATACTAATGCATGAAAATCCTAACCTCAAAAAAATCACCCTTTAGTTTTGATTTAGCTGCCATATAAACCGATCTTTGGTCTTGGCTTCTTGGACTTCTAGAGGGTGCAATTGTTATCCGATTTGGCTGAAATTTTACACACAACGTTAAAGTGCGACTTCCAACAACTGTGCCTGATATGGTCTAAATCAGTCCATAATCTTATGTAACTGCCATATAAACCGATCTCCCGAATAGATTTCTTGAGCGTCTGGAGCACGCAATTCTGAAACAATTTGGTTGAAATATTGCACATGTCGTTCTGGTATGACTTCCAAAAAGTATAAGTACCAAGTATGGTCTAAATCGGTTCATAACCTGACATAGGTGCTATATAAACCGATCTCCCAATTTGACACTCTGAGCCATTAGAGGTCGCAGTTTTTACTCGATTTGCCTAAAATGTTGGAGGTTGTATTTTTCTATGACTTCTAACAGCCATGACAAGTTCTGTCCATATCGTTGACAAATGCGATACATGGTGGAGGGTATATAAGATTCGGCCCGGACGCTTTTATTTATTTGTTTAATCTAATATGCATATAGAATTATATTTTTTTGATATATTAACCAACATAAACTTCAAAAATCTTAGTAGTGGGTAAACTAAGTTCGCCACTTACGATTTTTCTACTATATATACTATATAGTTTTATATTTTGACATTTTCATTCGTTTCACAGGCTTTAAATAACCAACAATACCTCTTTAAACTCTGTAGTTCTTCCATATTCCTAACAATATTTAAACATTTAAATACATTCGATTTTCCTATGCAAAAGTCGACATGGTTTGTCTACGCAACTGCAACAATGTCATTACAAATATCATTTCATTCGATGTTGTTGTTGTTGTTTTTTTTTGTCATAGCTTAGCATTAACGTTGTAGGTCCTCATATTCATTGGCTACACACATCACTCTGGCCTGGTGAATGACTAAAAACTTTAACGCTTTGCGGCGAGAGATTTCATTGACGGCATTTAGCCGGCGTGTCTTTTGGGCTAAAATGCAAAAATCCACTTGCATGTCTGAATGAGACTTTATGACCACCTTTTTTTTTTTCTTGAATGGTGTGAGCCCAGTTTACCCAGAGACACTGGTGCAAATGCAGCAACATCAACTTGATGTGTGTTTTTTGTTTTGTCTCTCTCATATTGTTGTTGTTGTTTTTTTCTCCGGCAATTGTTTAACAAGTCTACTTTATTTATAAACCTTTATGTGTTATTTTTACTTTTGGCCATGTGTCTGCGGTTTTTCTACGCTAGTATGACTCATAGAATATGTCTGCCGAAATTCATGCCTTAATAGCGGCTGGAAAGCTAACTGGCTGGCTGATTGGCTCAGTACCAGGCTAGCTGCGAGCTTGTTTTTCATTAAGGAACAGAGTCCAATATTTTCCTTTCCTAAATGTCTGAACAGAGTTGGCTCGCTGGCTGTTTGGCTGACTGCCTTTTTTTTTGTTATTTGATGATATTGACTTTATTTTTTTCTTATTTTTCTTCTTTTTCGTATTCCTAACCCATGTCTATTTGTTGTTTATGATTTTATTAGCTAAAATAAATGTTTCTCTCATTTTTTAGCTCATTCATGGCATTTGATTTCGGTATTAGCCATTACTTTTCGGTTTGTTTTATGGTGTGCTTGCATGCAGTTGCTGTTGATTTTTTCTTCTCGTTGTTGGTTGCATTGCAATCGTTTTTCTTGGTTTAATGCTTTGTCAATTAAGCAGCAAATTGGTTTACAAATTTATGCCGCATTTAACAAATTTTTCTTAATTAATACTTTTTTTTGTGAATTTTATTAAATAGTAGACTTTTTGCAAGGCTATCTTAAGAAGAGAAATAATATGACACTATTAGAATTATGAAGGAGATTGTAGTTTTTTTTTTTTGGTTGTAGAATAAATTATTCTAATATGTAGAAAATAAATTCGTTTTATTTTATTTGGAATTTTGGCGTAGAGATAAGGCCATTGAACAATATTGATTCCTCATGAAATTTGCAAATACTGCAAGAGTAAGACTTGTGATATTTCTAGTAAATTTTATACTCACTTCGTCATTTCGGTTGTAACACCTAGAAATATTCGTCTAATATCTCATAAAATATATATTTACTTTATCATAGTGACATCTAGTGTCGATCTACACTAAACAAATTTTTGTCCTAATTTTAAAGATTCGAGCCAAAGATTAGCAAAATTAATTAAAAGATGTTAAATTTTCAAATTTTTTAAGGAAACATTCCCTTCGGTGAAAAAAATTTGTCTTCATATTGAGAATTTTTTATTTTAAATGGTGGGTTAATGAATCCTTGACTTTGCCTCTTATTGTTAAAGACAAAAATCTAAATTAAGGTCAAAATATCGTTGAAAGTTAGGAAATTGACCTTGGGACAAAACAACAGTGAATGGTAGATAAAGATGCAAAATAGTCTACAATTAGGAGCGTCTTTAAATATTTAATTTTTATACCCTCTACCATAGCATGGGGGTATACTAATTTCGTCATTCTGTTTGTAACTCTTCGAAATATTAGTCTAAGACCCCATAAAGTATATCTATTCTTGATCGTCATGCCATTTTAAGTCGATCTAGCCATGTCTGTCTGTCCGTCCGTCCGTGCGTCTGTCTGTCGAAAGCACGCTAACTTTCGAAGGAGTAAAGTTAGCCGCTTGAAATTTTGCACAAATATTTCTCATTGGTGTAGGTCAGCTGGGATAGTAAATGGGCCATATCGGTCCATGTTTTGATATAGCTGCCATATAAACCTATCTGGGGCTTGTCTTCTTGAGCCTCTACTAGGAGCAATTTCTATCAGATTTGGCTGATAGTTTGCATGGCGTGTTTTGTTATGACTTTCAACCAGTGCTAAGTATGGTGGAAATCGGTTCATAACCTGATATAGCTGCCATATAAACCGATCTGGGGGTCTTGACATCTTGAGGTCGCAATTATTATCCGATTCATCTGAAATTTTGCATGAGTTGTTTTGTTATGACTTTCAAAAGCTGTGCAAATTATGGTTCAAATCGGTCCATAACCTGACATAACCTGGTTGGGATTACAAATGGGCCATATCGGTCTATGTTTTGATAAAGCTGTCATTCAAACCGTTCTTGGATGTTGACTTCTTGAGTCACTAGAGGGCACAATTCTTATCCTGAAATTTTGCATGATGTGTTTTATTATGATTTCCAACAACCGTTTTAAGTGTGGTGGAAATCGGTCCATAACCTGATATAGCTGTCATATAAGCCGATCTGGGGTCTTCACCTTTTGAGCCTGTAGAGGGCGCTATTTCTATTCGATTTAGCATAAGGTGTTTTGTTGGGACTTCCAATAACTATGCTAAATATGGTCCATATCCTGATATAGCTGCCTCATATCAACCGATCTCTCTATTTTACTTCTTGAGCTCCTAAAGGGCGTAATTTTTATTCGAATTGGCTGCAATTTTACACAACGAATTCTTCTATGATCTCCAACAGACAGTTCAATTATGGGCCGAATCGCACGACAACTTGATATTATAGCTCCATTATCATAGCAATTCTTTCTTTTTATCATATGATTGCCTAAAAAGAGATGCCGGAAAAAGAACTCAACAAATGCGATCCATGGTGGAGGGTATATAAGATTCGGCCCATCCGAACTTAACTCGCATTTACTTATTTTGATTTCATGTTTTCATAGAAAACGAATTGAGGCCCAGAGATGGCCTGTCGGAAACTCTGACTTATATGACATACATTTCCGATGAATAACACATGCGTCGTAAACCTAGCAAAAAAAAAATCAATTAAAAGTGCTAAGTTCGGCCGAGCCGAACCTTATTTACCCTCCAATATGGATCGCATTTGTCAAGTTCTTTGTCCGGTGTCATTTTATAGACGAACAAAAGATAATGGATAAGAATTGCTATGGGAGCTATATCCGGTTATGAACCGTATCGGGCCATACATGGCTTGGATGTTGGACACCAAGTTACGCCTTTGAGAGGGTCAAGAAGTATAATCGGTAGATCGGTTTATATGGAAGCTATATCAGATTTAAGACCGATTTGGACCATACTATGGACGAATGTTTTAGGTCACAGAAAAAGTCACTGTTCGAAATTTCAGCCAAATCAGATAAGAATTACGCCCTGATATAGCTTTTACTCATTGAGCCTTTATAATGAGTAAAAGCTATATCAGGTTATAAACCGATTTGAACCATATTCAGTACATATATTGAAGGTCATAGCAGAAATATTTGGGTAAATTTTCAGCCAAATCGAGTTATAACTGCATTCTCTACGGTTTATGTGGGAGCTATATCAGGTTTTGGACCGATTCAATCCATGTTTTGCACGTATGTTGATGATCGTAGAAAAAGTCATTGTGCACAATTTCAATCCAATCGGGCGGTAAAAGCACTTTCTAGGGGCTCAAGAAGCCAAATCGGAGATCGGTTTATATGGCAGCTATTTCTGGTTAGCACATATGTTGGAAGTTATAACAAAGGGCGACGTCCAGAATATCAGCCAAATCGGATATTAATTGCGCCCTATAGGAGCTCATGAAGTCAAATGGGAAGATCGGTTTGTATGGCAGCTACATCAAAACATTGACAGATTTGGTTTATTTATAATCCCAACTAACCTACACTAATAGAAAGTATTTGTGGAAAATTTCAAGTGCCTAGCTTTACTCCTTCGAAAGACAGCGTGCTTTCCACAGACGGACAGACACACGTAAATGGCTAGATCGACTTAAATGTCATGGCGATCTTTATGTGGTCTTATACGAATATCTCGAGGTGTCACAAGCGGAATGACTAAATTAGTATATCTCCATCGTATGGTGGAGGGTATAAAAATAGTTTTTGACATAGTTACAAAATAATAAGAAAATCGTACAACTGTTTTAAATTTTCGTCCATTTATGATTATTAGCGATGGGTTTCTAGCGGGTGAATACCCAACGTTTGTGTAAATACCCTATAAATACCTTTTTTGAGTATTTATTTGGGTATTTCTAATTTTGCAGATGTCTTGGGTATAAAAAAATTTTCTAAACAATTTTTGATTATATCGTATTCTTTGTATATAAAGCTGACCTTCTGATCTCATAAAATCGGATTTTAGTTATATAGCAGCTTTATAGACCGGTCTCCTGACTTAAAGTCTTGAGGCAATAAATTGGTAATTTTTTATCCGATTTTGATGAAATTTGGCACATTGAGTTCTGGTAGACCCCTACCCATATCTTAGTAGTGTGGTTCAGATCGGACTACATTTGAATATTGTTGCCCTATAGATCGACCGTCCGATCTCCCGATGTAAGGTATTGAGTCCATAAAAGATCAATTTATTACTCGAATTCGATGAAATTCGGCACAGTGTATTCTGTGTATCCTGTCAACAGTGTAGCCTGTCAAATGTGGTGCAGATCGGAACAAATTTGGATATAGCTACCATATAGACCGATCTCTCGAAATAATGTAACGAGCCTATACAAGGAGCATTTTTCACTCTATTCCGAAGAAATTTGGCACAGCGAGTTCTGGTACCCCTCTTAACCTTTTTGCTGATTATCGTCCAGATCGGACAATATTTGGATATAGCTGCCGTATAGACCGATCTCCCGATATAGAGTATTGAGCTCATAAAAGGAGCATTTTTCATCCGATTTTGATGAAATTTTAAACAGTGAGTTTTGATGGACCTGTACACCTTTGTTTCGCACATCGTCCAAATCGGGCCATGTTTGGATATAGTTGTCATATAGACCGATCTCCCGATATAGAGTATTGAGCTCATAAAAGGAGCACTTTTCATCCGATTTTAATGAAATTTGAATCAGTGCGTTTTGGTACCCCTCTACACCTTTTTGCAGAATATCGTCCAGATGGGACCATATTTGAATATAGCTGCCATGTAGACCGATAGCACGATACAGAATATTAAGCCCATAAAATCTGCTTTTTTTATCCGATTTTGATGAAATTTGAAACAGTGAGTTTTGATGGACCTCTACACCTTTGTGTCGCACATCGTCCAACTCGGACCATGTTTGGATATAGCTGCCATATAGACCGATCTCCCGATATTTTTTATCCGATTTTGATGAAATTTGAATCAGTGAGTTTTGGTACCCCTCTAAACCTTTTTGCTGAATATCTAGATCTAGATTGGGCCATATAGGGAATTTGGACCAGATTGGAGGACTATTAGGTACTAAGTACATTAAAGTCGAATTTCTCATCTGATTGCTAAAAAATTTACAGATATAACCATGTTTGAACATGGTCACATCTCCATTAATAAACCATTAACAACTAAATCCACACCTTATGTTCAGCCGTTAGAGGCAAATAACAAACAAATGACATATTTTATCCATTAATCAACCATTAACAACTATATCCACACAGGAAATAATCGTAGTGACAGTGAAATATATTTTAAAAAAATTTCAAAATTTTCTTTTTGAATTTTTGATTTTCTTCAAAGAAAATCATTTTACAATGGTATGATTTTACGATTTATAAAAATCTTGCTACGTCCCTGATCGCTACAATAACAAGCGCATAAATACTCATTACTATGGCTATTTAAACGAAGAACAAAAAATTATATCTGATAAATTATAAGTATTTGTATGTTTAACAAAATTTAAGAGAAGATGCTTTTGTTCCACTAAGAACTCTCCATAGTTCAAGTACATTGTTACCGGCGTCGCATATTGGCTAGCAGTAGGTAGGTAAAAGGACAACAGGTACGTGATTGTTATTAAAGAGGCTTAAATGTCGCTAAATGTACGAAATCAAGTAAAAGCTTGTTAAGTTCGGTCGTGTCGAATCTTATATACCCTCCACCATGGATCACATTTTAAAATTTTTTGCACGATTTATCTTAATAGACAGATGTGCAATAAATAGCTAAGAATTGCTTTAAAGTCATGAACCGAATCAGGCCATTCTTAGCGGGAATGTTGGAAGCCACAGTAGAAGCCATTTTGCAAAATTTCAGCCAAATTGAAGTTTATACGGGACATCAGTATAAATGGGAGCTATATCAGCTTAAGAACCAATTCTAACAAATGACTTTTGTACGAATGTCGCAGATCGTAAGAAAAGTCCTCGTTTAAAATTTCAGTAAAGTCGGGTTAGAATTGGGAACTCTAGGAATTACATTCCGGAGTTTGTATGGGATCCATGTCAGGTTTTAAGCCGATTTACACCATACTTGGCACTTGGAGGTCAAAGTGGAAGTAGTTGTGAAAAATTTCAGCCTAATCGTGTAAGAATGGTGTTTTCTCAGGGCTAAATACGTCTTAACGATGGATCGTTCTATATGGAGGATATATCCAAATATGAACCGATATGGCCCATTGGCAAAAGTGCAGTTTACGGCGAAAATGGCAAAGAAAAATCTAATTCTTGCACACCCCTCCTAAATTGACTCCAGGAACACCAACATGAAGTCTGTTTTTGGTGTTCGGGCTTGGGGGCTCCAAAACGGGCCTTCCCCTTCATCAAATGAAAGTGTATGGAATATAGGCAATATGGTACTCAAATGTACTGCTATCGTTGGCATTACCCAGGGATTACCGCGTGGAAGTGATACTCAGATCTTAATAATCTTTAGGGCTTTTGTTATCGTGGGTACCTGCTAATCTCACTGAACTGGCTATTTTTGTACGAGGTACTACTTCTCATTGGTTTAGGGCACTCAAATTTGGAAAATTTACCCAAAATTAACATTCAGGGTAATACGAATTTGCAAATTTGAATCCTCCAAACCATCTGAATCGGAATCTGAATTCGATTCTTGCTCAACTGGTTGACGAGGAAATATAATTTGCAGGCTATTCGTCAAAATTCGACAACAGGATCCAAGTTTAGGCGTGTTTTTTTTGGAAAAATTTTTATTCATTTTTTTTTTTGAAAATAGTTCCGCAAGCTTAACCGCGTTTTGTTTGATTCTTCGCAAAATATGGCTCAAAATTTAAAAAGCCCCCTTCCCCAACGCGTTGAGGCACTTTTTGTACTTGTCATATTTGTGTTCTAAGCCAAATTTCCTTTAATTTGAGTACCATATTGCCTATGTTCGGCGTCATTTCGCTTGATGAGAGAAAAGGCTCATGTAGGAAGCGCCCAGGCATGAGCTCTAAAAACGGCCTTCATATTCGTTTTCCTGTCGTCAAATCGTGTTCCTCGGGGTCAAGGAATGGAGGTGGGGGATTAGCCATTGTGAAACACCATTCCATGCAATGTAGACCCATCTCGCCTGCGCCTGGCGCTAGTGACCCCTACATGGAGTGCATGGGGATAGCAGTCAGGTCCGGTACTGCCGAGATAGAGCAATACAACGAGTACATACCGCCGGTTGGTAGCTGTGTCCCAATTAATGGCCAGGCTTACAATCCCGATATAAGTGGGTTACTATCTGGCCATAATCATCTGGTTCTGGGGGACTTTAATGCGCATGACATTTCATGCCATTTTCCCCAAGGTAACGACCAGCGTGTCATGGCTTTGGCAGAGCAAATTGAAGACTCCACGTTTTGCACGGTGAATGAGGATGCCCCCACTAGGATTACGAGGAAGTGTAGCGGCTCGCCAGATATTTCCATTGCATGCCCTAATCCCCTGAGTGATGTAACCTGGCAAGCCGTCATTTTTTTTTTTTTTGGGATCAGACCACCTCCCCATAATTCTCACCATCGACCGACCATCCGACTTCATAACCTCTGATTGCCGGACGTTTGTCAATCAGAAGAAGGCCGTTTGGGTTGGCTTCAGAGAGTATACCAATTGCCGCTTCAGTGAACTGCTACCCCCCTCGGATGTGCTAGTGGCCGAGAGGAAATTCCGAGACATCATTGACACAGAAATTCCGAGACATCATTTTATACCATATGCAACCTAATTTCCCGTCGCAAGCAGTGGTACTCGCAGCCCAGCGCGATGGGATTCATTGTACGGACCCCACTAACCCTAGAATCGGCGAGCTGAATCTGGAAATAGACAGGATAATCAACGAACGTAGGCGGAATTTGTGGCAGGAACACTTGGAGCAATGAGCAGGAACACTCGGAGGCCACCGTAGCGCAGAGGTTAGCATGTCCGCCTATGACGCTGAACGCCTGGGTTCAAATCCTGGCGAGACCATCATTAATTTTTAAGCGGTGGTTATCCCCTTCTAATGCTGGTGACAATCGTGAGGTACTACGCCATGTAAAAACTTATCAAAAGAGGTGTGGCACTGCGGCACGCCGTCCGGACTCGGCTATAAAAAGGAAGTCCCTTATCACTGAGCTTAAACTTGAATCGGATTGCACTCATTGATATGTGAGAAGTTTGCCCCTGTTCCTTAACTTAGGTATCGGTTTAGGCAAGTCACTCTCGAACCCGGTAGACGGGATGACAATGCCTCAGTCACTTTTGGCGACGTAACCGTGACTGAGCCGAAGGGATGCGCCAGGCTGTTCAACCATCAATTTGTTGTGTATCCTGAGAGATACAGAGCAAGGAGAAGAGCCATTCGCCATATCCGCGGTCTCCGAGCCGATGGACCGCCATCACAATTTACCGTAGGCGAAGTTACGAATGTCATCTGTGGCGCCAAATCATCCAAGGCGTTGGGCCCCGTCGGAGTTTTTACATTGATGTTGAAGAATCTGAATTAACCTGAAATTAAGTACCTTACTACTGTCTTTGAACACTCATATGGTTCCCAATGTCTGGAAAATGGGCAGAGTGATCCCGCTACTGAAGCCTAGAAAGGCCCCGAGTTTGGGATAGTCGTACAGACCGATCTCCCCTCTCTCACCAGTGGCAAAGAGGCATTACTCCTCCCGAGCCTCGTAGGAGAATTTCCATTCACCGAGCATCAATATGGATTTTGAAGACTGCGTAGCACAAGAACTGCTTTGCATGCCATCATTTGCCGCACACATTTGCCGTGGCTTCAATCAGCCCAGGCTATGTGATTGGACGGTCTTCGTAGCACTGGACCTATCGAAGGCATTCGATATGGTCAGCCATGTCGAACTATTTGAGGACATCGCCACACGTCCCTCTAAACAGGCCTGAAACGCTGGTTCGCGAATAATCTGTGCGTTCGCCAGTCATTTGTGGGATAAGAAGTCAATTTAGGGATAAGAAATCGAAGCACCGTAGAGTGAAACATGGGGTTCCCCAAGGCAGAGTGATATCTCGGGCACTGTCTAACCTTTTCCAATCCTCCATTCCACCCCCTCCAGACGGCATAGAGATCGTATCATATGTGGACGATTGTACGATCATGGCATCAGGCTCCCCACCCATTGATGACATCTGCGATAGGTTGAGCGTCTACCTCATATTTCGCTGCAAGAAATCTGAAGATATCTGCCACCAAATCTTCAGCCACATTGTTCACTACAAATACGCATGAGGTGAATACTGAGCTAACTGTAATGGTTGATGGAGAAATGATTCCGACTATCAAGTGTCCCAAAATACTTGGCGTCATATTTGTTAGCTCTTAGACATTCTCCCCGCATGCCACAGCAATTTGTGATAAAGTCAAAAGTTTGGGGTGCATTTGGGGTGCAGACAAAGAAACCTTGTTGACCACCTACAAAGCAAGTGGCCGGTCTGTGGTAAGTTATGCAGCGCCAGTGTGGTCTCGTCAGCTTAGTGACACGCAGTAGTATAGTAGTCAGATCTGTCAGAATGCCTTCCTCCGAACTGCGACGGGCTGTCTCCTCAGTTCTCATGTGGACCACCTCCATCAGGAGACAAAGATCCTACCAGTGCGAAGACATAACTACATGCCTAGGCAATACCTTTTGTGCTGTTACCGCAGAGACTATCGAAATCATCATCTTGCGGATAGACATCCACCGCCCAGAATCCTTAGAGTAGATCTACATGATCTAGAGCGTGAGGTTCAGCGCTTCAAGAGAGAACCTATAGATCAAGTGGCATATGAAGCGGGTCTAGACAACAATCATGCAGACACTGTAGCAGTTACAGTAAATACGTACCGGGTGAATGTAGTCCTTGGAGAACGGCCGCCTCCCATTGCACCTGAAGAAATTGACCTCCCCCGGAAAACCAAAGTAGTTCTGGCTCAATTACGTTCCGGCAGATGCAGCCGCCTCAACTTCTACAGAGAAAGGATTGATGCCGAGGTGCAAGAGACACGTCACCTGTTTAACTACCCAGCCAGACCAACTCAGATCCCTGTGGACGCACCCCATCTTAGTCGCAGGGTTTCTGGGTCTTGACACTCAGCAGAATCAAGCAGACGAAAGATAGAACACAACAAAATGCTACAACAACAAAAAATGCAAATTCTACCCATGAACATTCCACTAAGGAACAGGAGCAAACTTCTTACATATCAATGAGTGCAGTCCGATTTAAGTTTTAAGCTCAATGATAAGGGGCCTCCTTTTTTACAGCCGAGTTCGAACGCCGTGCCGCAGTGCGACATCTCTTGGAGAGAAGTTTTACATGGCATAGTACCTCACAAATGATGCCAGCATTAGGAGGGGAAAACCACCGTTGAACATTTTTTCTGATGGTCTCGCCAGGATTCGAACCCAGGCGTTCAGAGTCATAGGCGGACATGCTAACCTCTGCGCTACGGTGGCCTCCTACAACCTACATTAATAAGAAGTTAGAGTGGAAAATTTCATGTATCTAGATTCATCCGTTCGGCCGCATTCGTTATTTTCACCGACGGAAGTACACATAGATGGAGGGACGGACGGACATGGTTAGCTCGAATATATATTCTTTCTAAGGTCACAAATCAATATTAAAGTAGCATTAAAGTTCACTTATTTGACAGATTTTCTTTGTAGAACTGTCAAATAAACCTACCCTGAAGCTGTTTTAAGTTTTGGGTGTAACTCTTTTTACTTTTTGTTGCTAGTAGGGCTTCTTTCAATTCGGCCTCTCCTGCTGTTGTCATTCTTTTACAAAAGAATATTTTTCAATTTGTGCAGTTTGGCCATTGTTCTTTGAGTCGCTTTAACTCCTTACGATAGAAATTCACAAGTCCATGTTTTAGCACACAATCCTACTGAAAGCTCAGGTGTGCATTGTCTTCTGGGTATCTGGCCTTATCAAAGCCAATTAGACGACTTATGCATTTGCCACCTCCTTTCTACTACTTTAGGCAGCATCGTCGTCATCATCTTCGTCACCAGACGTACCAACACCACACACAAGCCTAGCCTTTATATTCTCCAAAATCCTATGGCACCATCACCTCATCATCTTTTAGTTAATGGTACCCCCTACTCATTGTTATGAAACCGCTGCAGCATCAGCAGCTATGAGAATTTCTTATTTTTATGGTGTTATTATGGCAATTATGAGCTATAATTGAAATTGTTATGCTTTTTGGAGAATGTCTGCCTGGTCGAAAAGAATGAAAATAAATGTATATTGCCGTTAAGCACTAACAAGAGAGAGCGAAGTGGAAAAAGTCATTGAGAAAAAATTCAAAACATTCATGAATTTCTTTAAAATTAAAACTAATTGGAATTATAGATATACCACAATGTAATGATGAAACGATGTGGGAGATACTCTCTATTGTTTTAGGAAGTATATTGGGGTAGAACGGAGTTGAATAAGACAACTATCAAAAGAAAGAGCTTGAAGACCATGAATTTAATTTCCCAAGTATGTGAAAGGTGCCACATTGATATGTCGATCTTGGAGATCTGTTAGGATACTTTTACAGATGGAAATTTGCCCATGACCATTAATTTCATTAAGGAATACGGGCAAACTTCTCCCATATCAATTAGCGCTGTCTGATTCAAGTTTAAGCTCAAGATAAGGGACCCCATAGGATGGGGTACACTAATTTCATTTAGTACCACCTCGAAATATTCATCTAAGACCCTATAAAGTATATATATTCTTGATCGTCATGACATTTTACGTCGATGTAGCCATGTCCGTCCGTTTGTCTGTCGAAAGCACTCTAACTTTCGAATGAGTAAAGCTAGCCACTTGAAATTTTGCACAAATACTTCTTATAACTTGAGTCGGTTGGGATTGTAAATGGGTCATATCGTTCCATGTTTTGATATGGCTGTCATATAAACCGATCTTGGGTCTTGACTTCTTGAGCCTCTAGAGGGCGCAATTCTCGTCCGATTTGACTGAAATTTTGCACGTGGTGTTTTGGTAGCACTTCCAACAACTGCGCTATGTGTGGTTCAAATCGGCTCATTTTTAGATAAAGCTGCCATATGAACCGACCTCGGGTCTTGATTTCTGAGCCTCTAGAGGGCGCAATTCTCGTCCGATTTGACTGAAATTTTGCACGTGGTGTTTTGCTTTGACACCTGTGTTAGGTATGATTGAAATCGGTTCATAATGCGGTATAGCTGTCATATAAACCGATCTTGGATCTTGAATTCTTGAGCCAATTATCATCCGATTTGGCTGAAATTTGGCAATAGATGTTTTGTTATGACTTTCAAAAACTGTGCTAAGTACGGCGCAAATCGGTACATAACCTGATATAGCTGCCATATAAACCGATCTGGAATCGTGACTTCTTGAGTCTTTAGAGGGCGCAATTCTCATTTGAAGTGCAGTCATTTATCGTAGGAAATAATCGTAGTTTAATCTCCAATGTTCACTACAAATTTCTGCACTATGCTTGTTTCGAACATCGCATATTATTCTTCAGACACTGATATGGTCTTTATCGCTCTCGCTGTTTGCTTCGGGTGACTTCCACGTAGTTTTGTGTCTTCGTTAATGAGGGAATAGTTAGGTACCTATTTTAAGGTTGAAGCTCAAACACACTTCTATTAATAATTCACCGTTTACATTGCAACATCCCATTGCATTTTTCCCAGGTTTGTTCTCGTAGCTATCATTATTTGAACCCACTTGAGCATTGAAGTCTCCAAGAAGTAGAACAATATTCTTCTACGTCCCTAAGAAGAATATAGTTCTACTTCTTGGTAAGTGTGACGCTTAATTGACAATAAAATGGTTCTTTATCGGCCAATTCGCCTTCCTCTGTAGGAGCGTAGCATTGAATTACTGTTATATTGTATTTCTTAGGTTAGGTTGAAAAGAGGGTGCAGATATTAACCCCCCCCCCCATGCAACTATGGGGGGGGGGGGGGTTAATTACTGACCTAAGTCAGTAATTGGCTTGTCGTGCGCTTTAAAAACTAAAAAGTAACCTAAAAAAGTAAAATAAATTGTTAGGTTAGGAATTCCGTGCTACTTACAAAACCCTTAATTGTTGTCCATACCACTCCGCTAAGTTGGTTCATGTCTGGTATCGTGTCACCACCTAAGTACCGGTTTCTGTTAGCCGCGAAAGCCGGGCAATAATATAGGAAATGCTCCTTCGTCTCATCATCTTCCCCATCTGCCCTACACATGCAAGCCGTACCGATATTGCCATAAGTGAGCACGTAGTCCTGTTATGACACCAAAAGCTATACTGACCTCTTTCTTACTTACTTTCAGTAATACCCACGTCCTCTCTCCTCGGATCACACCATAGAAGTTTTGCCATCCTACCGACTGTTTCGCTGTTCCACTGTGTTACATGCCCACGCGCTTTAATCGGACTGCGTCAACCCGAAAGGCTCTCGGTTAACCAAGTTTATCGACGGCAGTTCTCTGGCCTTCACTGTCAAATCGTCTGCCCTTTCATTCCCCCTTACTCTGTTATGGTACGGCACCAAAACGATGCGGATTGTGTTGTGCTCAGAAGAGGCGTTAATCGCCTCCTTGCACTGCAAGACTTTTCTTGACCTTATCCTCCTGGTTGCTGTTAGCCTTTTGGTCTGTCCGTAAATATGTTCACACTCGACGTCCTCGCGTAAGTACCAAACCACGTCACGCATTTAAAAATGAGCTTCGTCGCTCAATGGATGAAGCGCGCGATGAACTTTCTTAACAGAGCACGCATATTGATAATAAAATTCAAAAATTTGCAAGAGTTTTTCGTTTGTAAAACGATTCATGGTTAAATCCATGGTTAAATTATAGACCAAAATGAAGGTGTTTAACAGTGAAACAAACATGAAAAACCTATTTAAACCAATATTTCCAAAAAGATTATGGCTAAAAATCTCCCTTTACCATCAGCCACAGTGCTGATGGTTTGAAGCTGCAGATGCTACCAACTACCATGTTATTTGTTGCAACGAAGTCTATTAATCCATTAATGGAGTCCTAATTTTCCGAACGTTGCATTAAAGATATTCGCTCTCCTGTCTTTGCCTTAAAGTCTTATAGCTTAATTTTAATGTCATAGGCGGTCATCGTTCAATGTTCTCAGTAGGCGCTTGGTTGGGACATGGGCATAGATAAGACTGGTATAAAAGAATTTGCCTTTGATACGAACTGTGGGAAGTCTCTAATCCACTGGAAATAAATTGGGACGCCTCTCCCATTCCATCGCACTTGCTGTAAGACTGTAAACCCTTTCTACTTTTTCTAAAAAAACCGCCAGTGCGTATACAAAATCTTCTCTGAAAAAGGTTCGGACTTTCCAAGTGCGGATTCACTGATCATGGTCCTTAATTCGTTTGTAGGGTTCGTTAACGTTATGGAAGTCCATTTTTATACCTACCACCGGGGGATGGGGGTACACTAACCTAGACATTCCGTTTGTAATACCTCGAAATTATGATCTGCGACCCCCCCTCCATCTGTCGAAACCACGAGCATGTAAAGCTAGCCGCTTGAAATTTTGCACAGATGCTTTATATTGATGTAGGTCGTTGGGGATTGCAAATGGGTCATATCGGTTCAGATTTGGATATAGCTCCGATAAACCGATAACCCGATTTGACTTCTTGTGCCCTTACTAACCTCAATTTTTGTCCGATTTGGCTGAAATTTTGCATGCGATGTGCTGTGACGACTTCCAACAGCCGTGTCAAGTACAGTTCAAAAAAGTCTATAACCTGATATAGCTCTCATGTAAACCGGTCTCTCGATCATCCTTGTTCCGTTCCTAGAAGCTGGTTTGACAGAAGTTTGGTATGTAGAATTAAATGATGCCCTTCAACAATATTTATTTTGTATGAATTTTTAGCAGAATCCATGGTGGTGGATTCCAAAGATTCGGCCCGGCCGAACATAGCACGCTTTTACTTGTCTTCTTCTCGGCTCAACCATAAACACATTTGGGTTTTATGGGATTTCGTATATATCCCTTGTTGTAGCAAGCCACTTGTCACAAAATCCGACGCTCGGCATTTTATACCCGATTTAGCAAATTGCTTTAGTTTGCGACAATAATTCTCTCTGATATTGCTTTGAAGCTGTGTTTCTTAGGAATATAGCAACAACCCTAACATGTGCATCTTCTTGGTTCGGTATACAAGAGTATAAATCACCTTTTCTACTCCGAACTTCTCCGCAACCAATCCTTCGTACCTCGCTTAAGCCGCAGACACTGATATTTATTATTTCGCATTCTCTTGATAATTTACCAGATTAATAGAAGGTCCTTGCATTCCATTGTGCAAATTGTTCGTCATCAGATAATTCGGTCTATTTTCTTTCTTTTTGAATACTCGAATCGATGAGAATTCAGCGTCGATGGAGGATAATCTCAACGATTCCTATTTCGGTGATAAGGCTGCTATCTTAAAGCTTTATATTTTCCCATTTGTAGGCCTCCAAAACTGCCATCAGCTGTGTGATATTCTTAAACATTTCCTTATAACAAACGCTGCTATGGTTATTTCGCCAATGGTTGGACGCCAGAGTCCCATCTGCGTAAAACAGGTTCCACCATATGTCGGGGAGGTTGAGTGTTAAGTAGGAATGGCTATTTATTACGCTTCACTACAACTTGGAATCCCTAAAGGAATAAAAGGCTGATTGCCCTATAAACCTTGGAGGCCACCGTAGCGCAGAGGTCAGCATATCCGACTGTGACGCTGAAAGCTCGAGTTCAAATCCTAGCGTCACCATAAAAAAAAATTTAGCCGTGGTTTTCCTCTCCTAACGCTGGCAATATTTGTGCGCTACTATGCCATGTAAAACTTCTCTCCAAAGAGGTGTCGCACTGCCGCACGCCGTTCGGACTCGGCTCGGAGGCCCCTTATCATTGAGCTTGAATCGAACTGCACTCATTGATATGTGAAAGTTTGCCCCTGTTCCTAAGTGTAATGTTCATGGGCAATATTTTCAATATTTTGCCCTTTAATACTTGCGGAATAGTATGTGGAACCATGTCACGAGTCATGACAATCCTTCTTGCAAGGGCTGAGTAATTCCAAGGGATTCTGCAGTAGTGACTGGCATATTTCAATAACTGGAAATGCCGATTCTTCGTTACACCCTTGTAAATTAATGTGAATGTAATTATACAAAAGAACATGCATTATACCCAAGCTTACTTTGTTAAAATTTTTCTGCACGTTTTCTTCTTTGTTTTTTACTGTATTCCTCAATTGTGTTGAGTATAATTTGAAACCATTAAAGGATTTTTTTGTGCAATAAAATATTTTTTTCCCCTTGGGGCTTTTCTTCACTATCAGCACTCAATGAGTGTATGGAACGTGATGTACCATTTGACCTGTTCTTCTGTCCTATTGTTATGTTAAATTTAATTATATACGAAAATTTCCATAAATTTGTGAAATTTTATTTTTTTATGGTTATGTTCTTTTAGTGCTTTTTCATAAAAAGTAAGTTCGTGTTAACTATGAATCGGAGAAACCTTGGTGCACTACTATTAAAGCTTGTCGCAGTTGGTGTCGGTAATGGCTTCGTTTGATTTATTTCAAGCTTTCTCAGAGCTCGCACTATTCGAGTCGTTATAAATAGATGGGTTCTCATCCAATGAGCACAAATTGACCGCAGGTGTACCCCAGGGCTCTGTTCTGTCTTCTTCTCTTTTTCTAATTTTCCTCAACGAGCTGTTGGGTCAGACATCGAATCCGATCTACTCATTTACGGATGACAGTAATCTCTGTCATTCGTACTCATTCGACCATAGGCCGAGTCTTCGCGAGATTGAGGACAAGAGGCGGGTTATGGACGATACACTCTGCCAGGATTTGCTGGCCATTTCTGAGTGGGTTCGAATGAATCGAGTAGATTTTATTGCACGGAAGGCACAGTGCTGCTTGTTGTCACAATAAACGATCCGCTGACCCATTACGATCATCTTTGTCTATCAACGGTGTAGATGTTGAGCAATCAGAAGCTCTTGTTGTTCTGGGCATGAAAATACAAAGTGATGTCCGTTGGGCTAAACACGTATTTCAAGTGTCGAAAGAAGCATTCAAGTGTTTAGGCTTCCTTAAACGGTGTGAGAATTACTTGACTCCTTCTGATCTTCTTAACATCTACACCACTTTCATAAGGCCGAAAATGTAGTACAACTCACATGTATGGGCTGGAGCTTCAAAATCATCCCCGGATCTTCTGGACCGTGTGCAGAGGAGGCGATGGCTTTGATTGGGGACAGTGGGGTATCCAACTCTGTTGAGTGTTAGCGCCAAACAACCCACATTGCGACGATGATGAAGGGAGGCCTTCATCATCGTCGCAATGTGGGTTGTTTGGCGCTGTTCTTTCAGGGTGTGTGTTCGTCGGATATTAGTCTTCTTATTCCTGATGTAAGGATGTATGTCAGGGATACCAGACATTCCAGGAACTCACACCCGTTTGTAATTGATTGGCCAGCGGACCGCACAATGCATTATAGAGAGAATTCTTATTTCGCCCAAACCATTCGTATGTGGAATCGACTTACGGCTAATGTTTTTCCCTCCCACTGTGACATCCAAAGATTTATGACAAATGTCAATAAGCACTACATCCTTTTCCCCCCCTCCAATTCCTAATTTCCCCTCGCCAACGCAATGCACCGCATTCATAGGGGACATCCCCTGCGTGTTGGCTGACAGAAAAAAAATCATACAAGAACTGCGCTCTCAAGGAGCCCAAGAAGTGCATTCCGTAGATCGGTTTATATGGAAGCCATATCAGGTTGTTGACCAATTCAGATCATACTCAACACATATGTTAGAGGTCAGAGGAAAATTCACTGTTCAATTTCAGTCAAATCGGAAAAGAATTGAACCCTAGCAAGGTTCAAGGAGTATAATCGAAGAAGTTTTATAATAAACATGAACCTATATGGCCCATTTACAATCCCAACCGACCTACTCTAATAGTATTTGTGTAAAATATCTGGTCCAGGGTGGATTTACCAGGTCTAAAGCCGCATTGATAGGGCCCAATTATCTCATTGACTTTAGGTTTTAATCTTTCGTAATTAAGCAGAATTGTCGATTTTAGAGTGAATATCAGCCAGAAGCATACAACAGCTACCACTACATCCAGAAAAAGTCACAGTTTGATGCGGTTTATGGGCTGGTGGCATCATTGGACCGTACTTCTTCAAAGACGATACGAATCGTAACGTAACTGTGAATGGAGAGCGCTATCGTGAGATAATATCCCACTTCTTTTTGCCCAAAATGCAAGAGCTCGACTTGCATGACATGTGGTTTTAACAAGACGGTGCCATATGCCACACAGCACACGTAACAATGGACTTATTGAGAGCCTAGTTCGATAAACATGTTATTTCACATTCGAGATCGGTCAATTGACTGCCTAGATCGTGCGATTTAACGCCTTTAGACTATTTTTTGTGGGGTTATGTTAAAGCTCATGTCTATACAGACAAGTCCGCTTCAATTGAAGCATTAGAAGACAACATTGAGGCAATTATTCGTAAGATACGGGCCGAAATGTTGGAAAGAGTATGCCAAAATTGTGCTAAGCGGATGAACCATTTGAGGCGCTGTCACGGTCAACATTTGCATGAAATAATCTTTAAACGTTAAATTTACTATCGATTTAAACAAATAATTCATGCATTTTCTGAATTTAATGTGTTTTTATACCCACCACCGTATTCATTTAGTCATCCCGTTTGCAACATATCGAAATATTAATTATCGACCCTAGAAAGTATATATATTTCCGATCGTCGTAAAATTCTAAGACGATTTAACGATGTCAGTGTGTCTGTCCGTCCATCTGTTGTAATCACTCTAGAGTCTTCAAAAATTGAGATACTGAGCTGAAATTGGGCACAGATACCTCTTTTTGATGCACGCTGGTTAAGTTCTTGGACGAGCCAATTCGGACCATATTTGGATATAGCTGCTATATAGACCGATCTCCCGACAAAGGGTCTAATGCCCATAAAAACTTTTTTTTTTCATCCGATTTTGCTGAATTTTGAAACAGTGAGTAGTTTAAAGCTTACCCAAATATGGTTCAGATCGGACTATATTAGATAAAGCTACCATATTGACCGATCTCCAGATAAAGGGTCTGAAGCCCACAAGAGCTTTATTTTTTAACCGATTTCGCTGAAATTTGCGACAGTGGGTTATTTTAAGCCTCCCGATATCTGAGCTAAATATGGATTAAATCGGTGCATATTTAGATATAACTGCCATATAGACCGATCTCCCGGTAAAGGGTCTGAAGCCCATAAAAGCTTTATTTATTACCTGATTTCGCTGAAATTTAAAACAGTAAGTTATTTTAAGCCTCCCGACATCTGACGTAAATATTGTTCAGATCGGACTATATTTAAATATAGCTGTCATATAGACCGATCTCCCGATAAAGGGTCTGAAGCCCACAAGAGCTTTATTTTTTAACCGATTTCGCTAAAATTTGAATCAGCGAGTTATTTTTAGCCTCCTGACACCCGACCTAATTATGGTTCAAATCGGAATATATTAAGATACAGCTGCCATATAGACCGGTAAGCCGATAAGGGGTCTGAAGCCCGTAAAAGCTTTATTTATTACTCTATTTCTCTGAAATTTAAAACAGTGCGTTTTTCTGAGCCTCACGATATCCGACCTTAATATGGTTCAGATCGTTTTGTAATTGGATATATCTGCCAAAGAGACCAATATTTTGTTCTAAAAAATTTAATGGTGACATATATATTAGACCACTCAATGTCCATGCCAAATTTGGTTGCTTAAGTTATCCAATTTTCACCGGATTGTGACGAAATAGGGTTTACATATATACCCGAGGTGGTGGGTATCCAAACTTCGGCTCGGACGAATTTAATGCCTTTTTACTTGTTTTTTTTTTTTTTTTTAACTTTCCTATAGCTCTTAAAACCCCTATATTCTTTGTTCTCACGTCCTCCGTCCGACCGTCTGTCTGTTGAAATCACGCTATGGTCTTTAAAAACGAAGATATTGAGCTGGAACTTTGCGCGCATTCTTTTTGTTCAGTGCGAAGATGGGCTATATCGGACAAGATTCTGATATTGCCCTTATATACATCTATCTCTCGATTTATGGTCTTAGGCTCATAAAAGCTTTATTTGTTATCCGATTTTGCTGAAATTTGGCACAATGTTTTGTGTTAAGGTCCTCGACTTCCATGCCTAACCTGGTTCAGATAGTTCTGTATCTTAATATAGCCCTCATATAGATCGATCACCCGATTTAAGGTCTCTGGCCTATAAAAACCGCATTTATTGTACGATTTCGCTGAAATATTACACATTAAGCTGTGTCCAGTCCTTCGGCGTTGGTTTCGAGTTAGGGTTAGGTCGGACCATTTTTGGATATAGCCCCATATGGAGCGATCTCCTGATTGAAGCTCCTTCATCCATAAACAGGGTGCTATCTTAATTGAGACAAGGCGGCCACCGTAGCGCAGAGGTTAGCATGTTCGCCTTTGACGCTGAACGCCTGGGTTCGAATCCTGGCGAGAACCTTCAGAAAAGATTTTCAGCGGTGGTTTTCCCTCCTAATGCTGGCGACATTTGTCAGGTACAATGCCATGTAAAACTTCTCTCCAAAGAGGTGTCGCACTGCGTCTCGCCGTTCGGGCTCGACTATAAAAAGGAGGCCCCTTATCATTGAGCTTAAACTTGAATCGGACAGCACTCATTGATATGTGAGAAGTTTGCCGCTGTTACTTAGTGGAATGTTCATGGGCAAAATTAGCAATTTGAATTGTGGCAAGTTTGGTCCAGAACCATGTTCAGAATCATGCATTTTTTATCGGATTTTAAAGAAATTTCAGTCCGGCCAAACTTAATACCTTTTTATTGTTTGTCTAATCTGATTTTCGCTCTGCCTGTTTTGAAAATGCATTTTTATACCCTCCACCATAGGATGGGTGGTATACTAATTTCGTCATTCTGTTTGTAACTACTCGAAATATTCGTCTGAGACCCCATAAAGTATATATATTCTTGATCGTCGTGACATTTTATGTCGATCTAGCCATGTCCGTCCGTCCGTCTGTCTGTCGAAAGCACGCTTACTTCCGAAGGAGTAAAGCTAGCCGTTTGAAATTTTACACAAATACTTCTTATTAGTAATAGGTCGGTTGGTATTGTAAAAGGGATCATATCGGTCCATGTTTTGATATAGCTGTTATATAAACCGATCTTGGGTCTTGATTTCTTGAGCCTCTAGAGTGCGCAATTCTTATCCGATTGGAATGAAATTTTGCACGACGTGTTTTGTTATGATATCCAACAACTGTGCCAAGTATGGTTCAAATCGGTCCATAACCTGATATAGCTGCCATATAAACCGATCTGGGGTCTTGACTTCTTCAACCTCTAGAGGGCGCAATTCTTATCTAATTTGCCTGAAATTTTGTACGACGGATCCTCTCATGACCATCAACATACGTGTTTATTACGGTCTGAATTGGTCTATAGCCCGATACAGCTCCCATATAAATTGATCTCTCTAATTTACTTCTTGTTTTGCCTAAGAAGAGATGCCGGGAAAAGAACTCGACAAATGGGATCCATGGTGGAGGGCCCGGCCGAACTTGTTCATTTATAAAAACATTAACTTAATCACATGATTTTAGATACTGCAACTTAATCATAAAATCATACAAATGTTGTAAAATATAACATGTACAGCGGCAATTGTTCATAATGTGCGATAAATAGAAGCGTGGGTTACTTTAGACACAAGTTTGTTTTTATTGCAGATGAATAACGAGTCACATTATAAAGTTTACCTTTTGCTTCCTACAAAATCATGCATTGATAACTGTGGCCAACGATGGACTGACTGACTGGCTGACTGATTTCATCTACGGTATGCTACTGTCATTGGGGGGGACACAAATTGCAAAGATTTTCCATAGATCAAAAGAGCAACAAAATACAGAAAGTCGTAATAACAAATATGAATCATGTTCCGTATGATAAATTTGCATACAATAGAGACTTTGTAGCGAAAACATAGAAATATATGTAATATAGCAAGATAAAGGGTTATTAAAGAAGGTAAACATTGATGCAGAACTTGTATGCAAGGACTTACGTGTTTATTATGAACCTAGGGAGAACATATTTTCCCTACATGCAGACTGCCTAAGATGGCAAGAATGTGTTCTACAGTAAGTGGTTGATCTAAAATCTAGTGTTTGTACTATAATCCTCGTACATCCAGTGGGCAAACGCCTGTTGACTATTTTACTCATATATGGTATTGTAGTCAGGTGGACAATACGTCAAAAATCTTGTTTTTGTTCTCAGTAACTCCAAAGAAAGACTACACTATACATCCATATATGGTGTTGTGGTCAGGTGGACAATACGTCAAAAATCGTCTTCTCGTTCTCAGACACTCCAAGGAATGACTACACTATAAATCCGATGTTTCATAGTAAATACTATGTCCAATTCCTATTCAACACCCCTTTTATGAGACATACATTAAACAGCAAGACAAATACATATTTGTTTGAAAACCGAAATAAATGCAACAAAAAAAGCAATCAAAAAAAAAATTGTAAACACTATGCACAAATAAATGTCTAAATCTAATGTGGGTAATTATGATTCTGATAATATGACACTAGATTTTTCATATTCACTACGTGGACAATAACACGCTTGCAATGTGAGCATGTAATTGAGTTAATATATTTCTTATGCTTCCTTCCATGCTGTACAGTAACTCAGCTGCACTAAATTATTGTCTACATGTGTGTCTAAATAAGACAAGCTAACAAAAAAAAAATGCTGAATTAAATTCAAAAGATTTGTTGACATATTAAGTGGATGATTTATTTTCTATAAATGCAGCACAAAATAAAGCTAATTTGTGAATTAAAAACCCCTAGTGCTTTGAATTGGATATTTTTTACATTTTTTGGTAGTTTGTGTTCTAAATCTTTTGTTGGTGTATACCAGGTCAAACCAGAGCTCTTAAATGTGATAACACTAGGTTCAAAAACTTTCGAGACTTTCGTTTAACCCATGATCACGAAGACCCTGAATGACTCGCTTGTGTCAGCATGTCCTTGTGCCAAGCCAAGGGGCAAGCAGCGACCGCCATGGTGGACCCCAGAGCTGGTTGGTCTAAGGAGGGACTGCAGAAAACACTTCAACAGGGCGAACACCACAAGAGCACCACACGATTGGGACATCCATAGGTCTGAGCTAAGAAAATATAAGGGGAGTTGAGAAAGGCTCAGAACAAATCCTGGGTGAAATTTTGCAGCTCCGTGGAGCATACATCTGAAGCCTTGGAGGCCACCGTAGCTCATAGGTTAGCATATCCGCCTGCGATGCTCAAATCCTGGGTTCAAATCCTGGCGAGACCACCACCACCACCTCGAAGGTTATTTGGGAAATTGTGTCAGAGCCGAAAATCCTTTGGGCGATAAGAAATTTCTATTCCTTTAAGTCGCCATAAACCTGATGATGTATCACCGGTTGAATTGTATGCTGTGTCTGATAGACTGGTTCCTTGGCTTAGGGAGATATACTCAGCATGTCATATATACCTGTGGGATGGAGGGACACAATGGTCGTTTTCATTCCGAAAGCCGGAAAACCCTACCACGGGAAGGCGAAAGATTTTCGTCCATTAGTCATCCTTTATGCTTAAAACTTTTACGAGGTTGATAGAAACATATTGTAAGGCAAATATCCCTGGAGATCGCCTGTAGCGGCAGCGGCATGCATATAGTAAGGTCAGGCTTCTTGAGTGTCTATAGTACGCAATTCTTTTCCGATTTGGCTGAAATTTTGCACGATGTTTTTTGTTATGTCTTCCAACAACTGTATATAGCTGCCATATAAACCGGGATCTGGGGTCTTGACTTCTTGACCCACTAGAGGACCCAATTATTATCCGATTTGGCTGAAATTTTGCATAAAGTGTTTTGTTATGACTTTCAATAACTGTGCGAAGAATAGTTCAAATCGGTCCATAACCTGATATAGGTGCCATATAAACCGATCTGGGGTCTTGACTTCTTGAGCCACTAGAGGTCACAATTATTTTCCGATTTGGCAGAAATTTTGCATGAGGTGTTTTATTATGACTTTCAATAGCTGTGCTAAGAATAGTTCAAATCGGCCCATAACCTGCTATAGCTGCCATATAAACCGATATGAGATCTTGACTTCTTGAGCCTCTAAAGGCCGCAAGTATTATCCGATTTGGCTGAAATTTTGTACAACGGCTTCTCTCATGGCCTTTATACGTGTCGAATATGGCATGAATCGGTTTATAGCCTATTGCAGCTCTCCTATAAACCGATCTCCTTATTTTACTTCTTCAGCCCCCAAAGTGCGCAATTCTCACTAGATTTGGCTGAAATTTTACACAATGACTTCTACTATGGTCTCCAATATTCTGTTCAATTGTGGTCTGAAATGAACCATAACTTGATATTGTTCCAATAACATAGTATTTCTTCTCCTTTGTCCTTTGTTTGCCTAAAAAGAGATACCGTGGCAAGTGCTCGACAAATGCGATCCATGGTGGAGGTAAATAAGATTCGGCCCGGCCGAACTTTGCACGCTTTAACTTGTTACCCTCAGTACTTTTCAATCCCCTACTTTTTATACCTTCTGAAGAATATTTGACGTTGTTTTTATTTACCTTCTCCAAAGCTTACAATATCTCCAAAAAAACTCCTTTTAAGTTTTTTCCCATATTTACTAGTATTCTTAATTTGCTTTCTTTTAAGGGTTCTGGTGTTTTGCAGTTTTTTTGGTTGTCTGAAGTCTTCTATACAAATGATCCGGATAATATTGCTCATATATTTTGAACGGAAAATTATACATTGAACTACATCGGTAAGTTTTGTCAATTGTTTGATTTTTATAATCACATAGCCTTGTTTATGTGTTTTTAGCCAACTTTTCGTGTTTCACCATTTTTCTTAGTTCGCCTATAACTTTCAAATCTAGTTTTGTTACGGAGTTTCTTTTCCACAACAGTGTCTTGAGTTAAATGCCATTGTCAATCTAATTAAATCTTTTAAGTGTTTGCCCAAATACTTGAAATGTACCTGTAGATTGTGTTTTAATTGCTCCCGACTCATTTACAAGTTACCCCCAAATTTCAGTTGTTACTTTTCGGCTGTGTAAGGATTTGGTTTGCTTTGGAAAACAAGACATTACATTTATATCTTAGTTTCGTTACTACACAGCAACACATGATTATTTCTTATCAAAATAGAGAAAACAAACAAAAGACTTAAGACACGAACTTGTTTCATGCTAAACATTAGTTGAAACATTACCCAAAAGTTCCCAGTTTGCTATGTTTGCTATGAGTTGCTTTGTGGCTTTTATTCATTTTATTTCATTTTCTTGGTTTCTTCTGTTTTTCAGCCAGCTAATAATGTTTTTACTTGAACAACCTTGTACTTGAGAGATCACACGACCTAAACACAAGAACTTCAAGACAAACTCCCATAGCAAAAAAAAAAAAAAAGTAAAACCTAAAGTAAATTTGTTGTAATTAACAAAAATGTCTTTCTAATACTCAACTTTAATGAAAAACTCTAATCAATAATGAGGAAGGTATCAAAATGACAGGCGAACTTAACTTGAAATGAGTATAGGCCTCCTCCATGGATTAAATTTGTAAAGTTCTTTTTGGGCTAGTAGTTCGCAGGCAGAAACAAACAGAGCTAAAATATACATCTTTTTTTCACGTAACCAAAACGTAACCCCTATACATGCAGTGCATTGCGTTGGTTGAAATAGGTAGTAGTGTTTATTGATATCCGCCTTAAACTTCTGAGCGTCAATGACGGTGGGAATGACATTAGCCGGAAGTCGATTCCACATACGAATGGTTCGGGCGAAAAATTAATTTTCTTGTTAATGCATGGTTCGGTCGACTGGTCAATCAATTACAAACGGGTGTGAGTTCCTGTCAAGTCTTGTATTCCTGGTGAACATCTTAACGTCAGGGATAAGAAGACGAATATCCCTGGAACACAGGCCATGAACATAGCGATAGAGCAATACATCGCTGCCCACATTCCGACGATGTTCAAGCGAAGCAATAGAGTTGGATACTCTACTGTCCCCAATCAACTCCATTGCACTCCTTTGAACTCGATCAAGTAGCTCCATGGATGATTTTGGAGCTCCTGCCCATATGTGGGAGTTATATTCCATCCTCAGCCTGATGTATTCCTGGTGAACATCCTAACGTCAGGGATAAGAAGACGAATATCCCTGTAACACACGCCATGAAAATAACGATAGAGCAATACAACGCTGCTCACATTCCGACGATGTTCAAGCGAAGCAATAGAGTCGAATAATCTACTGTCCCCAATCAACACCATCGCTCTCCTTTGAACCCGATCAAGTAGCTCCATGAATGATTTTGGAGCTCCTGCCCATATATGAGAGTTATAGTCCATACTCGGCCTGATTTAGGTAGTATAGATATTGAGATGATCAGAAGAGGTGAAATATTTCTTGCACCGCTAAAGAAAGCCCAAAAACTTGAATGCTTCTTTCGACCCTTCGAATACCTGTTTTGACCAACGGGCATTAATTCTATCTTCATGCCTAGAACATCAAGACCATCTGACTGCCCAATATCTATAACGTCGATAGATATCGACGATTGTAGTGGGTCAGTTAACCGCTAGTGAGACAAGAAACAGCACTGCGTCTTCTGTGCGTTAAAGTCCACTCTGTTCATTCTACCCCACTAGGAAATGGCCAACAAATCCTGGGAGAGCCTCTTATCCATAATGCGCCACCTGTCCACAATGTCTTAAAGACTGGGCCTGTGGTCGAATGAATATGAACGACACCGACTACTGCCATCGGCAAATGGGTAGACTGGATTCGAAGTCTGACCCAATAGATCGTCTAAGAAAATAAGAAAAAGTGAAGGGGAATGGACAGAGCCTTGACCTGCTGTCAATGTATATTCATTGGATGAGAACCCAACTGCAAAAACTCGTATAGTGCGATCTCTGAGAAAGCTCGACATAAATCGAACGAAGTTATTGCCGACTCCAAAAGCAAGAGGCTTTGATAAAAAAGCACCGTGCCAGACCCTATCAAATGCCTTGGAGATATCCAGAGCCATGACCTTACACCCACCAAACTGGTGGGTAGAGCGACTCCATCGTTCCGACAAAATGCTATTAGGTCTCCCGTAGAGCGATTTCTGCGGAACCCATGCTGTCTATGGCTAAGAAGGCCATTGGACTCTAAGTATCTGACAAGATGATGGTTAACCATACTCTCCATAACCTTGGAGAGCACAGAGCATAAAGCAATTGGCCGGTAATTCACAGGGATGGGGATTGGCTGAACGTTCGCAACCTTCTAAGGCACCGGGAAATCTCCCTCACGGTAAGCGAGGTTGAAAAGGTTGCGTAGTGGACGAGCAATCGTCGAAGAATACTTACATAGGACAAGTGTTGATATACCGTCCGGGCCTGGAGATTTATTAAAGTCGATATCAGCACGGACTATGACACTTAAGGCGATGGGAGAATGGATAGAGGATAGGAGCAGGTCACATCATAGGAGCAGGTCATTTAATCGAGGAAACGATAGGGTAATTGGAAGTATGGAATAGGTTTGACAAGATGATGGTTAACCATACTCTCCATACTCCTTGGAGAGCGTGGAGCATATAGCAATTGGCCACTAATTCGCAGGGTTGTTCGCCCCACCTTTTTTTGGGGATGGGCTAAATGTTCGCAACCTTCCAACGCACCAGAAAAGCTCTCGCAAGGTTGAAAAGATTGCGTAGTGGACGAGCAAGCGTCGAAGAACACTTGCAAAGAACAATTGTTGATATACCGCCTCGGCCCGGAGATTTATTAACGTTGAGATCCACCAGGGCCCTTTCAACTCCACGTGTTCGAAAGAATATCTGAGGCATCGAACTAGGTACAGTACCAATCAAGGGGAGTGGTTGATTGCAAGGAAGAACAAGTGTCAAAGAACACTTACAAAGGACAAGTGTTGATATTCCGTCCTGGCCCGGAGATTTATTAACGTCGAGATCCGCCAGGACCCTTTAAACTCCACGTATTCGAAAGAATATCTGAGGCATCGAACTAGATACACTACCAATCACGGGGAGTGGTTGATTGCAAGGAAGAATTTCATGCAAATATTTCAGCCTGTAGATTAGCCTTATCAATATCTGGGGCATCGAACTAGGTACACTACCAATCACGGGGAGTGGTTAAGTGCAAGGAAGAATTTCCTGCAAACATTTCAGCCTGTAGATTGCAAATGCAAATTTTGCCCATGAACATTCCACTAAGGAACAGGGGCAAACTTCCCACATATCAATGAGTGCAGTCCGATTCAAGTTTTTTAAGCTCAATGATAAGGGGCCTCCTTTTTATAGCCGAGTCCGAACGGCGTGCCGCAGTGCGACACCTCTTTCGAGAGAAGTTTTACATGGCATAGTACCTCACAAATGTTGCCAACATTAGGAGGGGAAAACCACCGTTGAAATTTTTTTCTGATGGTCTCGCCAGGATTCGAACCCAGGCGTTCAGCGTCATAGGTGGACATGCTAACCTCTGCGCTATGGTGGCCTGTAGATTAGCCTTATCAATATCTGAGGCATCGAACTAGGTACACTACCAACCACGGGGAGTGGTTGATTGCAAGGAAGAATTTCCTGCAAACATTTCAGCCAGTAGATTAGCCTCATCAACTGGGTCATTGAATACCTGATCATCTTCAACAAGAGTTGGTATTGCCGATGGGTTGCCCTTTACTCTTTTTTACGAATGACCAAAAGCTCTTGCTTCCCCTCGGAACAGCAATAATTTTGGCACGAAGACGCGAAAGAGGCGGACTATCTGGCGCCTCGTCTGGCCTCGTCACAGCGTGCTTAGGACTTTCATATACTCCGAAATCCTAGCAGGAGGCAACGGTGGTGTTTTTACCCAAGCCCGGCAAGGCAAGTTGTGGGACACCAAAGGCCTACAGACCCATAAGCCTTACATCCTTTCTATTCAAAACCATGGAACGTATTGTGGACACCATGATAAAGAGTAGGACATCCAGCGAACTGCTCAAATACAAACAGCATGCCTATGTCAATGGAAGGTCGGTGGAGACTGTCCTGCACGAGGTTGTGCATAAAATAGAAGAATCCTTCGATGCCAAAACGTACACACTGGCGGTATGTATTGACATCGAGGGGGCTTCTGGCAATGTGCGGACCGACACACTGATCCAATCCTTAGAACAGTACCGGGTGGACCCGGTCCTTAGAGACTGGATAAACCATTTGCTAAGGAACAAGTGGATACATTGTAACACAGAGCACGCCACAGAGGGGCATTTTATCGCTACTCCTATGGGTGAGAACCTCTAGATCAAGCGGCATATCAAACGGGTCTGAACAACATTCATGCAGACACGATAGCAGACGCGGTAATTGGCTACCGGGTGAATGTAGTCCTTGGAGAGCGACCGCCACCCATTGCACCCGAAGAAATCGACCTCCCCCGGCAAACCAGAGTGGTTCTGGCTCAATTACGTTCCGGCAGATGCAGCCGCTTCAATTTCCACAGAGCTAGGATTGATGCCGACGTGCAAGATGTATGTCCCGATTGTAACCAGGGACCGCACCATACACGTCACCTGTTTAACTGCCCGGCCAGACTCACTCGACTCAGACCCAGATCCCTGTGGACGCACCCCATCTTAGTCGCAGAGTTCCTGGGTCTTGACACTCAACAGAATCAAGCAGACGAAAGATAGAACACAATAAACTGCTACAACAACAACATATACTCCGAAAGCCTGACAGTAGGCAAGGGTGGTGTTTATACCCAAGCCCGGCAAGGCAAGTTATGCGACACCAAAGGCCTACAGGCCAAAGGCCTACAGGCCAAAGGCCTACAGTCTCTAAGGACCCGATCCTTAGAGACTGGATAAACCATATACTAAGGAATAGGCGGATCAATTGTGTGTCGTATGGCATAAATATAAAGGAGAAAGTGGCACAGGGCAAGCCACAGGGGACATTTTATCGCCACTCCTATGGGTGACCACCATAAATGACCTATTGTGGATGCTGACTGAGGAGGGATTTGAACCCGTTTGCTACGCAGACCATGTTATTGGGTTGCCCAAAAAGTAATTGCGGATTTTTTATATAGTCGGCGTTCACAAATTTTTTCACAGGTTGTGACTCTGTAATTGCATTCTTTCTTCTGTCAGTTATCGGCTGTTACTTTTAGCTTGCTTTAGAAAAAAAGTGTAAAAAAGTATATTTGATTAAAGTTCATTCTAAGTTTTATTAAAAATGCATTTACTTTCTTTTAAAAAATCCGCAATTACTTTTTGGGCAACCAATACTTCTAAGAGGTAAGGATCCGAATGAGCTATGCAGAAGGGCCGAAAGGGTCTTGCTTATGGCATATGACTGGGCTAGACCCAGAGATCTCAATGTTAACCCAGAGAAGACTGTAATATGTCAGTTCAAGAGGAAGACAAATAATTCGATATGTCATATATTGAATTCCTCAATAAGACGATTTCCATATCTGACAATGTCAAATATTTGGTGTGATCCTGGACAGGAAACTGAATTGGAAGTGTCACATTCAGGAGCGTACTGAGAAGGCTCACTGATGGGCACTATATAGACGGGCAGTAGGCGGCTCGCAATGGGGCTTGAATCCTAGGATAGTCCACTCACTCTACTGGAGCGTGATTAGACCAATACTTACTTACGCCTCAGTAGTTTGGTGGACTGCTATGGAGTGCAACATAAGGACCATACAACAGATTCAGAGAACATGTTGTCTTGGCATAGGCGGAGCGATGAGGACCACGCCCGCTAAGGCACTGTAGACTATTCTAGATATCCGACCCATTGACATACAGATTTAGTGTGAGGCAGCCACTGCGGCTATGAGACTTAAGGCGATGGGAGTATAGATTGAGGATGGGGGCGGCTCATACCATCGCGGTATAATCGAGGCGATGATAGGAAACCTGGAAGGAAGTGGAGAGGTTTCCGATCGGATACCTGATATGAACCTTGAAGTCGATTGCGAGGCACTGCTGCCATCGGCATAGTCTTGGATTGACGGAACCCTAGTATTGCCATCTGGAAGATAATGTTACATGGATGGATCAAAGCTAGAGGACAAAGTGGGCCTGGGGGTTTACATTGAGAACCCAGGGACTGAGATCTGTTTTAGACTACCTGACCATAATACGGTTCTGCAGGCGAAGATCCGGGCGTTCACGGAATGAATGAAGTGGTGTGGTGCTAACGCGAGGACGTCGAGTTTAAACATCTTTGCCGACAGTAAAATTGCCATAAGGGCAATAACAGCCAGGTAAGGTAAGGTCACGAACAGTCTTGCAGTGTAAGAAGGAGATTAACGCCTTCTCTGAGGATGGCGAAATCCCCATCCTTTGGGTGCCAAACCAAAACCATAAGTAAGGGGAAATGAATGACGATTTGGCGGTGAAGGCCAGAGGCCTTCAATAAACTTGGTTTACCATAAATTCTCTCTCAATTGTTATGGCAAACTTCAAACTAACCTCGTATTTTTTACATTTTGTTGAGTGTACAAACTCTAGATTTTTTCTGATCTTTTTCCGCAACAACTTCAAGTAGCTGACAATTGGTAGTCAATATCATTTGAATAGAGTGACTAACAAATAGGCGAATGCACCGCCATGCCAATATTAAACGCATTTACTTCTTAACGACTGTGGTTTTGTGGAAAATGAGTTGAACGAAAACTGGCAAAGAAACAGCAACTGCGGCAACACCAACGATGCCAGTAAATGGCACAAAAACACCATAAACAGCGTAACAATATTGAACTTGGCATTTGTTTCTTGACAATTTTTTTTTTTCTTACTTTTCATCTTCATTGTGCAAACATTTTCCTCTTTTTTTTTGGTTTTCTTGGAGCCTTGGAGATTCGGCAAAATAAATGTAAGGTGTTTGTTTCATCGTTTATTTTGTAAGGCGAACGCGGGTATTGTTCTTGGCCGTCGAATTGTTTGGCATCGACTGTTAGTTAGTTTGTTGCTGGTGTTTCATTTATTTGTTGTTATTGCTTTGTTTGCTTAACGTTGGTTATGGTATTGATTTCTGTTACGTTTTCAGCAATTGTTGGCTCTTCTTTTGCCGGAGTAGTGTAACGCGTTTTTGATTAGCTTTCCGCATTTCTTTGTCGTTTTTTCTTTTTTTTTTTGGGGGGGTTTTGTGTGTGTTTAACACAGTTGGCACTTACAAACGATGCTTATCAGAAATCACGAATATTTGTTTTGTTCAACCCGAAGAAGTTGTATTTGTTGTGGCTCGTTTGTTAAGAGAATGCGAATGTTTGTTGGCTCTGAAAGAATGCCTGCCAGAACTCATGAGGACGAGGACAAAAGGAAGGAAAACTACAAATAACAAGTAGGAACATGTACTTGAACCGAACATATAACAGTGAAATGAATAAACGAATTGTTCTGTTAGCTCCAGCCTGGTTTAGTGCAAACAAGTGCTTGGCAATATACACAGCAAAGCTGATGCACGCTAAAGGTGTTACAAAACGAAAGACTTAAGAAACGAACTGGACTTTGAAAATTTTACAAATTGGTGGTCTCACATTGATCTATTCGTTTGGAAATGCCCGTAACTGGAACTTCATTATACCAAACTACAATGTAAAAACAACGCAGTGTTGAAAGGTCTTTGTTGAAAAAAAAATTGCTGAAATGCCGCATAATGGCCTATTAAAATACATCCGTCATTATCATAATCCGCCAACACCACCTTTGGACTAATCCATAATTTATGCACCCATAACAACGATATCGAAATATGGTCCGATTGGGAGCAAATTCGGCACCGACATTGAGTGGTCTAACTAGTATATGGTTGATCAAAAAGTAATTGCGGATTTTTCATATAGTCGGCCTTGACAAATTTTTTCACAGCTTGTGACTCTGTAATTGCATTCTTTCTTCTGTCAGTTATCAGCTGTTACTTTTAGCTTGCTTTATAAACAAAGTGTAAAAAAAGTATATTTGATTAAAGTTCATTCTAAGTTTTATTAAAAATGCATTTACTTTCTTTTAAAAAATCCGCAATTACTTTTTGGGCAACCTATAAGTCAATGTTCAATTTAGTAGAACAAAATATTGGTCTTTTTGGCAGCTATAACCAAATATAGATCTGAGCCATATAGAACACGGATGTCGAAAAGCCTTATATAAGTCACTGTGTCAAATCTGAGCGAAATCGGATGATAAATATGTCTTTTATGGGGCCAATCGGTCTATATGACAGCTATATCCAAATTTTGACCGATGCTAAATTAGGCCGAGCCAAATCTTGGGAACCCACCACCATGGATTCTGCTAAAAATTTATATAAAATAAACCGGTTATGGACTGATTTGAACCGTACTTGGTATAGTTATTGGGAGTCGTAACAGAACGCCGCATGCAAAATTTCAGCCAAATCGGACAAAAATTGCGGCTTATAAGGACTCAAGGAGTCAAATCGGGAGGACGGTTTATATGAAAACTATATCAGATTATAGACCAATTTGGACTGCACTGAACACTATTATTGAAAGTCATAACAGAACTCTACATGTTCAATTTCAGCCAAATGGAACAAAAATTGCGGCTTCTAAAGGCTCAGGAAATCAAATCGGGAGATCGGTATATTTGGGAGCTATATCTAAATCTGAACCGATGCAATTACAAAGACCTACATAAATAATTAAATGCTGTGCAAAACTTGACACTGTTGTTAGAAGTCACAGCAGAAAACTTTTTGAAAAATCTTAGTCAATTCTGAAAAAAATTGCGGCTTCCAGGGGCTAAAGATGTCAAAAAAGGAGATCGGTTTATACGGAAGATATAACAGGTTATACAGGGTGGCTGATGAAAGCCGCTACCAAAAAAAAATGTAATAACTTTTTTTCTATTTAATAATAATAATTTAATAATTAATTTAATTAATTAATTAATTAATTTAATTAATAATAATTTAATAATTAATTTAATAATTTAATTTAACATGAATAAAAGAAAAATGTATTCCATACACCGAAAAAAAAATTTAGCAATATTCATCATTGTAGCAATATTCATCAGCCACCCTGTAGACCGATTTGGACCGTACTTGGCACATATGTTGGAAGTCACGACAGAACACCACATGATAAATCAGACAAAACTTGCTGCTGGTAAGGACTCAAGAAGTCAAATAGGGAGGTCGGTTTATATGCTAGGTTAGGTTTAAGTGGCAGTCTGCCATCTGACACACTTAGACGTTTTCGTCCATTGTGATATCGCAGCAACAAGAGAAGAAGGAAGATGCTTTCTAGTTCTTACCGTTGAACCATCCAGATCGCTTTAAATAGCCCAATAACTTGCGAATGTTCACAGCCGCTAAATCAGACAGATTCTCAAAGAAATGAGAACCTAAAGTGGAACTCCTTCTGACTGCTAGTGCGACACACACACACCCAGAAGGTGTTCTATAGTCTTTTCTTCTTCGATGTCCTCACAGCTTCTGAAAAAGTAGTTGATGGCAATCTTTAGTCTATCAGCATGTTTTCCGATTAGACTGTGATCTGTCATGACGGACAAAATGACTAAGACGTAAGTTCTAGCCAATGACAGCAAAGCAGTAGACCTCTTGAAGTCTAGGTTAGGCCACATAGTTTTGGAATGCTCACAGTGACCATCTATCATTAGTTGTCCTTCGGGCCTGGTCCCCTGGAAGGTATAGGGTAGTTCCTTGCCCCGCGAGCTCGTCCGCTTTGCAATTCCCTCGGATATCTCTGTGGCCCGGCACCCAGAACAGGTGAATTTTAAACTGTTCGGTTATCTCGTTGAGAGATCTGCAACAGTCGAGGGCGGTTTTTGTGTGTAGAAATACGTTCTCCAGGGATTTAATGGCTATCTGGCTGTCCCTAACATGAAATAAAATGTTCACCGAACTCGCCTTATTGAGTCCATTGTTACGTGAGCTGTGTGGCGTGGCATGTGGCACCATCTTGTTGAAACCACATATCATGCAAGTCAAGCTCTTTCATTTTGTGGAAAATAAAGTTGGATATCAACCCACGATAGTGCTTTCCATTCACAGTTACATTACGACTCGCATCATCTTTGAAGAAATACGGTTCAATGATGTCACCAGCCCATAAACCGCACCAATCTGTAATTATTTTCTGAATGCATTGGTTGCTCTTGCAATGCTGCTAACTGATCTTCACTTCAAAATCGACAATGCTGCTTATTAACGTATCCATTGAACCAAAAATGAGCTTCGTTCACAAAATCGAAGAAGCGCACGATGAACTTTCTTAACAGACCACACATTTTGATAATAAAATTCAACAATTTGCAAGCTTTATTCGTTTGTAAGCCGATTCATGGTAAGATTATAGACCAAACTGAAGATGTTTGACAGTGTAACAAAACACGAAACGTGTACGAGCTGTTTAAACCAGTGTTGCCAAAAAGATAATAGCTAAAAAATCACCCTAAATAGATTTAAGGTTCGCAGTATGAAAACAAGTACATAATACCCCATATGTTTATCTTCAGCTTTTAAGAAGTCACATGCTTTAAAGATCGTTTTTGTCCATGGCGGTGTTATGAATCCTGGGAACCCACCACCATGGCTTCTGCTAAAATATAGGAGCTATATTTGGACCGTACTTGTCAGAGTTGTTGGTCGTCATAACAGAATACGTTGTGCAAAATTGCATCCAAATCGGACAAAAATTGCGGCTTCCAGTGCTCAAGAATTCAAATCGGGAGATCGGTTTATATGTTAGCTGTATCTAAATCTGAACCGATATGACCATTTGCAACCATCGATCTACATTTATAATAAGTAATTAGGCGAAATTTCAAGCGGATAACTTTACGCGTTCGAATGCTATCGTGATTTCAACAGACGGACGGACGGACGGTCAGACATGGCAAGATCGACTGGAATGACGATCAAGAATATATATACTTTATGGGGTCTTAGACGAACATTTCAAAGTGTTACAAATGGAATGTCTAGAAGAGTATACTCCATCCTATGGTGGTGCGTATAAAAAGGATGCCAATGGGCTTTACACAACTCACTGTTTCAAATTTCTGAAAACGGATGTCAAAGGTCCTAACACAACTCACTGTCCCAAATGATAGCAAAATCGGACAATAAATGCGCCTTTTATGCACCCAAAACCTTAAATCGAAAGATCGGAGTATATGGCAGCTTTACTTAAATCTTGAGCGATATGGGCGAAATTGAAGAAGAATGTCAAGTGACCTTTCACAACTCACTGTCCTAGATTTCAGCAAAATCGAACAATAAAAGTGTATTTTATGGGTCTGAAGCTTAAATCAGCAGATCAGTCCCTATGGGGGCTACATCAAGATATAGTCTGATATAACGCGTCTTCGAACTTCACCTGCCCATAGACGATAAAACAATCTGTGTAAAGTTTCAGCTCAATATCTCCATTTTTTATGACTGTAGCGTGGTTTCAATAGACAGACGGATAGAAGGACAGAGGGTGCAGATATTAATACGCCCTATGGCATTGTGGACATACACCTAAGCCAGTTATCACCTTGTGGTGTACTCCAAATAATAAAAATTAACCTCAAAAACAAATTTTAGGTCAGGAATTCCTTGCTACTTACAAAATCTTTAATTGTTTTCAATACCACTCCCCTAAATTGGTTAATGTCTGATATTATGTCCCCAACTAAGTGCCAGTGTCTGTTAGCCGCAAAAGCTGGACAATGGCATAGGAAATGCTCCAATGTATCATCATCTTCCCCACATGCCCAAAACATGATATCACTTGTCGCACCGATTTTGCATAAGTAAGCTTATAGTCCTTTCTGTCACTTTATGATACCAATAGCTATATTGACCTCCTTCTTACTTCCCTTCAGTAATAGCCTTGTCCTCTCACGATCCGGTTCACCCCATTGGATTTTCGCCGTCCTACCGACTGTTTCGCTGATTTTTGCAGGAGTAAAGCAAGAGGGGATTGTAAATGGACCATATCGGTTCTTGTTTTGATATAGCTGTCACATAAACCGATCTTGAGTCTTGAGTCATGTGTCACGTTATGATACCGAGAGCTATACTGACCTCCTTTTTACTTCGTTTCAATAATAGCCTCGTCTTCTCATGACCCAGAACTCCTCATAGGATTTTCGCCGTCCTAACGACCGTTTCACTGTTCCACAGTGTTGCAGCCCACGTCCTTAACTCGGACTACGTCAACCAAAAGGTAAATATGCTCGATTTAGGGGTGTTGTGGGGAGTGATGTGGTCTTCCATACACTTAGCCCTAAAAATATATCAGCATCGTGCTTTGTTCTCAAATATATTGTAACTTATTTGAACACCATATTGCCGTTAGCCTCAAACTTGGATAACAAATTTGTTTTTTAATCTCAAATACCTTTCTTTTAGAACCGTTATTGCAAAGTCAGCAAATATGTCCGGCTTGGGGTATGGGCCCTAAAAACGTTGAATATTGAGCTACACTCTCTTTAAGACCCAAATTGTCATGGTGAGCAAAACTCCTATATGGGGTTTGTTATGAGGGTGGGACATCCTCCAGACAGTTGGTCCCGAATGTTGATATCACATTCGTGGTCCACTTCCAAATACATTTAATTTGAACCAAATATTAGCATAGTTGGCAACCAAGTTCGGTTTGGAGGGTCTTTTGGGGGATGGGGGGGATGTACTCTAAAATACATCTCATTTGGGCCCCTATTGGGTGGTGTTTTGGGGGTAGGGTGGTCCCATTGACACTTTTCCCGAATATTGATATCAGACTCGTGCTTCACTCTCAAGAACCTTTTATTTGAGCCCCATATTGTTATGGTCGTAAATTTGTCCTCTTTCGGCTTTGTTTTTGGGTAGCGGAGGCTCCCCAAACATTTGGTCCCAAATTTGGATATCAGCTTCGTTTTCTACTCTCAAATACATTATATTTGAGCGCCATATTACCATTGTCGATAAAAATTTACGATTTAGGGGTGTTTTGGGGCTAGGGTGGTCCCCCAAACTTGGTCCTAAAATTGGATATCGGATTCGCTGCTGCTCTTAAATACCTTTCATTTGAGTCCCATATCTTGATTCGTCTACATAAATATTCGGTGGGATTTTTAGGGTGGGGCGGCCCCCCTATGCACCCCATCCGAAATTTGGATACTAAAATTTGCTTTTTAGGTTACTATAAGAGGGCACACAAAAATTCGCTTAAATCACATCATCCATCTCCCAGATCTGTTGTTTTTGAAAATTAGGGTGAAGGGGAGGGTCCGCCCTCCTTCAGATATCAAAAAATGAAATACCCTATTTTCACCACGGGTTCATAATGCTCCGTACGGACCATACATATAAATAAACAAAGCGCTGCAATTTCATTATACCCTACACCACTACTGTGGTACAGGGTATTATAACTTAGTGCATTTGTTTGTAACACTCAAAAAGAAGAGAGAAAGACCCATTGATAAGTATACCGATCGACCCAGAATCACTTTCTGATTCGATTTAGCTATGTCTGTCCGTCTGTCTGTCCGTCGGTCTATGTTCATTGGTGTACAAACTACAGATCGCAATTTTCATCCGATCGTCTCCAAAATTTGGTACAGGCATATTTTTCGGATCAGATTGGGATATAGCTTCCATACATATGTTCGTCCGATTTGCAGTAATAAGGCAATAAAAACGTCATTTGTTAACCTATTCTCTCGAAATTTGGCAGGAAGGATTTTCTTATAACTCTCGATATTATTGGTGAATTTCATAGAAATCGGTTCAGATTTAGATACAGCTCTCATATATATAGCCCGATTTTCACTACTAGAGCCATTGCACGCTCATTTATTGAACAATCTTCCCAAAGTTTTGTACAACTCCTTCCTTGACGGCTACCACAATATCTGAGATGTTTGCTTGAAATCGGTTCAGATTCAGATATAGCTCCCATATATATGTTCGTCCGATTTTCTGTAATAAGGCAATTACAACGTCATTTGTTAACCAATTCTCTCGAAATTTGGCAGGAGGGATTTTCTAATGACTCTCGATATTATTGGTGAATTTCATAGAAATCAGTTCAGATTTAGATATAGCTCTCATATATATATATAGCCCGATTTTCACTCCTATAGCCATTGCAAGCTCATTTATTGAACAATTTTCCCAAAAATTTTGTACAATGCCTTCCTAGACGGCTACCATAATATCTGAGAAGCTTGCTTGAAATCGGTTCAGATTTAGATATAGCTCCCATGTATATGTTCGTCCGGTTTTGAGAAATGTTGCAGTGAAATGCTCATTTTTTAACCGATTCTCTCGAAATTTGGCAGGATGGATTTTATTGGTGAATTTATAGAAATCGGTTCAGATTTAGATATAGTTCTCATATATATATATAGCCCGATTTTCACCCCAAGTGCCACTGCCAGCGCTTTTTTTGACCAATCTGGCCAAAATTTTGCACAACGCTTTCCTCCACAACTACCACATTATCTGAGAAGTTTGCTCGAAATCGATTCCGAAGTATTGGGTTTCCCAAAAAGTAATTGCGGATTTTTCAGGTCGATCAAATGAAAATGATGATGACTAAATCAAAGCATTAATCGAATTGGATCGTCATGTAACTGAGCGTGATATAGGAGAGAAGTTAAATATACCAAAATGGGTACCACATGTATTGAAAGATATTCATTTAACAAACCGAATCAACGCTTGTGATATGCACCCTAAACGCAATGAATTCGATCCGTTTTTAAAACGAATCATAACTGGAGATGAAAAATGGATTGTTTAAACCAACGTTAGTCGAAAACGATCATGGTCCAAGCATGGTGAACCAGCTCAAACCACTTCAAAGGCTGATATCCACCAAAAGAAGGTTATGGTGGGATTGGAAGGGTGTGGTATATTTTGAGCTGCTTCCAAGGAACCAAACGATTAATTCGGATGTTTACTGTCAACAATTGGACAAATTGAATACAGCCATCAAGGAGAAGCGACCAGAATTGGTCAATCGTAAAGGTGTCATATTCCACCAGGACAACGCTAGACCGCACACATCTGTGGTCCCTCGCCAAAAACTGAGTGAGCTTGGCTGGGAACTTTTGATGCATCCACCATATAGCCCTGACCTTGCACCATTTCGATCTTTGCAGAACTCCTTAAATGGTAAAACTTTAGGCAATGATGAGGCTATAAAATCGCACTTGGTTCAATTTTTTGCAGATAAAGGCCAGAAGTTCTATGAGCGTGGAATACTAAATTTGCCAGGAAGATGGCAAAAGGTTATCGAACAAAATGGCAATTATATATTTGATTAAAGTTCATTCTAAGTTTTATTAAAAATGCATTTACTTTCTTTTAAAAATCCGCAATTACTTTTTAGGCAACCCAATATGTTCGTCCGGTTTTGAGAAATATTGCAATAAAGTGCTCATTTTTTAACCGATTCTCTCGAATCCCAGATTAAGATATAGCTGTCATATATGTATACCGCCTGATTTTCACCCCAAGAGCCACTGCGAACGCATTGTTTGACCAATCTTGCCAAAATGTTGCACAACGCTTTCCTCCACGACTACCACATTATCGGTTCAGAAGTAGATATAGCTCCCATATAAACGGTGATTTTTTTGAGGTTAGGATTTTCATGCATTAGTATTTGACAGATCACGTGGGATTTCAGACATGGTGTCAAAGAGAAAGATGCTCAGTATGCTTTGACATTTCATCATGAATAGACTTACTAACGAGCAACGCTTGCAAATCATTGAATTTTATTACCAAAATCAGTGTTCGGTTCGAAATGTGTTCATTCACCGTAACGTTGCGTCCAACAGCATCTTTGAAAAAATACGGTCCAATAATTCCACCAGCGTACAAACCACACCAAACAGTGCATTTTTCGGGATGCATGGGCAGTTCTTGAACGGCTTCTGGTTGCTCTTCACTCCAAATGCGGCAATTTTGCTTATTTACGTAGCCATTCAACCAGAAATGAGCCTCATCGCTGAACGGTGAATGAACACATTTCGAACCGAACACTGATTTTGGTAATAAAATTCAATGATTTGCAAGCGTTGCTCGTTAGTAAGTCTATTCATGATGAAATGTCAAAGCATACTGAGCATCTTTCTCTTTGACACCATGTCTGAAATCCCACGTGATCTGTCAAATACTAATGCATGAAAATCCTAACCTCAAAAAAATCACCCTTTACATGTTCGTCAGATTTTGCGTAATTTGCCATAATGTTGTCATTTGTCAACCGTAGTTATTACAGTTTGAACATATTTGCTCACCGAGGTCCATCAAAATTGGTTCAGAATTGGATTTAGCTCCACATCGTACTTATAGGGTAGGTGTAGAGTATTATACAGTCGGCACCGCCCGACGTTTGCCCTTCCTTACTGGTTTTTCAGGAAATCAAACGGAAGTAAGAAGGATGCCATATTTGTTCCCCTATTTATTTTCATGTGTTTTTCTTCATATACCCACACTACCCATTTCCATTAGGCCACCTAAAACCGCACTGATTGAACAATTAATTATAGTAATTGTAGACCTGGCTCACCATACAAAATAACCCACAACAATAACAACTTAAATAATCGTCATCATCATCATCTTCATCAACAATATAATAATCAACGAACAATCCAACTTAAATTATATCCAAAGAAGTCTAGTAAAGGCAGACCGGCATTCAAGCATCATATCCAAGATTCACACTCTACGAAACTGTAAATGAAACGATAGCCGGACAACAAGAACAATCAAGGCATCATCAGCAATAAACACCAAGTCAACAACACGAATCGCATCAAATGAAGACTTGTCCACACTTTATGTGACTGACGACCAATTTAGGTAACAAAGGCAAAAACAAAACAACCATCGTAGTAAAAAAACTGCGTCAACATTAGCAAAAACGCCTCAAGAAATAATGCCACAAAACGACACATGAATGCTGCACCAACATGCAATGTGGCAAATACTGCCTGCCATTGTCGTCGCCGTCGTCTCCATCGTCATCATGGTGAACAGCAGGCATCACAGAGCAGACATTCAACTATTAGACGGTTGCTAATGGCTACAGTGTTTTGTAGCCGCCACTCTGTTTGCTGGGTTATTTGATATCGTTAATAAATCATTCAATCTATTTAATTAATGTGCATCTAAGAACATTTAGATGCAATTTATTTTAATACGATAATTTATTAATTTATTGACTTTTAATAAGCCCAGCTTATGTGCAGCCACACTCGACACGTAGCTCGCTCGACACCAAAGAGAATGTTGATGTTGCACTCTAAGTTGGAACTTGTGTAACATTTCACACCGCGAAACCACAGCGTGGTAAGCAACGCCATGCTGCTCTATGGCTATGCATAGTGCAATGATGACCATACTAAAATATCATTATATTGTAATAAAGCTCATATATCAAATGCCCAGAGCTGAAGAGTTGTGGCCCAAGTCTTTCCACTTGCTGCACTCGGTAGTGGTATGGTGTGTTGTGTTGCGATAATGGTGGTAAGTAAGTAGTCAGTGGAGCTGTGGTGATTATTAAAAGACCCCAATGCAAAGAGGGAAACCTGCGTCCACAATTTATTACACGCACGCTAACTTACTTGCACTTATTTAAATTGTCTCTCCCATGGCCTGCCACTCAAATCATCTGCAATCGTTTGCCACTCTTTGGTGGAGATGAGGAACTATTTCATTAGGTGGCCACATCCAGGGGAGGTAGTACCTTGCATAGGAGAACTAAGTGCAATGCAGCAGCAAAGCACCTTGCAACAGTTTGCTGCATTCGACACTTTCGGCTTTTGTTGAAGTCAAGCGCATTGTGCAGAGACTTGCTTCGCACCGGCTATTGATAGCTGACCAACAAATTCAGGTGCGAAAAGATTTACGAGCTGACAACCGTTAAAAGTGTTAAAGTGTGTTGACAATTATTTTCAATGTGTACTTCAACTGTTAATCAAAGTCTTTTTTCCGAGATTTCGTTGGCTGTTTTTGTTGAGGTTTGTTTTTGTTTTCTATAAAATGCAACACTTCTGTGCTACTCTAAGATTAGCACAACGATATGTGCAAGGGGTCAGTTAGGGCTAGCAAAGGAAATGAGGACAAATTTTTATCAAAATGGGCTAGGATGTCGAGGTTTCCAAAACAGCTCCTTGCAACAAAAATGCCTTCTATGGTCTCAAGACCATGAACAACTAAAAACGCGTTAAGTTCAGCCGGGCCGAACTTTGAATACCCACCACCGATCTAAACCATAAACGACACGGATCTCGAAAAGCCTAACATTAGTCACTGTGTCAAAGTTCAGTGAAATCCGTTTATACATGCGCTTTTTATGGGGCCAAGACTTTAAATCGAGATATCCGTCTATACGGCAGCCAAATCTGCACCTATTTGGGCCAAGTTGCAAAATAATTTCGAAGAACCTAACGCTACTCACTGTCCCAACTTTTGGCGAACTCAAATCTGTCTATAACCTGCTTGTTCCAATTTGACGTCTTGTGCCTCTGGAAACGGAATTTTGTCTGCTTTGGATGAAATTTTGTACGATGTCTTTTGTTATGACTACCAATAACTGTGTCAAGTATGTTCAAAATCGGTTCATTACCTGATATAACCAATCCCATGGCAGCCGGTTGTATGCCCTGGATTGACTCGTGGGAATCCTTCATCGGCAAGGGCTGGCGCCTAAGGCAGTGTACTAAGGCACATCCCGGAGTGCCTTCTCGGCACGCTTCTGGTCAGCGCCGGGATTGAAAAAAACCCCACACCCTGGTCATGTTCGGTTTGCCAGAACCGCCTCCATCATCTGTCAGTGAGGTGTAACCGATGCTTGGAGTGGATACATTTCCGATCTTGCTATGGCCTTACGTCACTATGGGAGCATAGTCGTACTGAATATGTTGCAAGGTGCCGGGCGAATATAGACAGTAGTCGTCTTTTACGTCCTCATCGTCGAACTATGTGACCCCCCGACTTATACCTTGTGGCAATATATGCAACAGCAGCACCCCAGCCTCAATATTGCCTAGCCAGTTCAGGGAAGTGTATCTTTTTTGCGTTCGAATCGCAATGCTCTGATAGGCAAGACCGACGAAATAGTGGATTTTATGAGTCGGAAGAACACATTGGTTGCAGCGATCCTGGAGACGAAGCTGATCAACAGGCAAGGGTCAGGAATGGGAGGGAGGAAAAAGGAGTTGTAATTATTGATATTTGTCTTGAATTTCTGGATGTCGTAGTCGATGGGATAGATATTTGCCAAAAGTAGATTCCACATACAAATATTGTTCGGGCGAAAAGGGAATTATTTCTGTAGTGCATTGTTCGATCAGATGACCAATCAATCACAACCGAGTATAAATTCCTGGAGAGTCTCGTATTTCTGACGAACATCCTTTCGTCAGGAATAAGAAGGCGGATATCAGTGGAACACACACAAGGGGAAAGTATCGATAGAACAGTGCCATGCAATCCACGTTGCGACGGTGTTCAAGTGGAACAACTGTCCCCTGTCAACACTATCGCCCTCCTATGGACACGGTCGAGTAACTCCAAGGATGTCTTCGGAGCACCGGCCCATATATGCGAGTGGTATTCCATCTTCGGCCTGATGTAGGTAGTATAGATATTTAGAAGATCAGATAAAGTGAAGTATTTCTTGCACCGCTTAAGAAAGTTGAAGCACGTGCCCATCACGGGCATCAGATTGTATTCTCATACCTAGAATATCAACAGCGTTTGATTGCCCAATATCCATACCGTCATTAGTTATTGACGATTATAAGGAGTCAGAGAATCGTTTGAGAGACACTCAGAAATGGTCAGCAAGTCCTGACAGAATGTATCATCCATAATCCGCCTCCTGTCTCCAATCTCATGGAGTCTCGGCCTATGGTCGAATGAATATGAGTAATAGAAGTCTTACTCAGTAGATCGTCAATGGAAATTAGAAAAAGATAGAGAGAAAGGACATAGCCTTGTGGTACACCTGCGGTTAATTTGCATTCATCAGAAGAGAACCCAAGTACAACAACTCGAATAGTACGATACATTAGAAAGCTCGATATAAATCGGATGAAGTCATTGTCGACCCCAATTGTCGGCTTAAGGAATGGAGGTGGGGGATTTGCCTTCGTGATACACAATTCCGTGCAGTATAGACCCATCTCACCTGTGTCTGGCTCTAGTGATCCCAACATGGAGTGCAGGGGTATAGCTGTTAAGTCCGGTACTGCCGAGATAGAGCTATACAATGTGTACATATCTCCGGTTGGTAGTTGTGACCCAGTTAATGGCCAAGCTTACAAGACCGACATAAGTGGGCTACTGTCTGGCCATAATCGTTTGGTTCTAGAAGACTTTAATGCGCATCACATTTCAAGGCATTCTCCCCTAGGGCATAGCTTTGACAGAGCAGATTGAAGGCTCAACGTTTTGCACAGTGAATGAGGATGCCCCCACTAGGATTACGAGGAGGTGCAGCAGTGACGTAACATGGCAAGCTGTCATTTCTTTCGGATCACACCACCTCCCCATAATTTTCAACATCGACTGACCACGCGACTTCATAACCTCGGAGCGTCCGATGTTTATCAATTGAAAGAAGCCGATCAATCGGCGGTCGTCTTCAAAGACGACACCATGCGCCGCGTCAGTGAACTGACGTCCCCTCGAATAAGCCAGTTGCCGAGAGAACAATACTAAATATTATTAACGCAGCAGCCGCTCGCTTTATACCAGCCGGTCGAATTCCCTAAGTGCTGTCCAATTTCCCGGCGCAGGCAGTGGTACTCGCAGACGGGCGTGATGGAGTTCGTTGCACGGATAGCACTAAGGCCAGAATCAGCGAACTGAACCTTGAAATAAACAGGGTAGTCAACAAACATAAGCCGAATTTCTGGTTGGCACACTTGGAGCAATGTACCGGTTTAGCCATGCTATGGTCTACTGTCACTCTCGAACCCCGTTAGAAGCTACGACAGGAACTCAGTCACTTGTGGCAGCTGATCCAAAGAGGTGAGCCAGGTTGTTCAACCGTCAATTTATTGTGCATTTCGAAATTGACAGGCCTAGGAAGAGAGCCATTCGTCGTATCCATGATCAACGAGCCGAAGGACAGCTATCACAACGTATCAGTGGTCAAAGAGCCGAAGGACAGCTATCACAATTTACGGCGGATGAAGTTTGGAATGTCATCCGTCTCATCCAGGGCGTTGGGCCCCGACGAAATCTCTACACTGATGCTGAAGAATCTGGATCTGTACCTTACAACTGTGATTAGCCTGTCTTTGAACCCTCTTATAGTACGCGATGTCTGGAAGATTGGCAGAGTGATCCCGCAACTGAAGCCTGGAAAGGATACGAGTTTAGGGGAGTCGTACAGACCTATCTCCTGCTATCACAACGTATCCGTGGTCAACGAGCCGAAGGACAGCTATCACAATTTACCGCGGATGAAGTTGCGAATGTCATCCGTGTCGCCGTGTCATCCAAGGCGTTGGGCCCCGACGAAATCTCTACACTGATGCTGAAGAATCTGGATCTGTACCTTACAACTGTCATTAGCCTGTCTTTGAACCATCTTATAGTACGCGATGTCTGGAGGACTGGCAGAGTGATCCCGCAACTGAAGCCTGGAAAGAATACGAGTTTAAAGGAGTCGTACTGACCTATCTCCCTTCTCTCACTATTAGCCAAAACGCTTGAAGGAATAATCCTTCCGAGCCTCATTGGACAATTTCCATTCACCGAGCATCAGCATTGATTTCGAAGACTGCATAGCACAACAACTGCTTTGTATCCCATCACCGCACACATTTGCCGTGGCTTCAATCAGTCCAGGCCATGTGATTGAATGGAGCTCGTGGCACTGGACCTATCGAGCGCATTCGACACGGTCAGCTATGCCAAGCTACGTCCCTCCAAAAAGGCCAAAATGCTGAGTCGCGAATTATCTGTGTTGTCGCCAGTTATTTGTGAAATTTTGGGATAAGAAATGGTAGCACCGTAGAGTGAAATGGGAGTTCTCCAAGGCGGGGTGATATCTACGGCATTGTTTAACCTCTAGATGTTCCATAGAATCTTTTTCCTCCACGTCCTCATATCTTCGGCAAAAGTCGTTCCTGCCAAACTTCAGCCTGTCATCATGTTTTCCGATCAGACAGTGACTTCTGTTCTAGCCAGTGACAGCAAATCGGTAGACCTCTTCAGGTCTAGATTAGACCTCACATCGTATCAAGGATGATACAGTATCCATAGCCGCCATATGATCAAAGAGAATGCTCCCTTATCCTCCCAGCAGTGGTCGCAGCCTTTAGGTAGCATTAAATTCAATGCATAAGATGGTGTCGTCCTCAGTGCGGCTGTGATGAACAAACAAGCCATCCTTTGTATTCGGTTGAGTATTAAACAGTAGGTGGACTTTTGAAGCGCCATCCACCAGACCACAACACCATATAGCATTATAGGTCTAACAACTGCAGTATACACCCAGTGCATGGCACGCAGTTTAAACCCCCAATTTTTGCCCATGGCTCTCTTGCAGGTGCATAGGGCAAGAGTTGACTTTCTTGACCTTTACAAAATGATGGATTTGAAGTTAAATTTCCTGTCCAGCAAAACACCCAGGTATTTTGTGCTTACAGTCAATGGCAGTCAATGGAACATTCTCTCCTCCCAAGGAGACAGGTGCCACTGTAGATAACTTCTATCTCCTACTGAAAAGAATTATTTCTGTCTTGCCAGGATTTACGCCTAGACCACTTTCGGTGGCCCACTTTGCTGTGGCAGGTAAAACTTTACATGGCATAGTACCTCAGAAATATCACCGGCATAAGGAGAAGGATGGTTAGGTTGAGTGGCAGTCTTTACATGCTCACTTAAATTTTAAGTCCATTTTGATACCACAGTAGCGACAGAGCAAGGCCTCTGATGGTTACCGAACCCATGACTTCCATTTGGTAATGTGAGCACGCTACTAACTCGGCTACCGAGACGCATATTAGAAAGGGATAACCAGAGCTGAAAATCTTTTCTCATGTTCTCATCGGGATTCAAACCTAGGCGTTGTACATCATAGGCGGACATATTAATACGCCCTTCCTTGTATTAGGCTTCATCTTGAATTTTTTGAATTTTGCGAAGGCCGCTTAATTATGTGAGATTTTCTTACATTCCGAAAATTTTGTTCCACCTTACCCCTTAAGATGACTTACTAAGAATTCCCAGTTTGCCACCTTCTCAAATTTTCTCAATAGCTCAACTATACCACCCTCCTTTTCAAGTAAAACGTCTATCTGGTCCATACATTTCAAGGCAGACAATCAACTTAATTGGCACGGTTTTAAAATAGTATGGCTGATTTGTTTTGCTCCTTTTCTGCTGAGTCTTAGTTTTGTCTTTCTGAACATCTACTCCTCTTAAACATTTCACAATTCGCATGTTTAAAACATTTAACACATTTCATTTAACTATTCACTGGTTAGACGGACAAGTATCCATGAGATAGATTTAGTACTTTGTCACACAGTGGCTTATATAGATAAAAAACGAGTGATTAATTCTATAAAAAATTAAGGCATCACAAAAATTGAATGTAAAGGCCTGGTTATGCTCTCGTAAAGACTTGAAGGTGAGAGAGACCTGACGTCGAAGAACTTCAGGCTTAACTCAAGCGCAGATTGGAGAAGACGGCCCTCCACGCAGTGATGCTTGAAGTTGAAACGTCTTTCCAACTGAAGGAGTACGCAATGGCGGCTTTCTCGAATATTGAGAGGGCATTTAACAACGAGGAGATGGGTCGACAGTCACCGCCCTGAGTCGCACGGGGAGACAGAATCCGGCGTAGTTTCCCTCCTGGACACTATGCATGCGGTGGCCAGACTGAGGAGGGTTTCAGGGGACAAGGACTGGATTGGGACTTTTGTGCGACACACACAACATTTGTCCGCCTATGACGCTGAACGCCTGGGTTCGAATCCTGGCGAGACCACCAGAAAAAATTCTCAGCGGAGGTTTTCCCTCCTAATGCTGGCAACATTAGTGATGTACTATGCCATGTAAAACTTCTCCCCAAAGAGGTGTCGCACTGCGGCACGCCGTTCGGACTCGGCTATAAAAAGGAAGCCCCTTATCATTGAGCTTAAACTTGAATCGGACAGCACTCATTAATATAGGAGAAGTTTGCCCTTTAATGTTCTTTAGTGGAATGTTCATGGGCAAAATTTGCCAATTGCTAATGTGCCATAGCGATAGACGCCACAGCGATGTATGTGGAGGTTGCGATTCTCTTCAAGCTCGTTCCGCTCACCGATCGCCGCGGGACCGTTATGGCCATTGGCTATTAAAAGACCCCCAATAGATTGTCATGTCACATCGAGTATCACAGGCACTCAGTATTTAAGCAAGAGCCGTTGCCTCCCGGCCTCTCAAGGAGACTCTCCCTTCGATACCGCAACTACGATTGCAGCTACTCCATATGCAACGCCTTTCATTAATCGCAACCTGTGGACTCGCCCGGTAGCTATCAGCTGAGTTCCTCGTAATGACGATGAACACCAAATTGGAGCTCTGAGTTTCAACTATTGTAGTGCTTATAATCATCGCGTGCCGGGTCGAAATCAGTTTGTTTATATGGCGGCCCTCAAGGCCGTGGGCTCGAGTACAGTGAGGTAGAATCTCGTGAAGGAGTGTGTGGAATCCCTGAATAGACCTCAGTTTCGCGACATAGTGATAACATGGATTAGCGGATACGACAGCGCCGTATTGCCGCTTACCCCTGCACATATGTCTCACTTTTTTTCACAACAGGTCAGACTGACCACCTTATCAGACAGCATAACTAGGCCTTAAAGATCGGTTCACATGGGATATATTTTCATCCATAGAGTTATGTTTCTAGGAGCCATCATAGCTTCTAGGTTAGCATGTCTGCTTTGATGCTGAACTCCAGGGTTAAATTCCCGGCGAGAAATTCAGAAAAAAATGTCTGCGTAGGCTGTCCCCTCCTAGTGCTGGGGAAACTTTTGAGGTATTTACTTTAGGTAATCTTCTAAGTGGTGTCGCTATGCGCCAAGCTATTCCGAAAAGGAAGACCCTTATCATTAAACTTACACTCGTATTAGAGAATATGATGAGTACTATTTCATGACGCATAAAATAATCTACCATTTAAACACGTCCTAGTGCTGAGTTAGTAGCGAGCTTGGATTACCAAAGCAGGGGCCGCAGGAGGCCTATTTCTAGACTGCTACTAAGTTTTACTTACTTACCTACTCTACTTTAGTTTAATTGGCTATGACAGAATATTTGTTCCACTAGCCGAACGCCTCGATCTTCTGCGCTCAATCTAAAATCGGTGATACCAAATTTCGAGGTGTCTCCCATAACTTGATCTTTCCATCTAACTTTTGGTCTTCCCGGTTTGCGTGTACCACCGTGTTTGCCTTCAAAAGACTTCTCTGCTTTAGCTTCTTCATCCATTCTGACAACATGACATAGCCGAAGCAGCCGTTGTATTTTGATGCGAGTAACTTTGCTATCGTCGTCATACAGCTCGTGGTTCATACGTCGCCTATATTCTCCATTGATCCATATATTTAACGAAGTATCTTTCTCTCAATTACTCCAAGCACTGCCTCATCTGCATTCACGGGTAGTAACAGTGTCTTGTATAGTGTAATCTTCGTCTGTCCAGAAGTGACCTTGCTTCTAAACTGCTTACTAAGCCCAAAGTGGCATCTGTTTGCCAGTTTTATTCTTCGCTTAATCTCAAAATTCGTTTCGGTTACGGTGGTGCCAAGGTTGATAAAGTAACTGACTGTCTCAAAGTTGTGGTTCCCAACTTTCTCCATTTTCTATATCTGCTCGGTTGTACAAGGCTTTTTGGGAGTTGAAACCATCCATTTCGTCCTTTCTCCATTTACTGTCAGACCCATTTTCTCTGATTCTCTTTCGATGCTTTCAAAGGCTGCAGTTACAACTTCCGGTGACCGACCTATGACATCGATGTCGTCAGCATAGGCGTGTAGCATGTGTTCTCTTGTGATTAGTGTGCCATATCTATTCAAATCTGCATCTCGTATAATCTTCTCCAGCAGGATATTAAAGAGATCACACGATAGGCTGTCTCCTTGTCTGAAACTACGTTTGGTATTAAATGAATCGGAGAGATTCTTTCCAATTCTTACTGAGGAACGTGTATCAGCAAGTGTCATCCTGCAGAGTCTTATTAATTTTGCAGGGATACCAAACTCAGCCATGGCTGGAAATACCTTTGAACGTAAAGGAGTATCGAAGGCGGCTTTGTGGTCAACAAAGAGATGGTAGGTGTTGATTTGTCCTTCTCGGGACTTTTCCAGGATTTGGCGCAGTGTGAATATCTGGTATAGGGTGGATTTACCAGGTCTAAAGCCGCATTGATATTGCCCAATTATCTCATTGACTTTAGGTTTTAATCTTTCACACAGTACGCTCGAGAATATCTTGTATGCGATGAGGAGACCTATCCCTCTGCAGTTGGCATAGTCCGTCTTGTCTCCTTTCTTGTGTACGGCATATAAAATGCTGAGGTCCCAATCATCGGGTATGCGTTCTTCTTGCCAGATTGCGCAGATAAGCTGATGCATACGCCTTATCAGCGAGTCGCCTCCGGTCTTAAATAGCTCAGCGGGTAACCCGTTGGCTTCTGCTGCCTTATTGTTCTTTAGTCGGGTCACTGCTACTTGGACCTCATTCTGACTAGGAGGTAAACATTCTATACCATCATCAGGGATTGGTTCTGCGGTATCCTCTTCGCCGCCAACATCGGACACTAGCAGTCGGGTAAAATGTTTATATCCTCAGCATGTTATCTGTGTCAGTTACCAGATTTCCTTCTTTGTCTCTGCAGGAGGATGTGCCTGCATCAAAGCCATCGGTTTGATGTTTAATTCTTTGGTAGAATTTCTGGACTGCATTCCGACTCCTGTACAACTCAATTCGCTCACACTCACGTCTTTCCATTTAATTTTTCTTTCTGCGGAATAGACGTTTCTCCTCTCTCCTTTTACTCCCGATTCCTCTCCTTCATGTGACGCGTTGCTACTAATTGCAGGGTTGCTTTATACGCCGCATTCTTGGCTTCAGTAGCATCTCGAATCTCTTGGTCGGACCATAGGTTTCTTGGAGGAGGCTTCCGGTTCCCAAGTACAATTCCATGGAGTGGGCAATAGCTTACCACTGCGCAATTATATCATCGGAACAAGGAGTGCTTTCATCAAGCAGTTAGATCAGTCGAGTGGAGTATGGCGCTGTCATTTGTTGTGCTTGCAACTTTTCAATGTCCAGCTTTCGTGCAGTGTCAGATCGTACTTTCCTCGCCATGTTCAAACGGGTGCGAACCTTTGCTGCAACAAGTTAATGATCCGAATCTATATTCGCTCCACGGATCGATCGTATATCTAACACGCTGGATGAATGCCTTCCATCTATCACGACGTGATTAATTTGGTTTCTCGTGTTTTGATCGGGTGACAGCCATGTGGCTTTGTGAATATTATTAAGTTGAAATCTGGTGCTACTAACTACCATGTTTTTTGCCGCGGCAAAATCTATCAGCCACAACCCATTACTGGACGTTATCTCATGGAGGCTAAACTTTCCGACTGTTGGACCAAATACGTCTTCCTTCCCTATTTTCGCATTAAAATCTCCCAGAACGATTTTAATATCAAGGGCGGGGCAGCGGTCATAGACTCTATCTCTAGGCGCTCGTATAAAATATCTTGGTCTGCTTGTCTTTGCATTTCGTCGGGGCATGGATTTGGCTTTTATGCGGATTGTGGCTAGCCTCTCATCCACCGGAGTAAGGCTGAAGACAAGGTGTTTCAGTCTCCTACTAACCACAAATCCACAGCCAAATTCATGCCTCGAGTTATGGCACCTATAGTATAGTTCTTCACCGTTTGGTGTTGTGGTGACGCCATTCCCAGTCCATCGCACTTCCTGTAAGGCGGTAATATCTGCCTTGTACTTCTTTAACACATCCGCCAGAGCGTATACTGCACCTTATCTACAAAGAGTGCGGACATTCCAGGTGCAGATCCGCAAATCATGGTCCTTTTTTCATTTGCGTGGGTCATCAACGTTGAAGGGGTTCGTTTTTACTATTCCTTTGTTTCTCATAGTAGTTCTCATAGTTTTCCGTGGGCGGGTTACTGCCCGAGCGCCCCAACCGCATGGGTTTTTTGGGATTGCACATGTATCCCTCGTTGTGGCGAGCCGCTTGCTTCAAGATCTGACGCTCGCCGCCAACCGCCCCTAACCTGGGAACAGACGATGATGTTGGCCATTAGTAATTTGAAGCCGCCAATAACTCGCCTTATTATCTCGAGTATAATTGGCACTCAGTATTTAATTAAGATTCAGTGCCATCTGACTCCTCATTGAGACTCTCCTCTCGAAAATCGCTGACTGCCCGCGGCCTCATTTGCAGCTACTCCGCATAAAAACGGAGCTTTCCACCATCCGCTTTGTCATCTCGAGTATCATTGGCACTCAGTATTTAATTAAGTGCCAGTGCCACCTGACTCCTCACTGAGACTCTCCTCTCCGAAATCACGGACTGCCCGTGGCCGCATATGCAGCTACTCCTCATAAAAACGGAGCTTTCCACCATCCGCAACCTGTGGACGCGCCCGGTAGCTTTCAGCTTAGCTTACCGCGATAACGATGGACACCACATAAGTCGGAGCTCAAAGTTCCAGCCTGTGTGGTGCTCATAGTTATACCGTATCGGCCGGGGCTACTATGTTTTAACCTAACCGAAACTTAACCCTATGAAAATGCCAATCACGCTCCCCGCTCCCCTATTTTGTTTTTGATGCATAATTCCTATTGCCATTTACAGGCAAGGTTTGGTATTTTGTATTAAATATGACCCACAGTGCATTATCTGCATTGGGAAATTCATTCTGGGATATACGCTCCTCCTTGAATTTAAACGTGGTCACTTGTCTACGACTTCACTTCACTTGTTGTTGTGGCCCACTATTGCAGAATGCGCCTGAGTAAGTGCTCCACTCAGACATTTTTCGTCTGTCCATTGGCTCTGTCGCCTGTCTATCACTTGTTATATGTTCGCCTCGTGCAACTGTCTTTCGATTCGTCTGCTTAGCTCCATACTCCTTGGTAATTTCCATTTCGGCATGAGAGCAAATATCTTTGTGTGTTGCAAATGATTTATTTCGGTCTCATTGTTGACGCTTATTTAACTAATTTCTTAACACACTTTTAATGATATCATTAAATTTCCATTAAGAAATTTTGCATTTCTTCGTGTTGTTGTCTCCATTTTGGCATGCATTGCAGGCATTTTTTTCCCCAGCTTATCCTTGAACGGGTGTTGGGGGCACACCTATGAGCTGCAAACAACGTTGCAGTTGTCGCCTGTACTCAAGAGCGAGTGTGAATGGCTTGAAGTGAAAGGTTGTTATGTGTGCGCAGGCGCATTGAAACATTTAAGGAAATCATTTATTGATGATAACAGGTTGGTTTTGTCGCTGCCGTTGCCACAGCAATCGAAAAGAAAAAGTTTAAATTCATTCAGCTGTTGGCGGATGGGGTCTGTATGGGGGATAATTGTCATTTATTGGATAATTGATTAAAGCGTTGCTTCGAATATTTGAACGATAAAATCAAAAAGTATTTCTAAAATAACAGCAGTCAGCAGAGACTGCTATAGCAATAACATATGCATGTATATGCAATAAAAGAGTGATCATCAATCTCCTTAGAAACCTTACATTGGGTATTTGCGATTCTAATTTTTATACCCTCCATCATAGGATGGGGGTATGCTAATATCGACATTCCATTATAGTTCCAAAAAAATAGTCAAAAGGCGTACGCCGCACGATCTAGGCGGCCAATAGATCGGTCCCAAATTTGAAATTAAATCTTCACCGAACTTGCCTTTAAATACGTCCATTGTAACGCGTGCTGTGTGGCATGTGAAACCGTCTTGTTGAAACCACATGTCATGTCAAGTCAAGCTCTTGCATTTTGGTGGAAATAAAGATAGATATCATCTCACAAGTTACGTTACGATTCGCATCGCCTTTGAAGAAGTACGGTCCAATGATGCCACCAGCCCATGAACCGCTCAAAACTGTGGCTTTTTCTGGATGCATTGTTAGTTCTTGCAATGCTTCTGGCTGATCTTCACTCCAAAATCGACAATTCTGCATATTTACGTAACAATTGAGCCAAAAAATTAGCTTCATCGCTGATGAAGAACAAGCGCGCCAGGTATTTTCTTAACAGAGATTAAATTATAGACCAAAGTGAAGATGTTCGACAGTGAAAGAAAACACGAAACTTGCGTGAGCTGTTTAAACCAGTGTTGCCAAAAAGGTAATAGCTAAAAAATCACCTTCTATTGGGTTGCCCAAAATTGCGGATTTTTCATATAGTCGGCGTTGACAAATTTTTTCACAGCTTGTGACTCTGTGATTGCATTCTTTCTTCTGTCAGTTATCAGCTGTTACTTTTAGCTTGCTTTAGAAAAAGAGTGTAAAAAGTATATTTGATTAAAGTTCATTCTAAGTTTTATTAAAAATGCATTTACTTTCTTTTAAAAAATCCGCAATTACTTTTTGGGCAACAATATATTCTTGATCGTCATCAAATTTCAAGTCGATCTAGCCATGTCTGTCTGTCTGCGGAAAGCCCGCTAACTTTCAATAGCACCTACCTATTAGTGTAGGCCGGTTGGGATTATAAATGGGCCATATAACATAGCTACCATAAAAACTGATCTTGGATCTTGACTTCTTGCGACTCTAGAGGGCGCAATTCTTAGTCGATTTGGCTGAAATTTTACATGAGGCATTTTTCGATGATTTCTTTTTCCTTGGGCAGATGTTTTGTACAACGACTTCCTCTATGTCCTTCAATATGCGTGCCAAATATGGCCTGAATCGGTCAATAAGCTGATATAGCTCCCATATAAAAGGATCTTCCGATGTTACTTCTTGGGTCCATTTGGGGCGCAATTCCAATCCGATTTGGCTGACATTTTGCACAATGACTTCTACAATGGTCTCGAACATCCAAACCAACTATGGTTCGAATCGTTCTGTATCCTGATATGGCTCCAAGGCAATTTTTATTCATTATCCTTTGTTTGCCTGTAAAGAGATACTGGGAAAATAACTCGACAAATGCGATTCTTGGTGAAGAGCAGGGACGTAGCCAGGGGGACCCTACATCCCCCTCAAAGTAATGTTTTCTTAGGCAAAATTTCCATAAATAAAGTTTAGAGGAAAAATTTTAATCAAATATTCTCTGGAGACAAAATTTGGCTCAGGCTCGGGACCCTCTAAATTATTTTTCTAAAGACGAAACTTCAAAAAAAATTGAATCGATCTGTGCCATATTGTAGAAAGATGTCGAGGGGACTAACACAACTCACTGTCACAAATTTCGGCGAAACTGGACCACAGTTTCGTCAGCGCGCCCTGAAGAATATCCATCATCATGCCACGCAGACACGCCTTCTAAACCCCAACTCCTTCCCACCAAGTTGCAAAATGAGAATAGCGTATTCAGCCCCCCTTTGAATCTCTACTAAACGTTTCCTCTTCAGTTCAACTTCTGGTTAAGAATTTCAAGGACCCGCTCCATGAAATCGCCATATCACTTCCTTCTCGTGAACAACACCAACTCTGCGTTCCTTGGGTTTATGCCAAGCTCATTGTCTATCGGCCATAATGACAGTTTCCTCAGCGCGCCCTGAAGGATATCCGTCATTATAGCGCGTAGACGCTCCGTCCCATCAAGTTGCGAAATGAGAAAAGATTATTCGGCCCCCGTTTGAATCTCTCTTCAACGTTTCCTCTTCAGTTCAACTTCTGTTTAAGAATTCCACCCAAGTATTTATCCAACTCTGTCTTCCTAGGGTTTATGCCAAGCTCATTGTCTATCGGCCATCACGACAGTTTCCTCAGCGCGCCCTGAACGATATCCGTTATCCGTCATTATACCGCGTAGACACTCCGTCCCATCAAGTTGCGAAATGAGAAAAGCTTATTCAGCCCCCGTTTGAATCTCTCCTCAACGTTTCCTCTTCAGTTCAACTTCTGGTTAAGAATTCCACCCAAGTATTTATCCAACTCTGTCTTCCCGGGGTTTATGCAAGCTCATTGTCTATCGGCCATCACGACAGTTTCCTCAGCGCGCCCTGAAGGATATCCGTCATCATACCGCGTAGACACTCCTTCTTGAAACCCCGGTGCCACACCAGGCATACATATATGAGGATCGGCCGAACTACAACAGTGTACACCCCAACTTCCTACCACCGAGTTGCGAAATGAGTAGTGCGTATTCAGCCCCCGTTTGACTTTCTCCTCAACGTTTTTTTTTCAGTTCAAATTCTGGCCAAGAATACCACCCAAGTATTTATCCTTCCGAGAGAGCGGCAGCTCAACTCTATTAAGGATCGGTCCTTTGAACTCGCCATTTATCTTCCTCCTCGCAAACAACACAAACTCTGTCTTCCTAGGATTTATGCCAAGTCCATTGGCTCTCGCCCATCTCGACAGCTTTCTCAACGTGCCCTGGAAGATATCCGCGACAGTGAAGAGAAAGCGACCGCCAATCAAAATGACACCTTCATTGGCATAGGCAATGATTTTCACTCATTGCTCCTCAAAGGACCTAAGAATCCAATTGATAACCACAAGAGGTTGAATAATGCCCCCTTTACCTACCCCTGCGGCGTCGACCTGTTCACAATCTTCCTCACGTAACCCTCACTCAGTGATGCATTGATAATGATGACGAATGGATCCATCTCCATGGTATTAAAATCGCCTTCTATATCCAAAAATGCTGTCATAATGAAGTCGTCTGTCCCCAAATTTCCCTCTATGTAACCCACCATCTAGTGGAGGGCACTATGTATCGACTAGAGCTGGCAAAATATCGATGCCACTATCGACATTTAATTTTTTTACCGAATATCAATTAATGTTTTTCCGATGCATACTATCGCAAAAGTTTATTTTTTGGCAAAATTAAACAAAAACAAGTAAAACGTGGCAAGTTCGACCGAGTCGAATCTTGGGAACCCACCACCATGGATTCTGCTAAAATATGGGAGCTATATCTGGTTATAGACCGATTTGGACCGTACTTGGCACAGTTGATGAGAGTCATAACATAAAATTTCGGCCAAATCGGATAAAAATAGCGACGTTTAAGGGCTCAAGAATTCAAATCGGGCGATCGGTTTATATGGGAGCTATATCAGATTATAGACCTATTTAGACTGTACTTAGTACAGTTGTTGGAAGTCATAGCAGAACACTATGTGCAAAATTTCAGCCAAATCAGACCAAAATTGCCTCGAGAAGTCAAATCGGGAGAACGGATTATATGGAAGCTATATCAGGTTCTTGACCGATTTTAACCATACTTGACAGAGTTGTTGAAATGGGAGCTTTATCAGATTATAGACCGATTCGGACCAAATCGGATGAAAACTGAGGCTTCCAGGGGCTCAAGAATTCAAATCGAGTGATCGGTTTATATGGAATTTGGACAATACTTTACGCAGTTGTTGGAAGTCAAACAGAACATTATGTGCAAAAATTCAGCCAAACGGATAAAACTTGCGGCTTCCGGGGGGCTTAAGGAGTCAAATCGGGAGATCAGTTTATATGGAAGATATATCCAAATGTGAACCGATATGACCCATTTGCAATGACCTACATTAAAAAGAAGTATCTGTGCAAAATTTCAGGTGGTTAGCTTTACGCGTTCGACCGCTATCTTGATTTCGACAGACGGACGGACAGACATGGCTAGTTCAACTCAGAATGTCGAGACGATCAAGAATATGTATACTTTATGGGGTCCTAGATCAATATTTCGAGGTGTTGCAAACGGAATGACTTGATTAGAAAACCCCAATCCTATGGTGGTGGGTATAATAAGCAATTCGATACTTAATGCATCCCTTAAGATACATTGCACCTATAGAGGGCGCAATTTTCATTCGATTAGGCTAATATTTTGTATATTGATTTCTCTCATGACTTTCAACTGATTTTATAGATCTTGGTTTTATTTGGTCTGTGATTTGTACTTCCCATTTTCGTTTGAAATATAGGTGATGGGTAATTAACGATAGTGTCGTTACTATCGATATTTATTTATTTGCCAGCTCTACTACCGACCGATCCTTGGTGTAGACAAAATGGCAGCCGCTTACCAGCGATGCGTTAATGCGATCCAAGAATCTCTCAAGTCTCAAGACGACAGACTAATTGGTCTAAAGTCCTTGGGGCGGGAGTGTTCCGTTTTCCCCGCTTTTGGCAATGAATGGGACCATTTTTTAGACGTAGCTCCCATATAGACATATATCTTAATTTGTTGTCACAATTTAATTCGGATCTTTAGCCATTTTGCGCAAGATGTTCTATTCAATGTGCCAATATGTGTGCACAATTTCATTAAAAGCGTTCCAGATTTAGATATATCTCCCATTTATATCTTTCATCTGATATGGCCTTTTAAGGCTGTAGTAGCTACAATTTTGGCCCGATCTTTACAAAATTTAGCATGAGGTGTTGTATATGACGTCCCAAAAGGTATATTCATCAAAATCGTTTAAGATATACATAGAGTTCACATGTATATATATGTTAGCCGATATGAGCTTTTAAGACCGCAGTAGGCACAATTTCGTTCCGATCGTTAGAAATCTTGTAAGATTCCATTCAATATTTCACTAGGTATACAAAACTTAAGTCTGACCACATTAAGACATAAATTCCTTGCACAAAAAGTGGTAGATAGTCTATTTGGTGTAGGGTATTATAAAGTCGGCTTCCCCCGACTTATGCCTTTCCTCACTTGTTAAATAACTCATATATATTCTCGCAATAGAAAGGCATATTTTTTTACTATTGTCTTGTCAGTCCATCATTAGTGGTTAATAACCATCATCAGCACTGTGGTCATGGGCCGAAATACCATAGTAAACCTTTATTGTTTGTATTTCAAAACACTCACATGTTCGACCTCTAATAAATTCCATCATATTTTATCGCGCATATGATAATAGGCCAAATTAAAAATTTGCTATGCCTAAATAAACACATTTTACAGAAAATTGGCTGCTAAATTGTTATAGCCACGGCAACATAGAGCGAAGGCTCTTTTGATGATGGAACCTGTAACATGTAAAATTTCGCACGCTTTCCCAACTGGTAGGTAGGCATAATTAAGACGATTTGTCTAAAATGAATAGTTTTCACAACACCATGTTTCTCACACAAATCATTTTGAATGAAAGATGGTTTCCCAAGGTAACACATTCGGCCATAGCATGGATAGGTATGTATCCATTTTGTGTCATTTCCCATTGGCAGCACAATGAAGTATTTAGGGGTGACTTTGTAAAATTTCAACTAAGAGTCCTCGAAGTGAGCAGAGCCTAGGAGGAGAGTTGAAATTAACCTTATTTTAATAGAAATTCAATTCCAAGTAAGAAAATCTGTAACATGGAAAAGGTGGGCGATAATACTGGTGGTGTTTCAACTGTTCTCCGTCCTTCTCGCATATTGTGCCAATCTGTAAGTCGATGATAAAAAGAAGACAATGTCTCCTTAAGCCAAGTCTTATAAAGTTGGCCAGTTACGAGTGCCATATACTCCTGTATCTCTAAGCCAACATTTGATATAAATTGACAAAATTAAAAAAGTGTCTTACTGCTACGACTTCTTCTTTTTATGCTCTTCTGTCGTTCAAGCTAATCAATCTAGGTATCTGGACCAGGGCTAATAGGAGGCAATTTTGTGATGGAGACCTACTGCTGTTAAAAACTAATTAAAAAACTGTTTATAAGCTAGTCGAAATCGGTCGATCAACCGAAATGCGAATGCCACAATGGGCGGTGTTTGTCTTTGAAGCGGCACAAAAGAACACCAGCTACAAGGGAAACAACTTAAAGCGGCATATGTATGTGGAGGAAGGAATTAGCATAAAACCGTTAATATTTGTAAACTTTAGGTAATTTTTCATTTACATGACCACTTGTAGCATCGACCTCCAGCTAATTTGTTTGAAATAACCGATAACGGATGAACATTTTTAGCGGTTTCTATTTTGTACCATAACATTAAGGTGGGCAAGAAAACTTATTGCTTGCTAGTGGAATTTGAGCATAATAATATTTTGGAATTAGTACACTTATGCCGTCGTCAAATTAAATGTTAGCCACAACAACAACAGGGTCGCAAGTGTCCCCTGAAACCCTTTTCTTAATAACCATGCAATTGGACTTTAGGGAATAAGGGCATATACCATTAGCATTTGCCCATTCATAAATGGCCCAGCATCCCGACATGGTCTTCTAGGACTACCTATATAGGACTACCTATATAGGACTACCTATATAGGACTACCTATATAGGACTACCTATATAGGACTACCTATATAGGACTACCTTAAGACTACCTATATAGACCTGCAAGTCATCCGCATACATGTGGGCCTTGCAGAATGAAAGCTGGTCTGTCAGATCGTTGCTATATAAAGAAATTAAAATAGGACCCAAAATTGATCGCTGTGGCACTCTTCGATTAACAGGCTAGGGACTAGAAACAGCTGACTTCGAAACCACGGATTGGGTACGATTGAAGAGATATGACATAGTTAAGTGAACAGACGAAGAGGAGAAACGAAACTGGTGTTTTAACTTTGCCGCCAACATTTTGTGATCGACTGTATCGAATGCCTTGGAATGGTCGAGGAGAACAAGGAGGTTCAATTCGCCATTCTCCAAGTTATTTCTAATATTCTCCACGACATCTGCTAGAGAACTTATACAGCTACGTCCGGGTCGGAAACCTGACTGCTTCTCACATAAAAGAGAGTTTTCATTTATGTACGCAAACATCAGAAAACACAAAATGGAAATGGGCCGAAACTCCCTGGAATTCTTGGGTAAGGGTATAACCTTAGTGTACTTCCATGCGAACGGAAATGAACTCCAAGTTAGAATACTATTGAAAATCTGGGTAAAATATATGGCACAGTGCCTTAAGAAATTTTGGTTCAATGCCATCGAATCCAACTGTATCTGATTTCATCATTGAGAAACCAAATACCACACCGCTTTGTTCTATACCCGAGAATACAAAACCGTCACTGTGACGAACCTCAAGAGCGAAATCAGAATCATAGAAACTAGGATCTATGGGGTTTGCTGGGATATTCGTGAAGGTAGCATTAAGTTCGTCCACATCAGTGAAGTTATCAAGGGATCTGCAACCGATGCCAATGTTGTAAATGGCCTTCCAAGTCTTCTTCGAACCGATCGCCAAGGTAGAACGTCTGAGGTAGTAATTGACTTTGGCAGATTTTATCAACTAATTGACTCGAGCTCTGTTGGAGCGATATTCCTCTCGTAGGTGCGACGTCCTAAAAAGCTTCCTTCTACGGTATGCAGTGTATCGGGTCTGAAATGCAACACAAATATCTGGCGAAAACAAAGATTTAGTCCTTGAGCAAATTCGTCTCATTCTGACCGGGAGCATAAGATCCTGGAAAACACACACATTTCCAGACAAAAAATTCACCTGGACGTCTACCGATTCCATATGGTACAATAAACTCCAATCGATAACATAAAATAAAAACGGCAATGCTTCGTGGTCCAGACTACTTTAATCTCTATATGGATAAGACTCCTCCCTTCTATGAATTTCAAAGCTGTAGGACAGAAAAATGTAATCATGGCTAGAGAAACAAGATGCGGAGAGTTGGTCATACAAGGAAACATTTAAAATCTCACTGACAAAGAACAAATCTAGAAGGGTGCTGGAACTGTTGGTCGGTAATAAGTCCAATGAAGACATCTGCACGCTGAGACCTGTGTCAAAAAGGATGTTAGAATTAAAATCACCTGCTATAATGACATCCGAGTAGGTAATAGTGAGGTGTTCCACTACTTCCATGAATGGTCCTATGTCAATGTTGTTGTTTGGCCTATAGACACAACCAATATCTACAACAGTAGATATTTCGATGAACACATATTCATTGCCATCATCACCTTCCGATCTGGCACACATACTGCGGATCAGAAAATCGCTGTGGACATAAATCGCTGTGCCGAGTTTGAATCCCGGCCGGGCCCTGTTGAATTTCTTCATTTTCAAGTTTTTTGCCTGCTTGGGCGAAGATCGTTAAATTTTACAATTTTTGTTTGTTTCGCTTTCGAGACGAGCTCAATGATCGAAGATTTTCTTTGCAAATGGAAAAGGACCGCAACAGACACCAACCACTACGGGACGCGATTCGTCTTTGGTTAGAAGACCTTTCAACCGTATTAGGTGTGACGGCTTCAAGGGCCGTACGTTGGTATGTTGCATTTGTAACGTATTTGTTGCGAAAACGCCTCTATGATACAAATGCTACTTTAACCACGCTCGACAACCCTGTCTATTAGTTGTACTTTTCCCAACGTATGTGTGTCGACTGCTTGAGCATTCCAACTTTATGTGGCCAAATCTAGACTTGAAGAGATCTGCCGTTTTGCTGTCCCTGGCTAGAACGGACATCTTCATCATTTTGTCCGTCATGATAGGGGACTGTCTTGTCAGAAAACACGCTTACACGCTAACAGGCTAACAGAGCACACAACAAGTCGATTACTTGCTTAGGTGTCCATAGTGTCCTGGGGCGGATTAACATCCGCACCCTCATTGCAACTGAATCTATGTACATCCCCAGCAGGCGGCGTCCTCAAGACGTCTTAAAAGAAGGGTGGATGACCCTGTTAAATCGTCAGCCCATAAAAATCGTTCATGCCATTTTCATATAGTTGTTACGCATGCATGACATGTTAAGCGACATTGTGAACGAACATGTCAACATGTCTCATGAAAATTCAAGTGACATGTCTTATATGATGTCCTTTAGAGAGCGTCCGTTTTTCGAAGGAAAAAATCAATAATATTTTAAATTTATCAAAAAAGAAAATTTTGCTGACTTGCTCGTGCACACGGAAAGACAATCAAATTTTATAACAGACAATCTATTAGACACGTTTGCAGATATGCCATTTCTGTGACAAAATTTAAATTGTCCTATATAAGTCTTGGAAGACATTGTCATTATAGATGTTGTTATTGCTGGGTCATGTGCGGAGTAATGCAAACGTTGGTGTAATATTTACCAGAGGAAGATCACCACCACCTCGCCATTAAGGTAAGAAAATAAAATACACCACGTCATGAGAGCAAAATCAAATTTTAACCAATTTGGAACATAGTTGCCACGAGTTTTCTCAGTCATCGTGCTAAATTTCTGTCAAGTCGGACAATATTTTTGCTGTACAGGTACTCATGAAGTCAAATCGGGGGATCGGTTTATATGAAAGCTACATCTGGTTGTGAACCGATTTTCTCCATAAGCGACACAACTGTTAAAAGTTATAACAGAAGTCGACATGCAAAATGTGTGCCAAATCGGGTTAAAATTACGCCTTCAAGCAGCTCATGAACTCAAAACAGGAGATCGGTTATGGGAGCTACATATATCGGGTTATGGGCAGATTTTGACCATAATTCGTGCATGTGTGAAAAGTCATAACAGAAATAGATGTGCAAAATTTCACCCACATCGATTAAACATTGTCCCCTCCTATAAAGTAGCTGTGTATGAGTATAGTGGACAATCACAGAATTTTAAAAGATTTTAGTGACCTGTGTTTTTTTAGACATAACATGAATTGAACTAATTCTTTCTTTCTTCAATTGGCTATGACAGAATATTTCTTCCACTAGCCGAACGTAGAATAGCGTTCCAAGCGCCTCGATCTTCTGCGCTCATTCTAAAATCTCTGACACCAAGTTTCGAGGTGTCTCCCACGGCGTGTACCACCGTGTTTGCCTTCAAAAGACTTCTTTGCTGGAGCTTCTTCATCCATTCTGACAACATGACCTAGCCAACGCAGCCGTTGTATTTTGATGCGTGTAAATATGCTATCGTCGTCATACAGCTCGTGGTTCATACGTCGCCTATATTCTCCGTTAACGCAAACTGGTCCATATATTTTACGAGGAATCTTTCTCTCAAATACTCCAAGCACTGCCTCATCTGCTTTCACAAGTACCCATGCTTCAGAACCATATAACAACACGGATAGTATCAGTGTTGTGTATAGTGTAATCTTCGTCTGTCAAGAGTTGGCCTTGTTTCTAAACTGCTTACTTAGTCCAAAGTGGCATCTGTTTGCCAGTATTATTCTTCGCTTTATCTCAAAACTGGTGTCATTCGTTTCGGTTACGGCGGTGCCGAGGTAGATAATGTTACTGACTATCTCAAAGTTGTGATTCCCAACTTTCTCCATGTTCTTTATCTGCTCGGTTGTACAAGGCTTTTTGGGAGTGGAGACCATCCATTTCGTCTTATCTCCATTTACTGCCAGACCCATTTTCACTGACTCTCTTTCGATTCTTTTAAAGGCTGCAGTTACTACTTCCGGTGACCGACCTATGATATCGATATCGTCGGCATTGGCGAGTAGCATGTGTTCACTTGTGATTAGTGTGACATATCTATTCACATTTGCATCTCGTATAATCTTATCCAGCAGGATATTAAAGAGACCACCACCTTGTCTGAGATCTCGTTTGGTATTAAATGGCTCGGAGAGATTCTTTCCTATTCTTACTGAGGAACGCGCATCAGCAAGTGTCATCCTGCAGAGTCTTAATAACAAAGAGATGGTAGGTGTTGATTTGTCCTTCTCGGGTCTTTTCCAGGATTTGGCGCAGTGTGAATATCTGGTCTAGGGTGGATTTACCAGGTCTAAAACCGCATTGATAGGGCCCAATTATCTCATTGACTTTAGGTTTTAATCTTTCACACATTACGCTCGAGAGTATCTTGTATGCGATGGGGAGGAGATTTATTCCTCTGTAGTTGACACATTCCGTCTTGTCTCCTTTCTTGGGTACAGGACATAGTATGCTGAGGTTCCAATCATCGGGTATGCGTTCTTCTAGCCAGATTGCGCAGATAAGCTGATGCATACGCCTTATCAGCGTGTCGCCTCCGGTCTTAAATAGTTCAGCGGGTAACCCGTCGGCTCCTGCTGCCTTGTTGCTCTTTAGTCGGGTTACTGCTACTTGGACCTCATTCTGACAAGGAGGTAAACATTCTATACCATCATCAGAGATTGGTTCTGCCGCCAACATCGGACACTAGCAGTTGGGTAAAATGTTCTTTCCATATCCTCAGCATCTTGTCTGTGTCAGTTACCAGATTTCCTTCTTTGTCTCTGCAGGAGGATGTGCCTGCACCAAAGCCATCGGTTTGGTGTTTAATTCTTTGGTAGAATTTCCGGACTTCATTCTGACTCCTGTACATCTCAATTCGCTCGCACTCACGTTTTCCTTTTCTTTCTGCGAAATAGACGTTTCTCCTCTCTCCTTTTCTCCCGATACCTCTCCTTCATCTGGCGCGTTGCTACTGATTGCAGGGTTGCTCTATATGCCGCATTCTTGGTTTCAGTAGCATCTCGACACTCTTGGTCGTACCATGGGTTTTTTCGAGGAGGCTTTCGGTACCCAAGTACGGATTTCGCGGCATTTTCCATGGAATGGGCAATAGTTTGCCACTGCGCCATTATATCATCGGAACAAGGAGTGCTTTCATCAAGCAGTTGGGTCAGTCGAGTGGAGTATGCCGCTGCCATTTGTTGTGTCTGCAGCTTTGCAATGTCCAGCTTCCGTGCAGTGTCAGATCGTACTTTCCTCGCCATGTTCAAACGGGTGCGAACCTTTGCAGCAACAAGTTAATGATCCGAATCTATATTCGCTCCACGGATCGATCGTACATCTAACACGCTGGATGAATGCCTTCCATCTATCACAACGTGATCAATTTGGTTTCTCGTGTTTTGATCGGGTGACAGCCATGTGGCTTTGTGAATATTATTAAGTTGAAATCTGGTGCTACTAACTACCATGTTTTTTGCCGCGGCGAAATCAATCAGCCTCAACCCATTACTGGACGTTATCTCGTGGAGGCTAAACTTTCCGACTGTTGGACCAAAAATTTCTTCCTTCCCTATTTTCGCATTAAAATCTCCCAGGACGATTTTAATATCATGGGCGGGGAAGCGGTCATATTCTCTCTCTAGGCGCTCGTAGAAAATATCCTTGGTCTGCTCGTCTTTGTCTTCCGTCGGGGCATGGGCACAAATAAGGCTGATGTTGAAGAATTTGGCTTTTATGCGGATTGTGGCTAGCCTCTCATCCACCGGAGTAAAGCTGGAGACTAGGTGTTTCAGTTTTCGACTAACCACAAATCCGCAGCCAAATTCATGCCTTGTGTTATGGCAGCTATAGTATAGTTCGTCACCATTTGGTGTTGTAGTGACGCCATTCCCAGTTCATCGCACTTCCTGTAAGGCGGTAATATCTGCCTTGTACTTCTCTAATACATCCGCCAGCGCGTATACTGCACCTTCTCTATAAAGATTGCGGACATTCCAGGTGCAGATCCGCAAATCATGGTCCTTTTTTCGTTTGCGTGGGTCGCCAACGTTGGGGGAGTCCGTTTTTACTATTCCTTTGTTTCTCATAGTAGTTCTATGTTTTCCGGGTGCGGGCTACCCAGCGCCCCAATTGCATGGGTTTTGTGGGATTGCACATGTATCCCTCGTTGTGGCGAGCCGCTTGCTCCAAGATCCGACGCTAGCCGCCAACCGCCCCTAACCTGGGAACAAACGCAGATGTTGGCCATTGGTTATTTGAAGGCACCAATAACTCGCCTTGTCATCTCGAGTATCATTGGCACTCAGTATTTAGTTAAGAGCCAGTGCCACCTGACTCCTCACTGAGACTCTCCTCTCGAAAATCGCGGCCGCATTTGCAGCTACTCCGCATAAAAACGGAGCTTTCCACCATACGCAACCTGTGGATGCGCCCGGTAGCTTTCAGCTAAGCTTCGCGTGATAACGATGGGCACCACACAAGTCGGAGCTCAAAGTTCCAGCCTGTGTGGCGTTCATAGTCATCCCGTATCGGCCGGGGAACTAATTATCTTTTCAAACAAAAGTATACAGAGTAGACTTTATCATTTTTACACCCTACACCACTACTTTAGTACAGGGTATTATAACTTAGTGCATTTGTTTTTAACACCCAGAAGGGTGTTAAAAAATACATGAAAACTTTAATTGAATCAATACGGTTCATATAATTTCATGTTTAAAATTAATTTCATGCAAATGTTGATCGTAAACTCGCCTCAATGGTCCAATTTATGCATACTCTTTCTAACATTTCGGCCGGTATCTCACTAATAAATGCTTCAATGTTGCCTTTCAATGCGTCAATTGAAGCAGGCTTGTCTGTATAAACATGAGCTTTAACATAGCCCCAAAAAAATAGTTTAAAGTCGTTCAATCGCACGATCTAGGCGGCCAAGTAATCGGTCCCGAAATTGAAATAAAATGTTCACGGAACTCGCCTCTCAATAAGTCTATTGTTACGCGTGCTGTGTGGTATGTGCCACCGTCTTGTTGAAACCACATGTCATGCAAGTCAAGCTCTTGCATTTTGGGCAAAAAAAGTTGGATAGCATCTCGCGGTAGCGCTTATCATTCACATTTACGTTGCGATTCGCATCGCCTATGAAGAAGTACGGTCCAATGATGCCACCAGCATATAAACCGCATCCAACTGTGACTTTTTCTGGATGTATTGGTAGCTTTTGCAATGCTCCTGGCTGATCTTCACTGCAAAATCGACGATTCTGCTTACTTACGTACCCATTGAGCCAAAAGTGAGCTTTGTCGCTGAATGGAAGAAGCGCGCAATGAACTTTCTTAGCAGAGCACACATTTGGTTATTAAAATTCAATAATTTGCAAGCGTTGTTCGTTTTAAGACGATTCACGATGAAATTATAGATCAAACTAAAGATGTTTGACAGTGAAACAAAACACGAAATGTGCGTGAGCTGTTTAATCCAGTGTTGCCAAAAAGATAATAGCTAAAAAATCACACTTTATATCCCTGAAACCTGTGGAGATATTGTAACCTAAGGAATTCTTTTTTGAAGGGATTTTGAGCACTATCCAGAATTTTGAAAATCGGACCTCAATTGTATATTTGGCAGCCCGAACAATTTTTCCAGGTGAGGCCTGCCATCAGGCGCCCCGATCACCTAGGGCCTTGAAATATTGCACATGATCTCGATAACACCTCAGATTTAACCGTTTCAAATTTAAAATTTGTTTCTCCGTTCTCAAATGGAAGAATTTTTATAATTATTTTTTTTTTATTTTCTCCCACTGTGCGTTGGAACATTTCCTATATAAATGTCCGCCTTTCCCTCCAGCGCTTATGTTAGTTGCGGTTACGATACCAGACTTGAATCAACTTGGAGACATAGAATGGAAAATTGAAGCACTAAGTTTCTGAAATAAAATTCGGGGTTATTCGGTATTCAGAGCCCACATCAAGCCTGTTGCTGGCTTAGGCGGCATGGGGCGGTATATAATCCGCACCTTCATCTTCAACATAGCCTAACATAAAGTAAAGAACGTCTTGCCTTAGCTTGAGAAGTAAAATCAAGAAATCGATCTGCATGACAGTTGTATCCGATTAAGACCTTATTTTGTAGGAAGACTACGGACTGATTGATATATCTCTCTGAAGCCATTTTGGCGAAATCGGGTTATAGAACAGTGTATTGCCTTCATTAATGACAGAAAGAATGGCTGTAACAAGTAGAATTTCCCACGATCATTCCTTTAAGGCACAGGCGATACTTCTTTCGTATTAATGAATGTAGGCCGATTAAAGCTTTAGCTCAATATAAGTGTCCTCCATTTGTATGCTGAGTCCGAAGGTGTGTCGCATAGCGACACCAGTTGGTAAAGAAGTTTTGACATAACAGGCTAACTCACAAATTTAGCCAGCATTAGCATAAGGGGATAACTACCACCAAAAATTTTTCTAGTGTCCACGCCGGTATTTGAACCCAAGCGTTGGACGTCATTGATGAACATGCTAACCTCTGCACCATGGTGGCCTGCAGAAAGAACGGCTACTATAGAAAATTGTTCAAGCTCTCGCCAGGATATGAATCTTTATGTTAAATTGAATGAACGTCTATACTAAATTTTACGGTGGACCTATACTTTTAAGTCTCACCACTCTATGGTGGCTAGGTGCTTTTATTTAATCAACGATTATTCATTCACACACACTCAAAATGGTGGTAATAATAAACATATTAAAACATCATAATCCGCCATTGTTTTAAGACAAATTTATCCTCTCAACCATATGCTGGCATCAACAACAACAGCAACATTCCAGCAGAGAAATCACTTTCCCAAAAGAAACATCAAATTTGAATTAAAAATTCACACAATTGTCAGCATCTACTGAAGCAGTCAATAATCGAACACCTTTTTGCCCACATTGTTTTTGTTGTCTTCTTCGAAATGGTGATTGGTTGTAACATCTTCCTCATCTTTCACATGTAGTGTGCGTTCCATGTTGCTGGCTCAAGTGCCAACAAGTTGAAAACAATCATCTGATTGCCACCTCCATCTGTGAAATAGACCAAACGAATATATGAATGGCGGTCATTAATCTGAGGAGGCCATGATTTTTGCTCGGTAGGGCAGTCGATCGTCTAGGATGCTTTTGCTGAATGTACAACAACAACCAAAAATAGTTGTGTACGAGTCTATGGCTTAATAGGCCTCTGAAAAACCATAAAAGCTCTGTTGGTGGTCACAATCAGACTCACTGACCATTGTGGTAGGTGATCACTGAAACGACCGACTGGCTACTCGATCGATCATAAGAGGGCAGCCAAAGTGTTTTTTTGTCATTGTTACTGCTGGCTGTTTTGTAAAGTCTGATGCGTTTGGATGATGAAGTTTGAAGTTTCTCCTTAAGATGTTTCACTAGTTTTCGTTGATGATAATGAGCAAAAATCATAATTTTAAGTAAATTTTTGTGTTTCTTTACTTTATATGGTCTGCATGTAATTTTTCTCAGCCAGTGTGCATTATCACCCTTATGATGATCATGGTTTTTGCCGTATAACGAGCCAATTTAACTGGGCTTATTTTGACATGGTTCAGCATTGAGCATGTTATCAAGAAACATGCTACGCAAAAGTTGGCAATGGCTGTGCATATTAGAGTTGATGCTTTTAATGTACTAAACGATGCCAGATAGTTGCAAAAATCTTCCTTGCTAACTATTTCGAACTTTGAGGGAACTAGAGGACTGATATGCTTGCAACCCCTTAATGAACACTTATTTAATGTGTGCCTCAATATTAAATGTGTGCCTCAAATGATCAACAAAAATCGGAGAATGTTGAGAGGCTACACGATTAAGTCGCTAGAATTCAACAGCAGAATGTGAACAAAGAAAGCTTCAAGGGAATGCACGTTTTAGGTTAGGTCAGGTTGAAAGGAGGGTGCAGATATTAATCCGCCCCATGCCACTATGGACATACACCTAAGCCAGCAATCGGCTTGCTGTGCGCTCTAAAAATTATAAAGTAACCTCTAAAAAGAAAATTTCAAGTTAGAGTTAAGTTAGCTACTTAAAAAATCCTTAATTGTTTTCAATGCCACTCCCCTAAGTTGGTTCATGTCTGATATTGTGTCTCCACCTAGGTACCGGTATCTGTTGGATGCGAAAGCCGGGCAATGACAAAGAAAATGCTCCAACGTCTCATCATCTACACATGCTATCACTTGCGCACCGATTTTACATAGCTGAGCTCGTAGTCCTATATGTCCCGTTATGATACCAATAGCTATACTGACCTCCTTCTTGCTTCCTTTCAGAAATAGCCTCGTCCTCTCACGATCTGGATTCCCCCATAGGATTTTGGCCGTCCTACCGACCGTTTGAGGCCACCGTAGCGCAGAGGTTAGCTTGTCTGCTTATGACGCTGAACGCCAGCGTGCAAGTCCTGGCGAGACCATTAGAAAAAAATGTCAGCGGTGGTTTTCCCCTCCTAATGTTGGCAACATTTGTGAGGTACTATGCCATGTAAAACTTCTCTCCAAAGAGGTGTCGCACTGTGGCACGCCGTTCGGACTCGGCTTTAAAAAGAAGGCCCCTTATCATAGAGCTTAAACTTGAATCGGACTGCACTCATTGCTATTTGAGAAGTTTGCCCCTGTTCCTTAGTGGAATGTTCACAAGCAAAAATTTGCAATTTTACCGACCGTTTCGCTATTCCACAATGTTGCATGCGCATTAGTCGCCCACTGCCTTAACTCGGTTTGCGTCGACTCGAAAGGCTTCGGGTTAACCAAGTTTATTGACGGCAGTCCTCTGGCCTTCACCGCCAAATCGTCTGCCCTTTCATTTCCCTTTACTCCGTTATGGCCCAGCACACAAACGATGCGGATTTTCCTATCCTCAGAGAAGGCGTTAATCTTCTTCTTACACTCCAAAACCGTTCGTGACCTTAGCGTTCTGGTTGTTATTGCCCTTATGACAATTTTACTGTCGGTAAAGATGTTCATACTCGACGTCCTCGCGTTAGCACCAAACCACTTCACGCATTCCGTGATCGCCCGGATCTCCGCCTGCAGGACCATATTATGGTCAGGCTGTCTAAAACAGATGTCAGTCCCTGGGTTTTCAATGTGAACCCCAGGCCCACTCTGTCCTACAGCTTTGATCCAACCGTGTAACATGATCTTCCAGATGGCAATACTAGGGTTACTTCAATCCAAGATTGTGCCGATGGCAGCAGTGCCTCGCACTCGACTTCCAGGTCAATCGAAGACATGATCTTCCAGATGGCAATACTAGGGTTCCGTCAATCCAAGACTATGCCGATGGCAAAAGTGCGTCGCACTCGCCTTCAAGGTTCATCTCAGGTATCCGATCCGAAAACTCTCCCCTTCCTTCCAGATTTCCTATCTTCGCCTCGATTATACCGCGATGGTATGAGCTGCTCCCATACTCAATCCATTCTCCCATCGCCTTAACTCTCATAGCCGTAGTGGCTGCCTCACACTTAATCTGAATTTAAATGGGTGGGATATCTAAAATAGTCTCCAGTGCCCTAGTGGGCGTGGTTTTCATCGCTCTGCCTATGCCAAGACAACATGTTCTCTGTACTTGTTGTATGGTCCTTATGTTGCACTTTTTTTTCCATAGCAGTCCACCAAACTACTGAGCCGTATGTAAGTATTGGTCTAATCAAGCTTCAGTAGCGCCAGTGGACTATCCTAGGATTCAGGCCCCATTTCGAGCCTACGACCCGTCTACATAGTGCCCAACATCTGTGAGCCTTCTCAGTACGCTCCTGAATGTGAGAAACTTCCAATTCAGTTTCCTGTCCAAGATCACACCTAAGTATTTGACCTTGTCAGTTATCGAAATCGTTTTATTGAGGAAACGTGGTGCGTTAAATTGGCCCACCTTTGTCTTTCTCGTGAACAGGCATATTTCAGTCTTCTCTGGGTTAACATAGAGACCTCTGGATCTAGACCCGTCATATGCCACATGCAAAACCGTTTCGGCCCTTCTGCATAGCTCGTTCAGATCCTTACCTCTTAGAAGTATTATAACATCGTCTGCGTAGCAGACGGGTTCAAATGCCTCCTCAGTCAGCATCCGTAATAGGTCATGTATGGAGGTCACCCATAGGAGTGCCAATAAAATTTCCCCTGAGGCGTGCCCTGTGCCACTTTCTCCCTTATATTTATGCCATTGGACATACAATTTATCCACCTGTTCCTTAGCATATGGTTTATCCAGTCTCTAAGGAATGGGTCCACCCGGAACTGGTCTAAGGATTGGATCAGTGTGTCGCTCCGCACAATGTTAAAAGCTCCCTCGATGTCAATGCGAACCTCCAGGGTGTACGTTTTGGTGAAGGATTCTTCTATTTTATGCACAAACTCGTGCAGGGCTGTCTCCACCGACCTTCCCTTGACATAGGCATGCTGTTTGTATTTGAGCAGTTCGCTGGTTGTCATACTTTTTATCATGGTGTCCACAATACGTTCCATGGTTTTGAGTAGAAAGGACGTAAGGCTTATGTGTCTGTAGGCCTTTGGTGTCGCATAACTTGCATTGCCGGGCTTGGGTATAAACACCACCCTTACCTCCTGTCAGGCTTTCGGAGTATATAAAAGTCCTAGGCACGCTGTGAAAATTTTGGCCAGACGAGGCGCCAGATAGTCTGCCTCTTTCTGTAGTAACGCCGGAAATATTCCATCAGCTCCGGGTGACTTAAATGGTTTGAAGCTCCTCAAGGATTCCTTCACCATAAATTCCGTAATTATAAACCTTCGATCAACGTCATTATTCCAAGATTCCGTTGTCTCCGTGAGTTCCGTCGTATACTGTGGAAAATGGGTTTTCATCAAAATGACCTCAACGTGTCCTCCGTTGTCTCTTCTCTCACTCCTATATCGTCTTCTAAAGTTTCAGCTTGGACATAGGTTTTTGAGAGAAACTTTTTATCTTGGCGCCGTCATTATCGCAATCGACCTGTTCGCAGAAAAGCTTCCAGGAGGCACGTTTTGCCGCTCTGGTAATCTTATTGTATTCCTTGAGCCGTGTGTAGTACACATCCCAATAAACTTCCGCTTTTTTACGACGTGCTCTGTTAAAAGGTCTGCGGACCTTTTTCCCAATATTGCGAATCTCCGCGGTTATTCAGGGTTTTTCTTGGGCTGATTTCCTTTTCCGAAGAGGACAACTATCTTCGAAGGATCCCACTAGTGCAGTCGTAATCCTGTTGACATTTTCGTCAATATCTTCTATGCTTGGACAACCTAAATTATCTTGCCCAAGTCTTCTTCTGAGTAGCCTTTCGAATTTTGTCCAGTTGGCTTTCAACTTGTCCGGAAGCTTATCGGATTCGGCGCTGGCCGTCCTATTCTAAACCGAATGTATCGATGGTCAGAGAAAGAGTGTTCCATGTTCCTTTAATCCTGAACCTCATCGATTAGATTTTCCGAACATATCGTCACATCCAATACCTCCTCCCTAATCCTATTAACAAAGGTAGCGGTTTTACCAATATTAAGTCTTATTAGGTCGTTAGTATTCAAGAACTCTGACAGGGTTTTGGTACTCTGTTGGTACTATCCCACGAAATTTGGTGAGAGTACCTATCGCACCCTATTAGTACCTCGTTTCCTGTTTCTTTGATTTTCCTCACCAGCCGTTGCAGCTCCGATGTGGGTGGCGGAGTCGGAGAGTCGAAAGGCAGATAAAGTGATGCCAGGTATGCTCCACTGTCTGCCTGTCTCATCACTGTTGTATCCGACATTGACAACTCTGGCGAAAATATATAATTCAAATTTCTATGACAAATAACGCAGGTCCTCGGCCGAGTACCAGTGATAGCATAGAATAATTGGTAGTTGATATGGTTTAGTCCAGAGTCTTTGTTCCGGGTCGTCCATGGCTCCTGTATTAAGGCAATATGAATCTTGCCCATACTGATTTTCTTCATCAGAGCGTGTGTAGCAGTCTCGCTCCGGTGGAGGTTTATCTAGATTACCTCAATCATTGGTCCTCCAGTAAATGGGCTTCGTTTTACTCCCACAAAAAAATAAATACCAATCTTATGTGGATATATTGCGCGGATGTACTAAATTAGTCATTCTGTTTTTAACACCTCCAAATCCATAAAGTAAATGCATTCATGATCGTCATGACACTAAAGTCGATATAACCATATTTGTCAGAACATCCATCTGTTCGTCTGCCTGCTCTTGCGTTTTTCCTTCCGTACCTTGAAAGGTCCTTAACTTTCGATTGATGATTGATGTAAGTTGGTTGGTTGGAATTGCACTTGGGTCAAATCGGTTCATGTTTAGATACACCCACCGGATAACCGATATCACGGGCGGCTTAGCTGAAAACTGCTAGGCACATCCACATATTGCAGATTGTAGAAGGCTTCGTATTTAGGCGAAGAGTTTTAGTGAGGGGTCGGATTGCTCCGACTCTTACTTAAAAACTAAGTGCCCATGATACACAAAATTACAAGGCAGTTGGTTATTTGCCACCGTAGCGCAGAGGTTAGCATGTCCGCCTATGAAGCTGAACGGAAACGTGGAAGGAAGGGAAGAGGTTTCCGATTGAATACCTGAGACGAAACTTGAGTGCGAGGTACTGCTGCCAGCGGCGCAGTCTTGGACTGACGGAACCCTAGTATTGCCGTCTGGAACATTATATTACACCGATGGATCAAAGTTAGGGAAGAAAATGGGCCTGGGGGTCTACATTGAGAACCCGGGGACTGAAAGCAGTTTTAGACTGCCTGACCATAATACGGTCCTGCTGGCAGGGATCCGGCGATCACGGAATGCGTGAGGTGGTGTGATACTAACGCGAGAACGTCGAGTGTGAAAATCTTTACCCACAGTAAAGATGTTGCAATAAGGGCAACAACAACCAGGACGGTAAGGTCACGAACGGTCTTGGAGTTTAAGAAGAAGATTAACGCCTTCTCTGAGGAGAGAAAAATCCGCATCGTTTGGGTGCCGGGCCTTCACGGAGTAAGAGAGAATGAAACAAGTAAAAGCGTGCTAAGTTCGGCCGGGCCGAATCTTATATACCCTCCACCATGGATCGCATTTGTCGAGTTGTTTTCCCGGCATCTCTTCTTAGGCTAAAAAGGATATAAGAAAAGAGTTGCTCTGCTATTAAAACGACATCAAGATATGGTCCGGTTCGGACCACAATTAAATTATATGTTGGAGACCTGTGTAAAATGTCAGCCAATTCGTATAAGAATTGCGCCCATTGGGGCTCACGAAGTAAAATAGAGAGAACGATTTATATGGGACCTGTATCGGGCTATAGACCGATTCAGAACATAATAAACACGTTTGTTGATGGTCATGAGAGGATCCATCGTACAAAATTTCAGGCATATTGGATAATAATTGCGACCTCTAGGGGTCAAGAAGTCAAGATCCCAGATCGGTTTATTTTGGAAGCTTTAGCAGGTTTTGAACCGATTTGAACCGTACTTGGCACAGTTGTTGGATATCATAACGGAATAAATTTCATTCAAATCGGATAAGAATTGCGCCCTCTAGTAGCTCAAGAAGTCAAGATTCAAGATCGGTTTATATGGCAGCTATACCAGGTTATGTAACGATTTGAACCTACTTTAGCACAGTTGTTGGAAGTCAAAGCGAATCACGTCGTGCACGATTTGAACCATATTTGGCACAGTTGTTGAATATCATAACAAAATTCTACGTGTCAAAATTCATTCAAATCGGATAGGAATTGCGCACTCTAGAGGCTCAAGAAGTCAAGATCCCAGATCGGTTTATATGGTAGCTATATCTGGTTATGAACCGATTTGAACCATATTTGGCACAGTTGTTGGATATCGTAACAAAACACGTCGTGCAAAATTTCATTCCAATCGGATAAGAATTGCGCACTCTAGAGGCTCAAGAAGTCAAGACCCAAGATCGGTTTATATGGCAGCTATATCAGGTTATGAACCGATTTGAACCTTATTTGACACAGTTGTTGAAAGTAAAAATAAAATACGGCATGCTAAGTTTCAGCCAAATCGGATAGGAATTGCGCCCTATAGAAGCTCAAGAAGTCAAATCCCCAGATCTGTTTATATGACAGCTATATCAGGTTATGGACCGATTTCAACCATACATGGCACAGTTGTTGGATATCATGACAAAATACTTCGTGCAAAAACTCATTCAAATCGGATAAGAATTGTGCCCTCTAGAGGCTCAAGAAGTCAAGACCCAAGATCGGTTTATATGGCAGCTGTATCAGGTTATGGACCGATTTGAGCCATACTTGGCACAATTGTTGGATATCATAACAAAACACGTCGTGCGAAATTCCATTCCAATCGGATAAGAATTGCGCCCTCTACAGGCTCAAGATGTCAAGACCCAAGATCGGTTTATATGGCAGCTATATCAGGTTATTTACCGATTTGAACTATACTTCGCACAGTTGTTGGATATCATAACAAAACACGTCCTGCAAAATTTCATTCCAATCGGATAAGAATTGCGCACGCTAGAGGCTCAAGAAGTCAAGACCCAAGATCGGTTTATATGGCAGCTATATCAGGTTATTTACCGATTTGAACTATACTTCGCACAGTTGTTGGATATCATAACAAAACACGTCGTGCAAAATTTCATTCCAATCGGAATGAACTAGAGGCTCAAGAAGTCAAGACCCAAGATCGGTTTATATGGCAGCTATATCAAAACATGGACCGATATGGCCCATTTACAACCGACCTACACTAATAAGAAGTATTTGTGCAAAATTTCAAGCGGCTAGCTTTACTCCTTCGGAAGTTAGCGTGCTTTCGACAGACAGACGGACGGACAGACGGACGGACATGGCTAGATCGACATAAAATTTCACGACGATCAAGAATATATATACTTTATGGGGTCTCAGACGAATATTTCGAGTAGTTACAAACAGAATGACGAAATTAGTATACCCCCCATCTTATGGTGGAGGGTTTAAAAACAGACAATTTGGCGGTGAAGGCCAGAGAAATGCCATCGATAAGCTGGGTTAACCCGAATGCTTTCGGGTCGACGCAGTCCGATTTAAGGGTGTGGGCGACAAACTGGGCGTGGACGACGACTGTGGAACACCGAAACTGTCGTTAGGACGGCGAACATCCTATGGGGTGATCCGGATCAAGAGAAAGTAAGTAAGAAAGTAAGAAGGAGGATAGCATAGCTTTTGGTGTAATAACGGGACACATAGTACTACGAGCTCACTTATGTGGAAGATGGTCGCTAAAAAAGGCCAGATTGGCAAGGAAGCACGCCAGAGTGGCAAGGAAACACAACAGTGATGAGTTGAACTATGCAGTCATCGATATCGGCAATGCATCCGGTAGGATTCCACCAGATCATTGGTACCAGGTGAGGCTTTCGGTTAACGAACGGGTTATCGAGCATGTGTTGAACTCTGAATATGGGGTTGAAATAAATGGTATTTGAAAGAAGAGCACGATGCTGATATTTTTCAGGGCCAACTGTCTGGGGACCATTTCACCCCCGAAAACAGCCCTAAACCAGACATCATGAGAAGAATGGAGTACACCTTACATCCAAACTTAAATTCCAATATGGGATTCAGATAAAGGCACTTAATTGTTAAACTGTAAGTCAAGCGATATACTATTTTCGTAGCATGGTATTTCACTAAAAGCTCTTTAATTGCCCGGGTCATCTAAGTATATTTATAACTAAGTTTTGCTTAAATTTTGAGCATAGACTTATATTAGACAACTGGAAATTCTTGACGAATATAGTCCATAATGGTCTATAAATTGTCATAGCTGTAGTATATACTGTTTTGGGGTCTTTGGGTCCAAATGTAATGCCCACGATTGTAAAGAATGTTTCTTTTCAAAAATTTTATGTAATTTTCTTCTACAGCAAAATTTCAATTTATTAACAGTAAAATTCATTGACATTTTATCAGTAAGCAATCTGGCAATATTAGCACTTTATCACCAACATTTACCGTACCACTTCACAGCTGAAGACAACAACTTGACGCTTCAAAATGAAAAGTACCTGTTCTTACAGAAAGGTAAACTTCAACAGTTATTCTCACACCAATCACATGATGTGTGAGTAGAAGAAATAAAACTAACAAGTCTATTGTTTGCTACACCGCCAACCACCTCTTTCAATATGGTGGTAGCAACAGAACAGACTGGCATAGGAAAAGAAGCCGCCTCGGTAGCCAGTAACGAAGTGATCAGGACAAAGACTTGATTTTTATACACCAGCGAACCTTTAGACTACAATGTTTGTACTTATGGACCATTGAGACCTCAGTGGACAATGAGCAACTGCGTCACACACCAATCCCTGGCTACAACGCCACCAACTTTGGCCAGTAACATTTGAAGTCGAACGTCCGTTGCAGCCACTCCATGCAATTGCATGTCTGGTGGCAAACTAAAGTGCCGCTTTAACTGACAATTTTGATTGAATTCCCAATGGAGTAGTAAAGCTAGATCATCAACAGCCGAGAGCTTTGGCCAGATCCCAGTCGGTGTGAACATCCAAACTCAAGAGCTGCAGATCATGTGTGTGAGAAAAACAAAAACACTTAAGCCAATCGCCAACCTGATAGTGATAGATATCAAGAGAACATGTAAGATGAAATCATTCAAACACCAAACCAAATGCCACAAAGATGCTTAAATAATAACGAGCTGATTGCTGGTCATTGCGCATGCGCGCCCTGCCACCCTGCCTGCCATCTCGGCACTTGTCTTTGCTGTGGTGTTGTGCATGTGCGCTTGCTGGTTGTTTTGTCCATTTCCTGATAGGAAATCAAGTGTTTTTCTCCATCATCTCCATGCTTAAGTGGATTTCAGAAACAGGTAGGTCGTCAAAATCATCAGACATCACAGGCTGCCTGTTTGCTGTATGCTTATCTAGACAGAGAGACAGACAGTGGGACATATAGTCCCAGCACGGCACCTATCACCCATCCATCGTCTTCGCTGGCTCGTCACTTGGACACTAACAACAGCAAGCACATCTAGTCACTCAATAGCGCGACATTTTAACTAAGCAATCCATCGATCAAACGTATCAATTATGATGACAGCGCGCGTTCATAGAAGATTTTTTTTTTCATGAACGTTTTCATTTGTAATTGCCGCCACTTCAAAACCGTATGGTCTATTGGGTTGATCATGGAGTTTGTGGTGAAATGATATTCAATTAATTTAGGTATACTTTTTAATTAAATGTTCATCAGAGAGTCTTTGAAAGTTATCAACGCACATAGAAAATAATTTTCACAATGGATTTCTGTAGTCATTATTTTCACTCTTTAAATAAGCCTTTAGGGAGTTATGATTTTTTTGCAAAAGGGCAATGCAAAACAGATGGCTTGTTGCGAACGAACTGCATTTTCTCAAATCGATTTCATTTCCTATAAACCATGAAGAGATGCGTTACATACAAGAACACTTGTAAAAATTTTACAATTATATTGAAGACGGTATATACCAGGTGGCCTGAAACAGTTGTTTATTTTTTTTTTTTAAGAATATATGTTTTTCATACCCTCCACCATAGAATGGTAGTATACTTATTTCGTCGTTCCCTTTCTAACGCATCGAAATATTGATATGGGAGTCAAGTATATATATATATTCCTGATCGTTTAACCTTCTAAGTTAACAACAAATAAAAAGACGCTGGGCGGAACTTTGGATTCCCACCACCTCGTATATACATATGTAAACCACCTTTCGTCAAAATCTGGTAAAAAATGCATACCTTATGCCCCACACCAGCTATATCGAAATATGTTCCGATTTGGACCAAATACATAATAACAAAATATTGATCTTTTTAGTAGCTATATCTAAAAATAAACCGATCTGACCCATATCCCACACGGATGTCGAAAATCTTAACATAAGTCACTGTGTCAAATTTCAGTGCAATCGGATTATAAATGCGCCTTTTATGGGGCCAAGGATTTAAATCGAGATATCGGTCTATATAACAGTTATATCCAAATCTGGACCGATCTGTGCCATATTGCAGAAGTATGTCGAGGGGCTAAACTTAAATCACTGTCCCAAATATCGGCCACATCGGACAATAATTGCGCCTTTTATGGGCCCAAAGCCTTAAATCGAGAGATCGGTCTATATGGCAGCTATATTCAAATCTGGACCGATCTGTGCCATATTACAGAAGTATATCGAGGGGCTTAAGTTAACTCACTGTCCCAAATATCGGCGACGTCGGACAATAAATGCGCCTTTTATGGGCCCAAAGCCTTAAATCGAGAGATCGGTCTATATGGCAGCTATATCCAAATCTGGCGCGATCTGAGCCAAATTGAAGAAGGATGTCGAAGGGCCTAACACAACTCACTGCCCCAAATTTCAGCAAAATCAAATCATAAATGTGGCTTTTATGGACCAAAGACCCTAAATCGGAGGATCAGTCTATATGACAGCTATATCTAAATCTGGCGCGATCTGGGCCAAATTGAAGAAGGATGTCGAAGGGCCTAACACAACTCACTGTCCCAAATTTCAGCAAAATCAGATAATAAATGCGGCTTTTATGGGCCAAAGACCATAAATCGGCAGATCGGTCTATATGACAGCTATATCCAAATCTGTACCAATCTGGGCCAAATCGAAGAAGGATGTCGAAGGGCCTAATACAACTCACTGTCCCAAATTTTAGCAAAATCGGATAATAAATATGGCTTTTATGGGCCTAATACCCTAAATCGGCAGATCGGCCTATATGACAGCTATATCCAAATCTGTACCAATCTGGGCCAAATCGAAAAAGGATGTCGAAGGGCCTAACACAACTCACTGTCCCAAATTTCAGCAAAATCGGATAATAAATATGGCTTTAATGGGCCTAAGACCCTAAATTGGCGGATCGGTCTATATGGGGGCTATATCAAGAAATAGTCCAATATAGCCCATCTTCGAGCTTAACCTGCTAATGGACAGAAAAAGAATCTGTGCAATGTTTCAACTCAATATCTCTATCTTTAAAGACTGTACCGTGATTTCAACAGACAGACGGACATGGTTGGATCGTCTCATATTTTTACGCTGATCAAGAATATATATACTTTATAGGGTCGGAAATCAATATTTCGATGTGGTACAAACGGAATGGCAAAATTAATATACCCCCATCCTTCGGTGGTGGGTACAATTAAACCATGTCCTTCAGTCTTTCCGCCGAAATCAAGCAAACTTTTAAAGGAATAAAGCCAGGCACTTGAAATTTAACACAAATTCTTCCTATTAGTCTATGTCGGTTGGGATGATAGGTGGGTCATATCGGCCAATGTTTTGATAAAGCTGGCATATAAACCTCTCTTGGATCTTGACTTCTTGAGTCTCTGGGCGTTGCAATTCCTCTCCGATTTTGCTGAAATTTTGTATGGGGTGTTTTGGCTTCAAACAACTATGCCAAGTATGGTCAGAATCGGTTCATAGCCCGATATATCGATCTCGGATCTTGTCTTCTTGAGGGCGCAATTATTACTATCCGATTTGGCTGTAGTTTTGCATGAGGTATTTTGTTTTGACTTCGAATAACTATACCAGTTATGGTCTAAACCGTGCCATATTACAGAAGTATATCGAGGGGCTTAAGTTAACTCACTGTCCCAAATATCGGCGACGTCGGACAATAAATGCGCCTTTTATGGGCCCAAAGCCTTAAATCGAGAGATCGGTCTATATGGCAGCTATATCCAAATCTGGCGCGATCTGAGCCAAATTGAAGAAGGATGTCGAAGGGCCTAACACAACTCACTGCCCCAAATTTCAGCAAAATCAAATCATAAATGTGGCTTTTATGGACCAAAGACCCTAAATCGGAGGATCAGTCTATATGACAGCTATATCTAAATCTGGCGCGATCTGGGCCAAATTGAAGAAGGATGTCGAAGGGCCTAACACAACTCACTGTCCCAAATTTCAGCAAAATCAGATAATAAATGCGGCTTTTATGGGCCAAAGACCATAAATCGGCAGATCGGTCTATATGACAGCTATATCCAAATCTGTACCAATCTGGGCCAAATCGAAGAAGGATGTCGAAGGGCCTAATACAACTCACTGTCCCAAATTTTAGCAAAATCGGATAATAAATATGGCTTTTATGGGCCTAATACCCTAAATCGGCAGATCGGCCTATATGACAGCTATATCCAAATCTGTACCAATCTGGGCCAAATCGAAAAAGGATGTCGAAGGGCCTAACACAACTCACTGTCCCAAATTTCAGCAAAATCGGATAATAAATATGGCTTTAATGGGCCTAAGACCCTAAATCGGCGGATCGGTCTATATGGGGGCTATATCAAGAAATAGTCCAATATAGCCCATCTTCGAGCTTAACCTGCTAATGGACAGAAAAAGAATCTGTGCAATGTTTCAACTCAATATCTCTATCTTTAAAGACTGTACCGTGATTTCAACAGACAGACGGACATGGTTGGATCGTCTCATATTTTTACGCTGATCAAGAATATATATACTTTATAGGGTCGGAAATCAATATTTCGATGTGGTACAAACGGAATGGCAAAATTAATATACCCCCATCCTTCGGTGGTGGGTACAATTAAACCATGTCCTTCAGTCTTTCCGCCGAAATCAAGCAAACTTTTAAAGGAATAAAGCCAGGCACTTGAAATTTAACACAAATTCTTCCTATTAGTCTAGGTCGGTTGGGATGATAGGTGGGTCATATCGGCCAATGTTTTGATAAAGCTGGCATATAAACCTCTCTTGGATCTTGACTTCTTGAGTCTCTTAGCGTTGCAATTCCTCTCCGATTTTGCTGAAATTTTGTATGGGGTGTTTTGGCTTCAAACAACTATGCCAAGTATGGTCAGAATTGGTTCATAGCCCGATATATCGATCTCGGATCTTGTCTTCTTGAGGGCGCAATTATTACTATCCGATTTGGCTGTAGTTTTGCATGAGGTATTTTGTTTTGACTTCGAATAACTATACCAGTTATGGTCTAAACCGGATCATTGCCCGATATAACTTCCATATAAACCAATTTTCCGATTTTAGTTCTTGAGCCTCTAGAAGGTGCAATTCTTATTCGAATTGACGGAAATGTTGTACAACGATTTCTCCTATGATCTTTAAAATGCGTGTCAACTATGGTCTGAATCGGTCCATACCCAGATATAGCTCCCATTTCACCGATCCTCCCATTATACTTCGCCTCTAGAGAGCGAAGTTCTTATGTTCCGTTATGACTTCCAACAGCCGTGCCTAGTACAGTCCAAATCGGCCTATAATCTGATATGGCTCCCATATATGCCGATCTCTCGATTTGACGTCTAGAGCTCTAAAATGCTGCAATTTATGTGCGATTTGGCTAAAATTTGGCATGTAGTATCCTGTTATGACTTCCAACAACTGTGTCAAGTACGGTCCAAATCGGTTAATTAACCTGACATGGCTCCCATATATGCCGATCTCCCGATTTGACTTCTTAAGCCCTAACAGACAGCAATTTTTTTTGACTTGGCCGAATTTTTGCACGTAGTGTTCTTTTATACCTTCCAACAGCTGTGCCTAGTACAGTCCATATAAACCGATCTCCCGATTTGACTTCTTGAGCCCTAAAAAGCTGAAATTTATATCCGATTTGGTTGAAATTTGGAATGTAGTATCCTGTTATGACTTCCAACGGCTGTGCATCGTGCAGTCTAAATCGGTCTATAACCTGACATGGCTTCCATATAAACCGATCTATCGATTATCCTTGTTCGGTTTGACAGAAGTTGGTATTTTGAATAAAATTATGCACTTCAGCATAATTTATTTTCTTTAAATTTTTAGCATAATCCATGGTGATGGGTTCCCAAGATTCGGCCCGGCCGAACTTACCACTCTTTTTCTTGTTACGGTTTCAGTTTGGCGTTCTATATTTTCATCAGCTTCACTGCCTGCAGGTCTACAGGCACCATACCGGCAAGGACGAGAATTGTTCAGTAAGATAACATAACTCTTAGAGTGGCCGTCCTCTGTGTCGAAAGCGGCGTTTGCAGCTGGTATCTCATTTCATCACTAACTTGGGCCTATCTGGCAGCGTTCTTCCAATGTTCGCTATTTATCGCCTTTATTGGGCCTTTATTTTCGCCGCTTTTGTTGCCGCGCACTGCGTCTGGGCTGTAAACGTCAGTTTGGTGTCGAGTCGTAACCCTAGATATTTCACGCACCTTCTATCGGAATGATTCCACCCGATCCGGTCAATAACAACGGTTTTTAACATTTGAATTGTCCGATTCATATCACTGCCATAGAAGTCCAGTAACCTGAAATAATTCCTTACACGCAAACACCTTGATTATCCACTACTACTTCCTGACTTAGAATAGTGTATATGGCATAATCGAAAACTTCAGCTTTGACACTCTTAATTCACATTTGATACGTCAGTGTGATTTTTATTCATTTTCGTTTTAGATTTTTATTATCCTTATTCCAGATCTTAGATGGCATATCGTCGTCGCAACATACATAGCACCAATCAAGCCAACTACCATTAAATTTGAATAATATTAACGCGCTACCAATGCCTCTCGCTCCCAGACAAACAGTCCGACTGATGGACGGACAGACACCCAGACAGACACTTCGAAGTGAGATGGATAGATAGGAGCCTACTTACCAAGTACCTAATACACCGCCCGTCTGTCGCAACATCAGTGGCAGTCAAGTCACAGTATTATTATTATGGCCATATACAATATTCCAAAGTTCCAGAAATAGTGGCCGCATGAGCCGTCAGCAGTGCCAGAGGAGAGCTGGCATTCGCTGTGGTGTTGCATATCAATTCAGTTATATGAGTATATGACTTGAGAGATAAACGCAGGAAAAACGCCACTTGTTGTCACCATCGATGGCCGGGCACAAGACATGCGGTGGCAAGTAGTGGGTACTTATATCTTAAGTGGCAAGAACGTAGTTGGAAGTTAATGTGGTTTCTTACATGGTGGTGTCCACCTATCGCCCAGCAACAGTCCTCGCTAGCCTCACAAAGCTATTTTAAAATTCTAATGTGTGTGTTTTTTTTTTGTGTTTGATCTGATAACAAGTTGACAGATAGTTAAGTCTTGTTAAGTTAAGAATTTCATAGGCAATTTCTCAGTTTCTGTGATTTTGTTCTTTTTTTGCCAGCTCCTGATCCACAGCTCTTTCGTTGTGCTGCTTCCATATCTCAACGACAATGATGATGGATGTGTAACATCTATGAGGCTAAATGAAAATTACCTATGGATTTTTTTTCTTTCTAGTCCACTCCTAGTCGTCTGTGAAAACGCCGACTGATTGGTCATTAGTGATGTGGCAGCAACAAGCCAATGGCAAACCCCCAGTTTCTGACTTCAACAAAAGTGCATTTCTGCTTTTGGGGGAAAAAACAACTTTCAGCAAACTGTTTATTAGCAAGTGCATAATTGAAATTAATTGGTTAATTAAAATAAAAAATAAATTGATTAATATATCCATCCCTGCAGCAGTATGTGCACATTGGGCTAGTCTCTAACGAAGATTGGACTTAAATACAGAGACTATGAGAGCAGTATAAGTTTATAGGACGCTCAAAGAGAAAACGTTTAAAGAAAATTAAGTGATAGAGGACATAATTGGCTCAAACCAAAAAGTAAATTCTATTAATGGAATGTTTATGGGCGCATATGCATTGCATTCCATTAAAGAACAGCAGGAATAGTTCCTTCATATCAATGATTGCCGATACAAGTTTAAGCTCAAAGGAAAGGTACCTCGATTTTGTTGCCGAATCCGAACGGCTTACAGCAGAGCGTCACAACTTTGGTAGATAGGTTTACAGGTAAATACCTCACAAGTGTCGCCACCACACCTATTGCAAAACAGGTGGTGTCCAATATACTCGCCCCCTGGCATAGGGAGATATATTATGCTTGCATAAACCTTACCACACGAAAGACTTACCACAAGAAAGAATTTTCGTCCTGTTTGACTGGAACACTGTGTCATCCCTAATACAGTACCCGATGGTTTCAGACTGCCTTGCCATAATCCTGCAGGCAGTGATCCAGGCGATCACGGAATGAGTGAGGTGGTGTGGTTTTCACGCGAGGATATATATATTATATATATGTATTCTGTATATATATATATGTATATATATTCTTGATCAGCGTAAAAATCTAAGACGATCTAGACATGTCCGTCCCTCTGTCTCTTGAAATCCCGCTACAGTCTTTGAAAAAAGAGATATTGAACTGAAACTTTGCACAGATTCTTTTTTTTTTTGTCCATAAGCAGGTTAATTTCGAAGATGGGCTATATCGGACTATATCTTGATAAAGCCCCCATATAGAGCGATCCGCCGATTTAGGGTCTAAGGCCCATAAAAGCTACATTTATTATTCGATTTTGCAGAAATTTGGGACAGTGAGTTGTGTTAGGCCCTTCGACATCCTTCGCCAATTTGGCTCAGATCGGTTCAGATTTGGATAGAGCTGCCATATAGACCGATCCTCCGATTTAGGGTCTTGGGCCCTTAAAATCCACATTTATTATCCGATTTTGCTGAAATTTGTGACAGTGGGTTATCTTAGGTTCTTTGACATCTTTCTTCAATTTGGCCTTGATCGGTCTACATTTGGATATAGCTGCCATATAGACCGATTTCTCGATTTAAGGTTTTGGGCCCATAAGAGGCGCATTTATTGATCGGCTTGTCGATATCTGTGTCGTATATAGTTCAGATCTGTTTATTTTTAGATATAGCTACTGTACTTATTAGTATTTGGTCCAAATCGGAATGCAATTTTCCCCGGATTTTGATGAAAGGTAAGGTATATACCCGAGGTGGTGCGTATCCAAAGTTCGGTCCGGCCGAACTTAACGCCTTTTTACTTGTTACGAATAGCAAACTAGCCATCAGGGCAATAACAACCAGGACGCTAAGGTAACGAACAATCTTGGAGTGTAAGAATGAGATTAACGCCTTCTCTGAGGATTGCACAAACCACATCGTTTGGGTGTTGGACCATAGCGGAGTAAGGAGGAATGCAAAAACAGACGATTTGGCAGTGAAGGCCAGAGGACTGCCGTCAATAAACATGGTTAACCGGGAACCTTTCGTGTTGACGCAGTCCAAGTTTGGGCATGGGCTACGAACGCTAGCGAAACGGGCGGTAGGAGATCTCCCTATGTGGAGATCCGAATCGTAAGAAGGGGAGGCTATTACTGAAAGTAAGTAAGAAGGAGGTCTGTCTAGCTTACGGTATCATAGCAAGACACATAGGACTAGGAGCTCACTTATCAATGCACCAAGTGATAGCATGTGCAGGGCATGTGGGGAAGATGATGAGGCGTTGAAGCATTTCCTATGTCATTGCCCAGCTTTCGCGGCCAAAAGACACCGGTAATTAGGTGGGGACACAACACTAGATATGAACAAACTTGGGGGAGTGGAATGCAAAACAATTAACGATTTTTGGCAAAACGCGCGGTAGGAGATCTTCCTATGTGGAGATCCGAATCGTGAGAAGAGGAGACTATTACTGAAAGTTAGTAAGAAGGAGGTCTGTCTAGCTTTCGATATCATAGCAGGACACATAGGACTAGAAGCTCACTTATCGATGCACCAAGTGATAGCATGTGTAGGGCATGTGGGGAGTATTTCCTATGTCATTGCCCAGCTTTCGCGGCTAAGAGATACCGGTAATTAGATGGGGACACAATACCAGATATGAACCAACTTAGGGGAGTGGAATGCAAAACAATTAAGGATTTTGTAAGTAGCACGGAATTCCTAACTAAAAATTTTCTTTTTCGATGTAACTTTTTAGGTTTTAGAGCGCACAACAAGCCGATTATTGGCTTATGTGTATGTCCACAGTGGCATGGGGCGGATTAATGTCTGCGACATCTTTTCAACATAGCCTAACCTAATATCGGTGGTAATAGAAGTTATATAGACTTCTGTTCCTATGGATCGAGACTAGACAAACATCTGGTCCTGTAACCTGCCTTCGGTGGACCCCCCTAACGCTGACGACCCATACGAACGAAAAAAGGACCATGATTTGCGGATCTGCACCTGTAATGTCCACACTCTCTTTAAAGAAGGTGCATAATACGCGCTGGCAGTTGTATTAGAGAAGTACAAGGCAGATATTACCGCCTTACAGGAACTGCGATAGACTGGGAATAGCGTCACAATAACACCAAACGATGATGAACTGTACTATAGCTGACAACACGTGGCATGAATTTGGCTGTGGATTTGTGATTAGTCAGAGACTTAAACACCTTGTCTCAAGCTTTACTCCGGTGGATGAGGGCTTGCCACAATCCGCTTCAAAACCAAATTCTTCAACATCAGCCTTATTTGTGCCCATGCCCCGACGGAAGACAAGGACCAGCAGGCCAAGGATATTTTCTACGAATGCCTAGAGTGAAAATATGACCCCTGCCCCGCTCATGATATTAAAATCGTTCTGGGAGATTTTAATGCAGAGATAGGGAAAAAAATACATCTTTGGTCCAACTGTCGAAAAGTTTAGCCGAGAATGGGTTGAGACTAGTAGATTTCACCGCGGAAAAAATATCGTAGTTAGCAGCACCAGATTTCAACATAAAAATATTCACGAAGCCACATGGATGTCACGCGATCAAAACAGGAGGAACCAAATTGATCACGTTGTGATAGGTGAAAGGCATTTATCCAGCATGTAAGATGTACGATCGATCCGTGGAGCGAATATAGATTCGGATCATTACCTTGTTGCAGCAAAGGTTCGCACCCATTTGCTGCAATCACAACAGATGGCAGCGGCATACTCCACTCGACTGACCCAACTGCTTGATGAAAGAACTCCTTGTCCGGATGATATAACGGCGCAGTGGCAAACCATTGCCCACTCCTACAAAAACCGCGAAATCCGCACTTGGGTAACGGAAGCCTCCACCAAGAAACCGATTGTAAGACTATGAGTGTCGAGATACCATCGAAGCCAAGAATGTGGCATATATGCAACCCTGCAATCAGTAGCAATGCGCCAGATGAAGGAGAGGTATCAGAAGAAAGGAGAGAGGAAAAACGTTTATTCCGCAGAAAGAAAATAGGAAATGGAAAGACGTGAGTGTGACGAATAGAGATGTACAGTAGACAGAATGAAGTCCTGAAATTCTACCAAAGAATTAAACATCAAACCGATGGCACATCCTCCTTCAGAGACAAAGAAGGAAATCTGGTAACTGACAGATATAGCACGCTGAGGATATGGAAAGAACATTTAACCCAACTGCTAGTGTCCGACGATGGCGACGAAGAGGATATCGCAGAACCAATCCCTGATGATGGTATAGAATGTTGAATTCCTAGCCAGAACGAGGTCCAAGTAGCAGTGACCCGACTGAAGAACAACAAGGCAGCAGGAGCCAATGGGTTACCCGCTGAACAATTTAAGACCGGAGGCGACACGCTAATAAAGAGTATGCATCAGTTTTTCTGCGCAATCTAGCTAGAAGAACGCATACCCGATGATTGAAACATCAGCATACTATGTTCCGTACACAAGAATGGGGACAAGACAGAATATTCCAACTACAGAGGAATAGGTCTCCTCCCCATCGCATACCAGATACTCTCGAGCGTACTGTGTGAAAGATTAAAACCTAAAGTCATTGAGATAATTGGGCCCTATCAATGCCGCTTTAGACCTAGTAAATCTACCATGGACCAGATATTCACACTGCTTCAAATCCTGGAAAAGACCCAAGAAGAACAAATCAACACCTATCACCTCTTTGTTGACTACAAAAGTTAATAAGACTGCAGGATGACACTTGCTGATTCACGTACTTCAGAAAAAATAGGAACGAATCTTACCAAACCATTCAATACCAAACAGGGATGCAGATACGAATAGATATGACACACTATACATTAGACAACGAATGCTACTCACCTATGACGACGTCATCGATATCATGGGTCGGTCACCGGAAGAAGTAACTGCAGCATTTGAAAGAATCGAAAGGGAATCAGTGTCAATGGGTCTGCCAATAAATGGAGATGAAACCAAATGAATGGTATCAACTCCCAAAACGCCTTGTACTACCGAGCAGATAAAGAAAATGGAGAAAGTTGGGACCACAACTTTGAGATAATCAGCTGCTTTATCTACCTCGGCACCGCCGTAACCGTAACGAATGACACCAGTTTTAAAGTAAAGCGAAGAATAATACTGGCAAGCAGATGCTTCTTAGTATTAAGTAAGCAGTTTAGAAACAAGGCCACCTCTCGATAAACGAAAATTACACTATACAAGACACTGACGCTACCCGTGTTGTTATATAGTTCTGAGGTATGGATACTTGGAAAGCAGATGAGGCAGTGCTTGGAGTATTTGAGAGAAAGATTCTTCGTAAAATATATGGACCCGTTTGAGTTAATGGAGAATATAGGTGTCGTATGAACCACAAGATATATGAGGTGCTTGACGACGATAGCATAGTTACACGTATCAAAATACAACGGCTGTGTTGGCTAGGTCGTGTTGTCAGAATGGATGGAGAACCTCCAGCAAAGAAGTCTTTTGAAAGCCAACACGGTGGTACACGCAAACCAGGACGACCAAAAGCCCGATGGATAGATCGAGTGGTGGAAGACAAGATCGAGTCGCTTGGAGCGCTTTTCTACGTTCGGCTAGTGGAACAAATGTTCTCTCATGGCCAATTAAAGTAAAGTAAGCAAGTAATCAAAATGCGTGCTCTGTTAAGAAAATTCATCGCGCGCTTCTTTTTTTCCGCGATGAAGCTCTTTTTTGGCTCAATGGGTACATAGATAAGCACAATTGCCGATTTTGGAGTGAGAATCAGCCAGAAGCATTGCAAGGCATACCAATGGATCCCGAAAAGGTCACAGTTTTGTGGGGCTTAGGGGCTGGTGGCCTCATTGGACCGTACTTCTTCAAGGAAGATGCGAATTGTAACGTAACTGTAAATGGTGAGCGCTGACGTGAGATGATATCCAACTTTTCTTTCTAAAAATGCAAAAGCTAGACCTGCATGACATGTGGTGATGCCACTTTTCACACAACTCGCGTAGCAATGGGGTTTTTGAGAGGCGAGTTCGGTGAACATTTATTTCACGTTCGGTATTGGACAATTGGCCACCTAGATCGCGCGATTTAACGCCCTTGGACTATTTTTTGTGGGGTTTGTTAAAGCTCATGTCTACACAGACAAGCCCGCTTCAATTGAGGCATTGGAAGACAACTTTGAAGTATTAATTCCTGAGATACCGGCCGAAATATCGAAAAGAGTGTGGTATTTTTGACCATACTCTTTCAAGTAGAGAGGCAAGCATTACATTACTAAACACATCCTTCGTCTAAACACATATCTGAGGAAACTCTGCGGAGTCACATCTGCATAATCGCCGAGTTTCGAGAAAAACTACCTCCCTGGGATGGAAAGCAGTCTCGGGCATTAGGATAGCAGGTGTTCGGTCTTCTCCTCATCCCCATCATGATTAGGATGATACCCAGTAGTCGTTGGGCGGGACTCCCATGCACTCGGCCATATGTCCTATCGCGCAGTGCCTGGTTACGACTCCTGTAATCGCACCGGGTGCCCCCTTTTGAAGGGCCAGGAACTTCATCGTCTTCTTTCGGTAGACATTAGGCCAGAGTGTTATGGTAATTCGACATCCATCCACAGATTACCACCTTGCCTCCGCTCCGACCATCTCCTCTACTACGTCCAGTTGTTCGACAAAAGGCACGTGCGCAAGACGGGCGACAGGTGTGCTTGCTGTGAAGGAATCCTTCAGGACATGCTCGTCCTCCCTTTCATTTCCCATGTTCCTTCTCATGTTTCTGTGGTATCACAATAGAAGAAAATGTCTAAGTGATGCAGACTTTGTCGTCACAAATACCCAACCTTTCTTACCAGGGAAATTAAAATCTTTGGGCATGCCTCTAGCGACAAGTAAGCCAATTCTTCAAGGTAAGGCCCAAAGGGCAACTAATGACAAACGGTAGCGAATTTTGTGTTTTGAACACTTCAGGATAAGATGACCCAATCGAGACTTCAAGAAATTTACCGTTTTGCTGTCTCCGGGTAAAAAAATCGCACTCTCTCATGACAGGCCATTGTCTGATTAAAAAACATGCTTTAGTTGTAAGATACGATTGCTTCGGAAGCTGTGAGAACATCGGGGAAAGGAAAAAGAATTGACTGTGCGTCTGTCTTGTACTGGCAACAAGAAGATGTTTTACTTTAGGTTCCCATTTCATAGACTTGCCTGAATCATCATGTGAGAACATTCGCAAGTTGTAAGGAGTTTGAAAGCAATATGGCTGGTGGCAGGAGGTCACCTTAGCGCTGAGGTTAGCATGTCAGCCTATGACGCTGAATGGCAGGGCTTGAATCCGGGAGAGAACATCAGACAAAAAATTTTCTGCGTTGGTTATACTCTCCTCATGCTGGCGACATTTGTGAGGTTCCATGCCATGCAAAAACTTCTCCCCAAAAATATTACGGCACGCCGTTCGAACTCGGCTATAAAAAGGACTCGGCTCTTATCATTGAGCTTAAACTTGAATCGGTCTGCACTTAGTGCTATGTGAGAAGTATGTCCCTATTTCTTAATGGAATGTTCATGGGCAAATTTGAATTTATATGGCTGGTTGAACTCTATGAATAAGAAGGCATCTGCCTACTTCTGTTCCAGTGGTATCTCCATGGAGTGAAATGCATGAGTCTGATTGAAGACTGCCACAAATATCTAAACCAACTTATCTCGCTGTTCTTAAATTATGATTGCTTCATATTTGGCTGAAAATTCACAACCGACTATTGTTTGCGTACTCAAACACCTCAAAGTGATCAATATGTTTGTGAATGTCATCATAAATCGTTATAATGATACTGGTAACAATGCCAAATTCGGCCACTCAAGGCTCGAATTCAACAAAATCCATATTGTAGTGGCAATCAAATGGCAAAAGATGTCCCGTATACAACAAAGTATACAACATAAATTGAAGAGTTCCAAAAGTCACGCAATCTTATTGAAACAATATCTCAATTTTTAAAGACGGAAGTGGATGTTTCGATTTGTTGGCAACGGAATAACTAAATGAATATACCCCCTATCCTATGGTGGTGGGTATAATAAATTTATTACATATCTAATAATATTACCATTGCTTATATCTATCACTTTTTCCTAAAATTTGCAAATTTCAACTTTTTTACTTTTGCCCAAGTTCATCCCATTGTTCACCGGTAGGTGGTGCTGATGACTATGTCTTCGTTGTTGCTCTGCATCAAACCGACAGATTAATGATGTCTCATCTGCGAGTAGGTATGCCTTTAAGATGGGCTCAATTAAGCTGAAATTATTTTTTATTTCATTCATTAAAGCAAATCACATTTTGGCTGTTCCCCGTTTCGAGTTTATGGTGTTTTAAGCCGTTTATGCGAATAGACCCCGCATGCTGCCTTCGTTGTCCCAACAAAATGAAAATTCTTATTCCTATGGCAATTCAACGGAAATGCATAAATGTTGATGATCTCACGCCTTGTGTCGTTGCTTTGTTGGTTTCCCAAAGTGGTGGGACGGGTTCTCGTTTCAATCGCAAGCTCAAGTGGCACAGGGTGTGCGTGTTCGCCTGTGTGGCTTTTTGCAGGTATCACTCATACCCTTTTGCGACGTTAATCCGCAGATTCATTACACAGGAAATACAAGATTTAGCAACAGGTTGCTTTCATTTAATGAACGCCCGCGCACTTTTTCTCAACGATATTTGTGTGGAGATAGTGCTGTGCTATCTTCGTTTGCAAATGCCTCGCCACAAAAGTAGAAGTCGTTAAAGATAAGTAATCGGGTTTTGGGTAGATATCCCATAAACAGTTGGGGACTTTAAAGGTAAGGATATGGCCAATGCGTTGTTATCCAAATGTTTATTAAGGAATTTACAAACATTTATTTCTTAACAAAATTTAAAAATTGCAAGCTTAAAGGACTTAGAGGCGCAATCCCTAAAAATCCGATTACTTTTCTTTTTATTGACACTCGGAATCGCTATCATTGCAAGAGTAAATTATTTGCACCAACACCTCAAACAAGATATGGCGACTTTACCTACGTGTGTGGTAAAGAAATCCATGTACGATCCTAGTTTGGTGGGACGTAGAACAAAACAACAAGTCCGTAGGCTTACCGAGTTAATATCGCTTGAAATCAAAAGATTTTTTTATGAGGGGAAAAAAACGCATAAAAGTAAAAAAACAAGTAAGAGCGTGCTAAGTTCGGCCGGGCCGAATCTTATATACCCTCCACCATGGATCGCATCTGTCGAGTTCTTTACGCAGTATCTCTTTTTAGGCAAACAAAGAATAGTAAATATGGACGGAGGAGGAGGTGGAGCTATATCAAGTTATAGTCCGATTCGGGGCTCAAGAAGCAAAATCGGGGGATCGGTTTATATGGGAGCTGCGTCAAGCTATTGATCGATTCAGACCATATTGCACACGTATTTTGAAGGCCATGGGAGAAGCCGTTGTACAAAATCTTTGCCAAATCGGATGAGAATTGCGCTCTCTAAAGGCTCAGGAAATCAGGACCCAAGATCGGTTTATATGGCAGCTATATCAGGGTATGGAGAGATTTGGACCATACTTCGCATAAATATTGAAAGTGATACCAAAACACCAAAATTACAGCCAACTCGAATAAGAATTGCGGCTTCTAAAAGCTCAAGAAATCAAGACCCAAGATCGATTTATATGGCAGCTATATCAAATTGGATGAGAATTGCGCCCTCTAGAGGCTCAAGAAGTCAAGACGCAAGATCGGTTTATATGGCAGCTATATCAGGTTATGAACCGATTTAAACCATACTTGGCACAGTTGTTGGATATCATAACAAAACACGTCCTGCTAAATTTCATTCCACTCGGTGAAATTTCCATTTTTGATGGATTTGTGGTCAATTTTTGAATTTTTGGAGGGAGTCACGAATTAAGGCCCATTTCCCTCTACGACGCATAGTTTAGAAGATACAGCCAATTTAAAGTTTTCATAGTGAAATTTCGATTATTTATCGATTTGTGGTAAACTTTTTAATTTTTGGAGGGTGTCACGAATTAAGGCCTATTTCCCTCTACGACGCATAGTTTAGGAGATACAGCCAATTTAATGTTTTCATAGTGAAATTTCCATTTTTGATGGATTTTGATGGACGCATAGTTTAGGAGATACAGCTATTTTAAAGTTTCCATAGTGATATTTCGATTTTTGATGGAATTGTAGTAAATTTTTGAATTTTTGGAGGGAGTCACGAATTAAGGCCCATTTCCCTCTACGACGCATAGTTTAGGAGATACAGGCAATTTAAAGTTTTCATAGTGAAATTTCCATTTTTGATAGATTTGTAGTCAATTTTTGAATTTTTGGAGGGTGTCACGAATAAAGGCCCATTTCCCTCTACGACGCATAGTTTAGAAGATACAGGCAATTTAAAGTTTTCATAGTGAAATTTCTATTTTTGATGGATTTGTGGTAAATTTTTAATTTTTGGAAGGAGTCATTAATTAAGGCCCATTTCCCTCTACGACGCATAGTTTAGGAGATACAGCCAATTTAAAGTTTTCATATTGAAGTTTCGATTTTTGATGGAATTGTAGTAAATTTTTGAATTTTTGGAGGGAGTTCCATTTCCCTCTACGACGCATAGTTTAGAAGATACAGGCAATTTAAAGTTTTCATAGTGAAGTTTCGATTTTTGATGAAATTGTAGTAAATTTTTGAATTTTTGGAGGGAGTCACGAATAAAGGTCCATTTTCCTCTACGACGCATAGTTTAAAAGATACAGACAATTTAAAGTTTTCATAGTGAAATTTAGATTTTTGATGGATTTGTGGTAAATTTTTGAATTTTTGGAGGGAGTCACGAATTAGCCAAGCCAAGACCCAAGATCGGTTTATATGCAGCTATATCGAAACATGGACCGATATGGCCCATTTACAAGCCCAACCGACCTACACCATTAAGAAGTATTTGTACAAAATTTCAAGCGGCTAGCTCTACTCCTTCAAAAGTTAGCGTGCTTTCGACAGACAGACGGACGGACATGGCTAGTTCGACTTAAAATGTCACGACGATCAATAATATATATACTTTATGGGGTCTTAGACGCATATTTCGAGGTGTTACAAACAGAATGACGAAATTAGTATACCCCCATCCTGGAGGGTATAAAAATTAAAAACGTGCTAAGTTCGGCCGGGCCGAATCTTGGGTTCCCACCACCATTCCGCTAAAAATTTAACCTTTTTAGCTGAGTTTGTATTTGAATTATTTTGTAGCAATAAAATCGGGAATTGATTAAGGCTCAAGATATCATATCGAAACATTGTTATTTAGGTGGGCCTATATCAAAAAATGACTGATTCGGATAAAACTTGGCACTGATGTTGTAAATCATATAATAGGTTAAAGGGTCAAATTTCAACCAAATCAGGTAACAGTTTAGGCTTCCAGGGGTTCAATAATCCAAAACCGGGGATCGGGTTATATGGGGCTTTATCAGTTTATAGACCGACTAGAATCGTACTTGATATGAATGTTGGATGTACTAACGCAAATCTTTCTTCCAAGGTTCAGCCAAATCGGATGAAAATTGAGGCTTCTACGGGCTCAAAAAGTCAAGTCCGGCGGTCGGTGCATATGGGGGCTATATCATTTTATAGACCGACTAGGATCGCACATGACATGGATGTTGGAAGTACTAACGCAAGTCTTTGTTTCAAGGTTCAGCCAAATCGGATGAAAACTGAGACTCCTAGGGGCTCAAGAAGTCGAAATGGGGGGATCGACTTATTTGGGGGCTATTTCTGTTCATGGATGCTAGAAGTCATAACATAAGTTTTGTTCCAAAGTTCAGCCAAATCGGATGAAAAGTGAGTTCATAGGGGTCTATATAGGATCTATATCCAAATCTGATCCGATATAACTCATTTGCAATCTCCAATGACCTACATCAATAGGTAGAATCTGTGCAAAATTTTAAGCGGATAACTTTACGCGTTCGACCGCTTTCGTGATTTCGACAGACATGGCTAGATCGACTAAGAATATTGAGACGATCCAGATTGTATGTACTTTATGGGGTCGCAGATCAATATTTCGAATTGTTACAAACGGAATGACTGGATTAGTATACCCCATCCTATGGGGGTGGGTATAAGAAACGAGAGCAAAATTAACTTAATTTTAAAAGAGAGGTAGTTTAATAATTAGAGAGAACAAGTTAAAGGGTGCTAAATTCGGACCGGCCGAATCCTATATACCATACACCATAGATCGCATCTGCCGAGTTCTTTTCCCGGTATCTTTTTTTAAGGCAAACAAAGGACAAAATGATCCGATTCGGACCATAATTCAACTGAATTTTGGAGACCATAATAGAAGTCATTATGTAAAATTTCAGCCAATTCGAATAAGAATTGCGCCCTTTAGGGGCTCAAGAAGTAAAATAAGGATATCGGTTTATATGGGAGTTGTATCAGGCTATAGATCGCTTCAGACCAAATTCGACACGTATGTTGAAGGTCGTGGGAGAAGCCGTTGTACGAAATTTCAGTCCAATCGGCTAATAATTGTGCCCTCTAGAGGTTCAAGAAGTCAGGATCCCACATCGGTCTTTATGGCAGCTATATCAGGTTACGAACCGATTTGAACCATATTCGGTTCAGTTGTTGAAAGTCATAACAAAATACATTGTGCAAAATTTCAGCCAAGTTGGATAAGAATTGCACCGTCTAGTGGATCAAGAAGTCAAGACCCAAGATCGATTGATATGGCAGCTTTATAAAAACAAGGACCGATTTTGCCTATTTACAGTCCCCAAAGATCTACACTAATAAGATGTATTTGTGTAAGAATTCAAGCGCCTGGCTTTATTTCGTCGAAAGTTAGCGTACTTTCGACAGACAGACGGACGGACTTGCTAGATCGACTTAAAATGTCATGACGATCAAGAATATATATGCGTTAAGGGGTCTTAGACGCATATTTCGAGGAGTTACAATTTGTATGTCCCACCCTTAGACATACAGAGTGTGTGGCAGCCACTGCGGCTACGAGACTTAAGGCGATGGAGGAATGGATTGAGTATAGGAGCAGCTCATACCATAGCGGTATAATCAAGGCGACGATAGGAAACCTGGAAGGAAGGGAAGAGGTTTCCGATCGGATACCTTAGATGAACTTTGAGGTCGAGTGCGAGGTACTGCTGCCAGCGGCACAGTCTTGGATTGACGAAATCCTAGTTTTGCCATCTCGAATATCATGTTACATGGATGGATCAAAGCTTGAGGACAATGGGCCTGGGGTCTACATTGAGAACCCAGGGACTGAGATCTGTTTTAGTATGTCTGATCATAATTCGGGCCTACAGGCAGTCTTGGGCGCTTACGGAATTCGTAAGGTGGTGTGGTGCTATCGCGAGGACGTCGTGGAGTGTGTACATCTTTGCGGACAGAAAACTAACCATCAGGGCAATAAGAACCAGGTCGGTAAGGTCACGAATAGTCTTGCAGTGTAAGAAGAAGATAAACGCCTTCTCTGAAGATGGCAAAATCCGCATCGTTTGGATGCCGGGCCATAACGAAGAAAGGGGGGAATGAATGGGCTGACGATTTGGCGGTGAAGGCCAGAGGACTGCCGTCAATAAACTTGGTTAACTCGAAGCCTTTTGGGTCGACGCAATCCGAGTTAAGGGCATGGGCGACGGATGCGCATGCAACACTGTGGAACAGCGAAACGCTCGGTAGGACGGCGAAAATCCTATTGGGAGATCCAGTTCCTGAGAAGAAGAGGTATTACTGAAAGGAAGTAAGAAGGTCAGTATAGCTATTGGTATTATGACGGGACACATAGGTCTACGGGCTCACTTATGTAAAATCGTTGCGGGAAGTGATAGCATGTGTAGGGCATGCGGGGAAGATGGTGAGACGGTGGAGCATTTCCTTTGTCATTGCCAGCTTTCGTAGCTAACTGATACCGGCACTTAGGTGGGGACACTGTACCAGACATTAACCAACTTAGAGGAGTGGCATAGAAAAAAATTGAGGACTTTGGAAATAGCACGGTATTCCTAACTAAGATTTTCGTTTTTGAGGTTACTTTTTTTGTATTTAGAGCGCACAACAAGCCGATTACTGGCTTAGGTGTACGTTCATAGTGGCATGGGCGGATTAATTTTCAACCCATCCTAACCTGACCTAACAAACAGAATGACGAAATTAGTATACCCCCAGCCTATGGTGAAGGGTATGAAAATCGAATAGAATAAGACGTCAGTAGTGGGGAATATAATGACTGATATAATTCCAGAATGATAAATATCATCCTAAAAACCATTATGCATTAATTTTTGGGTTTGTGGTGTATTTGTTTTGGGATAATTTTTTATAATACAAAGACATCCCAAATTTATCTTAGCCACATGGTGCAGTCTGCCACCAGCCGCATAGAAGTCTACGTAACTAGCCAGTGGTATAGTAGATCCATTCGGCTCCGGGGTTATATATTCTTTTTTTTTTTTTTTGGAGGCAACCATAGCGCCTTAGCATGTATGACTATGAAGTCCTTATTTCGAATCCTGACAAGAACATTAAAAACAATTTTCAGCTGTGTGTTATTCTCTCCTAATGCTGGCAACATTTGTGTGATACAATGGCATGTAAAAACCTCTCCCAAAGAGGTGCCGCACGCCATTCGGACTCTTCTATAGGTCCCTCATTGTTGAGCTCAGACTTGATTCGTACAGCACAAAGCGATATGCCCCTATTCTTTAAATGAATGTTCATCGGTAAATTTTCTACATGTTTTTTCAATTCCCAACTTATCATACCTCCTGCCTACATTTTTATAGGAACAAATGAGTATTGGTTTTTTTAGGTGCGTATGCGAATTCTTATAGCATACCCAAAGAACTGAACCCACAAATAAGACAGTTAATAAAAAGTAACCTTGAATATCAACAGCATCCTTAGTCGATGTCTGTTTTCATGATTATATTGGGCATATGAACCTGTATCTAAATACGATGACTTGAATAAACAACCAGAATTTGCTTTGTGCCGACAGCCCGTTTCCATGATGTTTGCTTTTGCGCTGCTTACTCCTCCGCTGTCATTCGACAGCAAAAACGATGACGACGATAGCAATGAGAGCAGTGCAGTGCATTACTACCTAAGTGCATTGGATAAAAAGATAGATCTTACAAAGGAACAAAGTACGAGTGCAGTTGCATACTTGGTCGGGTGAGATTGAGACTTGTAGGGCCTCAATAAACCAAATCAGCGGAAAGGGTTATGTGGGGGCTACATGTGTTAAAAGACCAACATAATGACTTTTGGGATTTCATTTCTTAAGATAAATTCCTATTGAAATTTGGCTTAGAGATTTGTATACCCACCACCATAGGATGGGGGGTTAAGTATGACCCCCCATCTAGTCATTCCTTATGTAACACTTCGAAATATTGATCTGAAACTCTATAATGTATATATATATGTTCTTGATCGTCTTGACAATTTAAGTCCATCTAGCCATGTCCGTCCGACCGTCCGTCTGCGGAAATCAAGATATGGGCCGAACGACTTAAGATATCCGCTTAAAATTCTACACAGAGACTACTCATTGATGTAGGTCGTTGAGTATTGCAAATGGGCCAAATGGGCTCAGATTTGAATATAGCTCCTCTATAAATCGATCTTTATCGGATTCGCCACTGGACGTGCATTATAAATCTATTTTAGCGATGGTCAGAGAAGGAGTGCTCCATGGAGAGCCTCCAATCCTGAACCTCATCGATTAGATATTGGCACATCTAAAATCACCTCCCTAATACTATTTACAAAATTAATGGTTTTACCAATATTTGCTGTGTTTCATTTTAGTACTGTGTATACAAGCCGTGAAGGGGGAAAAAAACGCAAAAAAGTTTCCAGTGCAACTCTATTCGTTTGCCATGAGGTGGCAACGTCAATTGCCAACCTGTCAAAAAATAGGAGAAACAAGCAAAAGCGTGCTAATTCACCCTGGCCGAATCTTGAGAACCTACCTCCATGGATTCTGCTCAAAATTTATACAAACTTAATTTAAATGAAGGGCATAATTTTATTCTATATACCAAACTTTTCTCAAACCAGCAAAAATTAACGCTTCTAAAAACCGAACAAGGATAATCGAAGGGTCGATATATGTGGGATCTATATCAGGTTATAGACTGATTTGGCACAGTTGTTGAAAGTCAAAAAAGAACACCGCATGTACAATTTCAGCCAAATCGGACAAAAATTGCGTCTTGTAAGGAATCAAGAAGTTAACTTGGCAGATCGGCTTATATGGGAGCTACGCCAGGTTAGAGACCGATTTAAAGTTTACTCAGTACAGTTGTCGAAAGTCACAAAAGAATACTATGTGCAAAATTTTAGCTAAATCGGACAAAAATTGCGGCCTTCAGAGATGGGCTTATATGGGAGCTACATCAGGTTATAGACCGATTTTGTGCGTACTAGGCACAATTGTTGGTTGTCATAACAAAATACTAACTGAAAATTTTTAGTTTGGACAAAAATTGCGGCTTGTAAGGGCTCAAGAAGTCAAATCGGAAGATCGGTTTATATGGGAACTATATCTAAATCTGAACCGATACGGCTCATTTGAATCCCCTTGAACTACATCAATATTAAGTATCTGTAATGAAACACTATGTGGAGAATTTTAGCCAAATCGGACAAAAATTGTGGCTTCCAGGGGCTGAAGATGTCAAATCGGGAAATCGGGTTATATGAAAGCTACATTAGGTAAAAAACGATTTGGGCCATACTTGGAACAGTTGTTCTAAGTCGTAACATGCAAAATAATAGCCAAATCGGACAAAAATTGTGGCTTCCAGGGGCTCAAGAAGTCAGCTTATGCAAATTTTGCCCATGAACATTCCACTAAGGAACATGGGCAAACTTCTCACATATCAATTAGTGCAGTCCGATTTAAGTTTAAGATCAATGATAAGGGGCCTCCTTTTTATAGCCGAGTCTGCAGTGCACACCTTTTTGGAGAGAAGTTTTACCTGGCATAGTACCTCAGAAATGTTGCCAGCATTAGAAGGGGAAAACCACCGCTGAAAAATTTTTGTGGTCTCGCAACGATTCGAATCCAGGCGTTCAGCGTCATAGGCGGACATGCTAATCTCTGCGCTACGGTGGCCTCCGCTTAGGTGGGAGCTATATCCAAATCTGAACCGATGTGGCCCATTTGCAATCCTCAATGATCTACTTCAATATTTAGTATCTGTGCAAAATTTCAAGTGGCTAGCTTTACGCGTTAGACCGCTATCGTGATTTCGACAGGCGGACAGACGTACATGGCTAGATCGACTCAAAATGTCCAGACGATTAGGAATATATATACTTTATGGGGTCGCCGATCAATATTTCAAGGTGTTACACACGGAAGGACTAGATTAGTATATCCCCCATCCTATGATGATGTGTATAATAAAACACAGCTATTATGTGTCGCTAGTATTCAAGAATTCTGCCAAGGCTTGACGCCGCAATTTTTTTTTGTAATATTATTTGTCTGTTCCATATAGACTCGGAAACGGCTAAACCCATTTTCATGAAATTTTCGCACATTCACTCATTTTTTGATTTTCGAACCCTCCCTTTTACTCCAATTTTCATAAACGCCAGATCTCGAAATTGGGTGCACCGATTTAAGCCAAATTGTGTATGCCCCCTAACGCTAACCCAAAAACATAAAATTGGTATATAACTTAGGGGCTAACTATGGGGGCCGACACCCCACCTCAAAACAACCCAAATAGACATGTCCGGCCCTTCAACAGAACAGTTATATCACGACAATAAATGACTTAAATAAAATATCTGATAGAATAGTACAAATGTGATATAAATTAGCACCAAGTGTCTGGGGGGCCAAACCCAAACGTATATGATGGCCGACTGGGACAATATAGTACTAAAATGAAAGATTTATGGGAGTAGAGTATCAACGCGATATTCAAAAATAAATGAAGGAGGACCGGGACGAATGGAAAACAAGGAAAAGTGTGCTAAGTTCGGCAGGGCCGAATCTTATTTACCCTCCACCATGGATCGCATTTGTCAAGTTTTTTGCCCGGTATCGCTGTATAGGCAAACAAAGGATAATGGATAAGAACGGCGCCCTAGAGGGACTTAAGAAGTAAAATGGGATGATCAGTTTGCATGGAAGCTATATCAGTTTATGAGCCCCTACAGACCATATTTGGCACGTATATCAGAGGCCCTCTAAGGCTCAATAAGTAACATCTAGAGATCGGTTTATATGGGAGCTATATCACATTATATTGTAGATCGATTCAGACCATATTTGGAGCTTTATTGGAGGTCATTGATACAGCGGCTGTGAAAATTTCTGCAAATTGGATTAAGAATGTGACCTATATCAGGTTTTAGACTGATTCGAACCATACTTGTTACGTCTATTAAATGTCAAAGAAGACGTCAGAGTACAAAATTTCAGCCAAATCTAATAAGAATTGCGCCCTCTAGAGGTCCAAGAAGTCGAATCGGGAAGTTGGTTTATATGGGAGCTATATTAGGTTTTGGGCCGATTTGAGCCATACTTGGCACGTAAGTTGGAGGTCTTTGGAAAATCATTGTGCAAAATTTCAGCAAAATCTGATAAAAATTGCGCCCTCTAGAGGCTCAAGAAGTAAAATCTGGAGACCGGTTTATATAGGAGCTATATCTTAATATGGACCGATATAGCCCATTTGCAATCCCCAATGACTTACATTGACATTTCGTATCGATGAAAAATTTGAAGCGACTAGGTTTTCGCGTTCGACCGCTATTGCGATTTTGACCGACCGACAGACGGACATGGCTATATCGGCTTAGACGAAAATTGCGAGGTGGTACAAACGGAAAGACTAAATAATTATAGACTATGGTGGTGGGTATAAAAAGCAATATTATGGTGTATTAAAGCTCATTTGGCCAGCTAATTTTTAAATAATTATATTTGGCCTTTTGTCTTGATAGGAAATTTCATTAAAAATTTTGCCTTTAAAGACAACCTCATAAAAAATCATTCTCAAGAAATTTCATTGTTAGCATGATTCAAGGCCTTTGCAATCCCGCCAGTTGACTATCGATTAGCAAAAACTTCATTTCACAGGTAATAACCAAGAAAAAAATAACAACAACAAAAATACTTGGAAACGGTATTGAAATTCTAAAGTCCACTCACCCACAAAAACCTGACAAAGCGACATAAGAGAAGTGATATCGACACAAACTCATTCAGTCGCCTCAAAGACACACTTAAACATTTCAAACTTTAAAACCTCCAAACAGAAATGACCGGTTGAATTTAAGCCACCACAACCGTTTAGTCTGCGCTTTTTACACCCATGGTTTCCTTCGCACTTGCTGCGCACACAGAAAACGACCAAAACTCATGGAGATTTTGCAATTCCTTAAAAAAGAAACAAAACAAAACAAAAAAAAAACTGCCAAGATCCATAGAATTCAGAAAGGAATTTAATTTTTAATTTTCAAGAGAAAAAGAATGATTCCAGCAAACGGCAACTTTTAACGAATCTAAAGCCCGAGAGCAAACCAAATGAAAAAGAGCCTCCTTCATCAGAAAAGGCGATCGATACGCATTCATGAAATGATGACCATTGCAAGGTAATGTTCGGGTAAATGTTGCGTATTTAGGTAAGAGTCTGAATGTGGCATGCAACAGGTACGCTCTTCTTTGTTATATTCATGCATGCAGACATATGAAATTTTCTTCATAAAATATAATCAATAATGAAAGCAGAAAATGTGGGTGTGACGACTGTGTTTTGCTCTACACTAAACTAACCAAGTTTCAACATGATAAGATTTGTTTTTAGGTATTGGATCACACTTTATTTTCGCCAAAAAGTAAAGTTAGATAAGCTCTTGCGAGATATCATTGTAACTCGAGGCGTTATAGAGATCATGTCTGGATACCTCCAGAAATGGCTTTTATCTCTAATACCACTGGACCAATGTAAGGTATATACACCCAGCATGCATATACAATATAAGGTATTCTTAAGGACACAACGTAAGGTATTTTTGAATATGTGATCGATCCTTTTCCCAAACGTTCCATTTTGCCGACATATATAATACTTGTCTGTCCTTCTGTTCTCAGTTGAGGCTGTGGCGTACCTGTTGATGTTGATATTATTAATTTATTGTTTAATCAGTTGGTGTGGTTGGGCTCGCCCATACTGGCCAACATGCTTTTTTGTTCTCTTTTTTGTTCATTCTGTATTTTTTTTTTTTTTTGCTAAGCCACACAAATGAACGTGGAATGATCATCAATGACTATTTGCCAATGCGGCAAGTGTATTTTTGTGGATGCCATCCTTCATTTTACGTTTATTTTAATGAACAGCTTTCATTGTTAATGTATTTGCACACTACAGTAAGAAAAGTTGGTTGATTTTAATAAATGTGATCATTTGGGACTAAGAAATCTTCAACTCATACGAGGGCTGCTATATAAGTTTCTGGCCAAGGGCACATTAAATGTTACCAGGTGAAATCTGACATTTTAATTGGAAAGTTTGACATTTTCTAGAATAATCGAGCTCAGAACGTTTTGATGTGCGATAATCATTTATGTTATTTACAGTGATTTGGAAATAATAATTTGACAAAACAAGTAAAAGGGCGTTAAGTTCGGCCGGGCTGAACTTTGAATACCCACCACCTCGGGTATATATGTAAACGACCTTCCGTCATAATCCGGTAAAAAATGCATAATTTATGCCCCCATATTGGTCTTTTTGGTAGCTATATCCAAATATAGACCGATCTGAACCATATACGATACGGATGTCGAAAAGCCTAACACAACTCACTGTCCCAAATTTCGGCGAAATCGGACAATAAATGGCCCTTTTATGGCCCCAAAACCTTGAATCGAGAGATCGGTCTATATGGCAGCTATATACAAATCTGAACCGATCTGAGCCAAATTGCAAAAAAATGTCAAATAGCCTAACACAATTCACTGTCACAAATTTTGGCGAATATAAGCGCCTTTTATGGACCTAAGACCTTCAATAGAGAGATCGGTCTATATGGCAGCTATATCCAAATCTGCACCGATCTGAGCCAAATTAAAAAAGGATGTCGAAGGGCTTAACACAACTCACTGAACCAAATTTCAGCAAAATCTGATAATAAAAGTGAGTTTAATGGGCCTAAGACCCGTAATCGGCGGATCGGTACATATGGGGGCTACATTAAGATATAGTCCTATATAAGAGCTACATCAGGTTGAAAGTCAAAACAGAACATCCGTGTTGCACAGGCATGTCGAGGAACCTAACGCACTGTTCCAAATTTCAGCAAAATCGGATAATATATTTTGGCTTGATTGGCCTAAGACCAGATATCGGTACATAACCTGATCTTCGAACTTAACCTGCCTATGGACAAAAAAGAATCTGTGCAAAATTTTAGCTCAACAACTATATATTTAAAGATTGTAGCGTGATTTCAACAGACAGAGGGACGGACATGGCTATATCGTCTTAGATTTTTACGACGATCAAGAATAATGTTACTTTATAGGGTCGGAAATGGATATTTCGTTGTGTTGCAAAGGGAGTGACCAAATGAATATACCCCCATCCTTCGGTGGTGGGTTTAATACCAAAATGAACTTAATTGAAGGGCACATGTGTACTGTGCGTACAAAATTTCTAACAAATCAGTCAAAAGTTTAAGCTGATCAGGGATCATACGTACCACGCTTGTTAGAAGTCAAATCAGCAAACGGAGTACAAAACTTCAGCCAAATCGGATAACAATTGCGGCTTCGAGGGGCTCTAGATCTCAAATCGGAAGATCGGCTTATATGGAAAGTACATCAGGTTATTGGCCGATTTGGACCGTACTTGGCGCGGTTGTTGAAAGAAGTAGCAGAACACTGTGTTCAAAATTACAACCAAATCCGATAACAATTCCGGCTTCTATTGGCTCAAGATTTTAAATCGGGAGATCGGTTTATATGGGAGCTGTATCAGATTATTGACCGATTTAGTTCATACTGAACAATGTTGTTGGATGTCCTAAGCAGCACCTGCCCAATTTCATTTCCTAACAGCACGTGCCGAATTTCACCTAAAGCGAATAACAATTTCGGCTTCCAGGAGCTCAATATGTCAAATCCGATGATCGGTTTGTATGAGAGCTGTGTATGTATACATCTGAACCGATGTTACCCATTTGCAATCCCCAACGACCTACTTTAATAAGAAGTGTCTGTGAAAAATTTCAAGCTGATATATGTATTCGTTTGACCGCTATGGTGACATCGACTTTCGGATGAATGAATGGATAGACGGACGGACATGGCTATACCGACTAAGAATGTCAAGATGATCAAAACTATAAGGTGTAACAAACGGAATGACTAGGTTGGCATACTATGGTGGTGGTTCTAAAAAATATTTTCTCCCGAAAAGAAAACTTCATCAGGGATTGGTTCTATGGTTTCCTTGTCACTGCCACCAGTAGCTGCAGAGTGAAGAGCAGGATTGAATGGATTGTGAAATTAAGATTACATCCGCATATTTTTGTCATTTGAATCAACAAAAGAATATTTTCACCCAAAAAAATCATCAGAGATAGGTTCTGCGGTTCCTCGTCGCTACCACCAGCAGCTGGGAAAATTTTCTTTTTAAGATCATCTGAAAATTATTGCGAACTGTACTTTGTGCACAAATTAACAAGAACAGACAAACGATAGATGGACAGACAGACAGACGACGGATGGACACGCAGCCTGATATAGCTAAATCTATTAAGAAAATGATTCTGAGTTGATTGATACCGTATTGTTAGTTATATGGTTCTGAAACATGGGTACTTATGAAAGCATATGAGGCAGTGCTTGGAGTATTTGAGAGAAAGATTATTCGTAAAATATATGGACCAGTTTGCGATAATGAAGAATATAGGCGATGTATGAATCACGAGCTGTATGACGACGCGCGCATCAAAATACAATGGCTGCGTTGACTAGGTCACGTTGTCAGAATGGATGAAGAAGCTCCAGCAAAGAAGTCTTTTGAAGGCAATCACGGTGGTACACGCTAACCGGGAAGACCAAAAGACCGATGAAAAGATCAAGTGGTGGGAGACTCCTCGAAACTTGGTGTCAGAGATTTTAGAATGAGCGCAGAAGATCGAGGCGCTTGGAACGCTATTCTACGTTCGGCTAGTGAAACAAATATTCTGTCATAGCCAATTAATGTAAAGTAAGTTGATCGGTATGCTTATCAATGGGTCTTACTCTCTACCTTTTGGGTGTTACAAGTTCAGTAAGTTATAAGACCCTCTACCACAGTGGATGAGTAGAGTATAGAAAGGAGGTATCTTTTCATTGAGCTTAAAACTTTAATCGGACTGGGCTCATTGATATGAGAGAAGTATCCCTTGTTCTTTAATGGAATGTTCATGGGAAATTCAGTATTTAGTAGATTTTTGGGATCTCTTTCTGTCATCTGCACATCACACTAACGTTTTGCCATTTTTTTCTTCTTCTTGCGGAATAAATACTTCTCTGCTCTCCTTTTCTCCTGGTACCACTCCTTCACGTTGCACGCTGCAGTCAATAGCATAACGATACTCCTTGTCTCCTTGGAAATTGTCCAGTTTCACATCTTGCTTCTATTTGAAAAATTCCAATTATTCTTCCAGACAATGTATTGAAATAGCACTAAGGTGCGGATTAAAATTGAGAAATCTCCTCATTAAACATTTCGATTTTTTAAATCTTTATCTCATTGTTGTAGTTAGGCTTCTTGTTAAGGTGTAAATTAGTCGTGCCGACCTCACCACTCGCTTGCTTCTTTGGTGTCCGTCATAATGAAGTTTATGCACGTATCGAACGAATGTTTTTGCTGTTTTTCTTTATAAAAATTTGTGGCTCATATGAAGTGGTTTCGTTTAAATTGCATGACACAACACTTAATTTTCGAATATTTGATCTCCTTTCTTATGGCTTGTCTCGGGTTCCTCCCATGACACACAACAAAAAAAACAAAAACCAAACCCTGCTCGTCGTACAGGTTGTTTAAAAACAAACGCACTGATCCTGATCATATCACAACGCATCGATACTGCCCACAGAATGTATGCAAGTGGATCGTTTGATCATTGAAAGCCCATAATTTAATAATGATGACACTTAAAAATTTATTGCAATTTATTACGTCACTTGAGTAGGAAATCCAACACCAACATCAAGAATGTTGATAATGATCGCAGTTTTTTTCTGCGTATTCATTCAATTGATACTGATGGCTTCAATAAAACTAGCCGATAATGTCTGCCTGCAAGAATAAGAGAAGAAAAAACGTATAATTTTGGTAATGCACGCTGTTTTAAGAGATTTAGCATTTGAACGTTTGATAGACACTTTAAAATTGCAATTGAAATTGATATCCACTTGGGTGAAGTATGCTTCGTTCAGAGGTTTGAAACTATATTCTTTGGCAACAATTATCAGATATGAGAGTATTAGTGAGGATATTCTTTATTTTAAATTTAAAAATTCTCACTCACTCTAATTCACTTTTTTCAAAATTCGGCTAAATCGGGTAAGAAATGCGGCTTTTATGTGCATAAGACCCTAAAACAACACATCGATCAATATGACAGCTTTATGTTAATGTGGCCCGATATACAGCATATTCCAGTCGCAGGGTAGGGCCCCTAGTACAACTCACTGCTTCAAATTTCAGCGAAATTGGACAACAAATGCAGCCTTTAAGGGCATAAGACCCTAAACCAGCCATATCAGAACATGGACCAATTTGGCTCATGTACAATCCCAATCGACCCACACTAATACTCGTTACAAGTATTTGTGCAAAGTCTTAAGACCCCATCCTTACTCCTTCGAAAGTTAGCATGCTTTTGACAGATCGACTTAAAATGACATGACGATCAAGAATATATACACTATATGGGGTCTTAGGCGAATATTTCAAGGTATTACAAACGGAATGACGAAATTGGTAAACCTTCATCCTAATGGATGGTATAAAAATTCCTATTTCCGAACTCTTTGGAATGTGCAATTGGAGATTGGTGGACACATTTGTATTACACAACACCTTTCGTTCCGCATGTCTCCCGCCGCAATGTTCTCACTCGCTCGGCTATATAAGGCAAGGTAAGGTTTAAATGTCAGTGTGTTATCAGACTCACTTATACGTTTTGGTCCATTGTGATACTAGAGGAACAGAAGAAGGAAGATGTCTTCTAAATCCTACCGTTGAACCATCCAGATTGCTTTAAAAGGCCCAACAACTTGCGAATATTCACATCCGCTAAATCGGCAGGTTCTGAAAGAAATGGGAACCCAAAGTGGAACTCCCTTCGACTGCTATTGCGGAATACCCACACAGAAGGTGTTCTACAGTCTCTTATTCTTCTTCTTCAGTTCTTTAAAAGCCGCTGCTGGCAACCTTCAGTCTGTCAGCATATTTTCCGATTAGACAGTGACCCGTCATGACGGACACAATGACCGAGACGTTTATTCTAGCCAGCGACAGCAAAGCGGTGGACCTCTTCAAGTCTAGGCCACATAGTTTTGGAATGCTCACAGCCCCCTCTTTATAGTCTCTTCAATTTCGGCTTCTGCAAAAGCCGTTGCTGGCAACCTTCAGTCTGTTTTCCGATTAGACAGTGACCTGTTATGACGAACACAATGACTGAGACGTCTGTTCTAGTCAGTGACAGCGAAGCAATAGACCTCTTCAAGTCTAGATTAGGTCACATAGTTTTGGAATGCTCACAGCTCCCTCTTTGTGACCATCTATCATTCGTTGTCCTTTGGGCGTGGTTCTGAAAACTTAGCTTACATGTCGCTAAAGGTATACCCACAGATTCCAGTATCCCTGGAATGTGTAGGGTTGTTCCTAGTCTCGCGAGCACCCTGGGATATCTCTGTGGCCCGGCACCCAGAGCAGGTGAATTTTGAACTGTTCAGCCATCTCTTTGAGAGATCTGCGACAGTCTAGGGCGGTTTTTGTATTCAGAAATATGTTCTCCTGGCTGTCTGAGAAGATATTTATGCCTATCGTCATTATGACATTATACCTTAGCCATTGCACCACTTCCTTAATCGCGAGGATCTCTGCATGATACACACTGCAGTGGTCGGGTAACCTTTCGAGGCTCTCTGAGAAGATATTTATGCCAATCATCGTCAAGACTTTATATCTTTGCCATTCCACCACTTCCTTAATTGCAAGGATCTCCGCTTGATACACACTGCAGTGGTCGGGTAACCTTTTAGATATGACAAGTTCTAGATCTTTAGAGTGTATCCCAAAGCCCACCGGGCCGTTTAGTTTGGAACCATCCGTATGGAAGTCTATGTAACTTCTGTTACCAGGGATGTCGTAGTTCCAATCGGTTCTATCAGGAATAGTGGTACAGTACTTTTTATCAAACAAGAGGTTCAGGTAGATGTAATCCACACTGCCTGGAACATTGGATATTGTATTAAGAGTAACACAGTGTCCGTAGCCGCCATATGACCATTAAGAAAGCTCTCTTAACCTCTCGGCAGTGGTTGCTGCAATTTGCCTAGCCACAATGTCCAAAGGCATTAGATGTAGCATGAAATTCATTGCATCAGATGGTGTCGTCCTCTGCGCGGCTGTAATGCACAAACATTCAATCCTTTGGATCCTGGTAAACATTGAGCAGCAGGTGGACTTTTGAAGCGCAGTCCACCAGACCACAACACCATATAGCATTATAGGTCTGACAACTGTAGTATATACCCAATGCATGAAACGAGGTTTTAAACACCAACTTTTGAGCAGTTAAACACTGAGCAGTAAGTGGACTTTTAAAGCGATGTTCACCAGACAGACCATAAAGCATTATAGGTCTGACAACTGCCATATATACCCAATGCATGAAACGCGTAACTCTCGGCTACGATGAAGAATGTAGATGAATATGAAGGGCTATGACATAGGAATTGTTCCAACGTCTCATCATTTTCCCTGCATGTCCTACACATGCTATCACTTGCCGCACCGACAAGTGAGCTCATAGTCCTGAGTGTCCCGTTATGATACCAAAAGCTATACTGACCTCCTTCTTACTTGCTTTCTCGTCCTCTCACGATCCGGAGCACTCCATAGGATTTTCGTCGACCTACCGACTGTCTTGATGTTCCACAGTGTTCGTCGCCCACGCCCTTAAATCGGACTGCGTCGACCCGAAAGGCTTCGGGTTAACCAAGTTTTTCGACTGCAGTTCTCTGGACTTCACTGCCAAATCGGCTGCCTTTTCATTCCGGCTTACTCAGTTACGGCCCGGCACCCAAACGATGCGGATTGTGACATACTCAGAGAAGGCGTTAATCTCCTTCTTACAAGACTGTTCGTGACCTTCCGTCCTGGTTGTTATTGCCCTTATGGCAATTGTACTGTCTGTAAAGATGTTCACACTCGACGTCCTCGTTAGTAACACACCACTTCACGCATTCCGTGATCGCTCGCATCTCCGGCTGCAGGACCGTATTGTGGTCAAGCAGTCTAAAACAGATCTCGGGTTCTCAATGTAGACCCCCAGGCCAACTCTATTTCCTATTCGAGCAGGTATATTCAAACTGTAATAACTACGTTTGACAAATTACAGCTTTAATGAAAATTACACAAAATTTTACGAACATATAGATGGGAGCTATATTTAATTCTGAACCGATTTCGAACAAACTTCTCAGATAAGTTGGTAGGTGCGGAGGAAAGGGTTGCGCAAAATTTTTGGCAAGATTGGTAAAAAAATGCGCTTGTAGTGATCCTAGAAGTGAACATCGGGCGATATACATATATGACAGCTATATCTAAATCTGGACCGAATTCTATGAAATTCACCAGTAATGTCTAAAGTCATAAGAAAAATCCTTCCTGCCAAACTTCGAGAGAATCGGTTAAAAAATTAGCACTTTAGAGCAAAATTTATCAAAATCGGACGAACATATGGAAGCTATACTTAAATCTGAACCGATTTCGAGCAAACTTCACTGCTTAGTACGTTCTAAATCTGTCTATAACCTGATATAGCCCCTATATAAACCGATCTCCCGATTTGACTTCTTGAGCCCTTACTAGGTGCAATTTTGTGTCCGATTTGGCCGAAATTTAGCACGTGTGTTCCGTTATGACTTTTAATAACTGTGCCTAGTACGGTATAGATCGGTCAATAACCAAATATAGCCCCTTTATAAACCGATCTCGCGATTTGACTTCTTCAGCCCTTACAAAGCGCAATTTTTGTCCGATTTGGCTGAAATTTAGCACGTGGTGTTCCGTTATGACTTTCAATAACTGTGCCAAGTACGGTCCTAATCGGTCTATAACCTTATTTAGCTCCCAAGTAAGATGGTCTCTCGATCATCCTTGTTCGGTTCGTAGAAGCTTTAATTTTTGCTGATTTGACGGAAGTTTGGTATGTAGAATAAAAGTATGGCCTTCAAATAAATTTGTTATTTATAAATTTTTTGCAGATTCCATGGTGGTAGGTTCCCAAGATTCGGCCCGGACGAACCTTGCACACTTATATTTGTTAGTTTTTAGAAAGTACAACAATATACAATATGAACTTCAGAAGGATTGAATTACTGCTTTAAAACTTTCATTCGAAATGCAGGAAAACCTTACCTTACGAAATCCTTTATGCTGAAGACTCTTGAGAGGTTGATAGAAACATATCTTAGGGCAAAGATCCCTGGAGATCGCCTGCCGCGGCAGCAGCATGCATATAGTAAAGGCAAATCCACTGAAACAGTCCTTTACATAGAGGGTTCTCTCTCTGTCAAGGAATATACAATGGTAGCATTTCTTGACATTGAAGGTGCTTTCAGTAATGTAAAACCGACGCACAGTGGGCCAAATGGCAAAAAAATTGGAAATAAGTCTACAACTTTTTATCTGTTGATTTTAGCCATACAAAATGTTCTAGACATTTGTAGAGGAGGACATAGGCTTTCAGAAAAGTGCTGTTGTTGGTCCATATCTTTAATACAGGGTGAGCTACAGGGTGTGAAAGTTGACCACTTTTGACTTCTCCAAGCTTCTGGGGGCCATAACTTTTGATCTACTCAACCGATTTACATGATTTAGGACTCTAGAGAAAGAGCTTGACAAGATCTAAAAAACTTATGCATAAAGTACCATGCCATCGTGTACTGTTAAGGAGTTATGAATTGTTTAATTTTAAAATATGAAAATTTGGCCTTGGTTTTTTTCAGTGTTTTTTAAATAACTCCGTCAATTTTAAAGCTATAAACTTCATACTTCACACAAATTATGCCAGCATATGTGTGCATAAAATACAAAAGGAATCACGTGAATATCTTTGGCGGTTTAAAAATGGCATCGTTTTCAATATGAAAAATATTTTTTTTGTCAAAAAATTGCAAAATTTTTCAAAAAAGATACTCCCATTTCCTTTAAGTTTTCGCAAACTTTGGCCATCAAAGCATTATCATTTCTTTCCATTTTCACAAAGTCGAGGTATTAAGAAAAGTTTTAAGTGCTAATTTGGCTAATTTCGATATCAAACAACACCGTTATCTTAAGACCAAAATGGCCAATTTTTTTACTAAACTTCAAAAGTTTCTCACTGGAAAAAAAGTTCCACGGGGATTTTTTCGCTTTTTTTGAACTTAAATGAAAGCTTAAAATGTTCCCAACATTTTAAGGTATGTCTCGCCATATCCTAGCCATAAATGAGATCGTAGCGATCAAAATACTGAAAAAAGTCAATTTTCAAGTAGTGCTATATTCATTGCTAAAAAACAAGTATTACGTCACATTTTATTGCAAAGATGTTAAATAAACTTTTATTTGGTAACACTTCTTCTACAAAACACAAAAAGAATCATGGAAATATCTCTATTCTATTCCATTTTATGGAACCGGCAATAAAAAAGTCAATTTTTCAAAAAAGTCGAATTTCCCAAATTTTGTTTTTGTTGTCCTAATTGCACATGACACACTATAGCCATATTTACGCAACATACCTTATCGTAAAGGAAATTTTCATACCTTTCCAACGATGTATAAAACATTTCTCAACTCGGATTCTATCTACTCTAAAATTCATTTACACTTCATTAAACTCTATATAAAAATGTCTATTTGTGAAATGGAACCTTATATGGGGCCTACACTAAAACATTGATAGATTTGCCCAGGGTTTACAATACAAATGTGTTAGAATAAAAAAAGGTCTCCTGCCAAAGTTTAAAAAAATTGGAATAAAAATATGTGTTTTAGAGCGAAAACACTTCGCATCGGCGTGCGTTTGTATAGTACCTACATCTATTTTTAATGTAAGCTGATGATTTTTGAATAAAAAGTAACCTAGAAATATACCTGCATATATATATATATTTGTGTTAAGATTTGATGCAGACAAATGTTACCTGTTTCGCTATGTCGAATTCCCAGGAAATCCACCGTATCAATGAATGTGAAAAAACCTACCCATAAAAAATTCATTGTCATTTTTTTTAACCAAATTCGAGTCCAGGTAAATAATTATAGAAGAGTAAGTAAAAAGAGGCACTTTGGACCCCTTTTTACGATTGCGTCTGATACCTGAAATGGGTCATTAATTGTGAATATATTGCATAAATATTTGAACAAAATCCAAATTTTCTTCATTATATTTTGTAGAGGCGTAAAGGACATTTATAAGTTATGGAAGTCATACTGAAGTATTCCACTCTTTCGAAAATTGTATGGGACATCAAAAATGATTCCAAATCATACACGGAGTCATTTAAGGAACTTGTTTACACTTTGGACCACATATATGGAATAAGGCTAAATAAAGACGCTTTAGACAAACTTGAAAAATTCTACAAATCATTTGAGAGAAGGTTGCCAGAATGTTCATTCGCAAAAATCAAGTTTTTCAAAATGTATGAGAAGTGGCTGAAATCGGATCTACTTATTGAAATTAAACCGCTGATTCCCGGCCGGCCTAGCAAAGCATACGACGAAGTTACGGAGAAAACCAAAAAGAAAAAACAAGAGGAACTATTGGCGGCACATCCGCCAAATTTAATAAAAGATACGTTCAAAACAGCATTGTTAAAAACACAACCAAAAAATGTTGGACGAATTGTCGATGTTTTACCATTAGCATCTCCGAAAAGGGTAAAGAGAATGGTAGAAAGTATTCCAACTCCAAAATCGACTACAGAATTCACGGAGGAAGATGCACTGGCCCTGATTTTGAACCTAGGCCTCTCAAGAAACAAATACTCAACAATGAGGAAGGCTCTTCGTGAAAAAGGATGGGGTTGTTTACCCTCAAAACATAAATTGTACAACACCAGGACGAAAATGGTGCCATCAAATATATACGTGGACGAATTAAAAGCAAGAGTGAAACTTGCTGATCTTGTTGAAAATACAGCTGTTAGAATTATTTCTAATTTTACTGAAGAACAGTTGAACACATGTAATAATTCCGAAGTGGTTTTGATCAGCAAATGGGGTTGTGATGGATCATCTGGATTTTCCGAATATAAGCAACAAACAGAAATAGATACCAACTTCGCATCAATTTTCATGGCATCATTAGTACCATTGAGAATGAGATTGTACAAGGACCAATCTTCATCATCGAAAGAAAATGCATTTCAAGATATATGGATAAATAGAACACCTGGGTCAAAATATTTATGTCGCCCAATTCGGTTTGAGTATACAAAGGAAGACCGGAACACAACACGATCTTTGGTGAACGAAATAAAGGAAGAAATTGCTGCATTACCCATGATTGTTATAAACCAATTGGGAAGAAATATAAAAGTTTCGTTTCAACTACAACTCACTATGATCGATGGAAAGGTGGCAAACGCATTAACTGGCGTTATGTCCAATTGGAGATGCAATATTTGTGGCAAGAAGAATGGGCAATTCGAGGACAAGTCTGATGAAAATTTAGTAAACGAAAATGCGCTCAATTTCGGTATTTCGCCCCTGCACTGTAGAATTCGATTCATGGAGTATTGTTTGCATTTATCGTATGACCTTAAATATCGGACTAGCCCTGGAAACCGCGATGTCTCTGCTAGAAACAACCAAGATCTTCACAAAATGAGGCAGGAAGAGAAGAATCGAATCCAGTTGGAGTTTAAACAAAAGGGACTTATAATAGATAAACCTCTTTACGGATACGGAAGCACAAATGATGGCAACTCGGCAAGGCGGTTTTTTGAGGACCCCGTATCGACATCTAAAATAACCGGTCTTGATGAACACTTGCTAAGACGATTCAAAGTGATTTTGGCTGTAATCAATAGCAAAAAGATGATAAATTCAACCAAATTTGAAGCTTATAGTAATGACACAAAAAACATTTTATCTGATTTATATTCGTGGAAAGCTTTAACACCGACAGTACATAAAGTCTTACATCATGGCAAATTGTGGAATACAACATACTTCCGTTAGGAGAACTTACAGAAGAAGCTCAGGAATCCCGTAATAGAGATGTTAAACAGTTCCGGCTTTTCAATACCCGAAAGAGCACCAAATTTAACCAAAATTATGATTTACTTCAATATTTATTGTTATCGTCTGATCCGGTACTATACAGCATCAGAACTAAATGGCTACCAAAAATATGTGACGATATAGATAAGGACGATCCCGATGCCATTCAAATTAAAGAGCTTTTAAATTTTGATACCTTAGATTATTTGGTAGAGAATAAAATCAAATAATACAAAACTAAAATGCTTTTTTATTTTGGGAGTAGCTAATATACATATAAACGCACGCCGATGCGAAGTGTTTTCGCTCTAAAACACATATTTTTATTCCAATTTTTTTAAACTTTGGCAGGAGACCTTTTTTTATTCTAACACATTTGTATTGTAAACCCTGGGCAAATCTATCAATGTTTTAGTGTAGGCCCCATATAAGGTTCCATTTCACAAATAGACATTTTTATATAGAGTTTAATGAAGTGTAAATGAATTTTAGAGTAGATAGAATCCGAGTTGAGAAATGTTTTATACATCGTTGGAAAGGTATGAAAATTTCCTTTACGATAAGGTATGTTGCGTAAATATGGCTATAGTGTGTCATGTGCAATTAGGACAACAAAAACAAAATTTGGGAAATTCGACTTTTTTGAAAAATTGACTTTTTTATTGCCGGTTCCATAAAATGGAATAGAATAGAGATATTTCCATGATTCTTTTTGTGTTTTGTAGAAGAAGTGTTACCAAATAAAAGTTTATTTAACATCTTTGCAATAAAATGTGACGTAATACTTGTTTTTTAGCAATGAATATAGCACTACTTGAAAATTGACTTTTTTCAGTATTTTGATCGCTACGATCTCATTTATGGCTAGGATATGGCGAGACATACCTTAAAATGTTGGGAACATTTTAAGCTTTCATTTAAGTTCAAAAAAAGCGAAAAAATCCCCGTGGAACTTTTTTTCCAGTGAGAAACTTTTGAAGTTTAGTAAAAAAATTGGCCATTTTGGTCTTAAGATAACGGTGTTGTTTGATATCGAAATTAGCCAAATTAGCACTTAAAACTTTTCTTAATACCTCGACTTTGTGAAAATGGAAAGAAATGATAATGCTTTGATGGCCAAAGTTTGCGAAAACTTAAAGGAAATGGGAGTATCTTTTTTGAAAAATTTTGCAATTTTTTGACAAAAAAAATATTTTTCATATTGAAAACGATGCCATTTTTAAACCGCCAAAGATATTCACGTGATTCCTTTTGTATTTTATGCACACATATGCTGGCATAATTTGTGTGAAGTATGAAGTTTATAGCTTTAAAATTGACGGAGTTATTTAAAAAACACTGAAAAAAACCAAGGCCAAATTTTCATATTTTAAAATTAAACAATTCATAACTCCTTAACAGTACACGATGGCATGGTACTTTATGCATAAGTTTTTTAGATCTTGTCAAGCTCTTTCTCTAGAGTCCTAAATCATGTAAATCGGTTGAGTAGATCAAAAGTTATGGCCCCCAGAAGCTTGGAGAAGTCAAAAGTGGTCAACTTTCACACCCTGTAGCTCACCCTGTATTAAAGATATGGACCAACAACAGCACTTTTCTGAAAGCCTATGTCCTCCTCTACAAATGTCTAGAACATTTTGTATGGCTAAAATCAACAGATAAAAAGTTGTAGACTTATTTCCAATTTTTTTGCCATTTGGCCCACTGTGCGACGTCAAACATGAAGGAGTTGGAGTTTCTAGGCATCAACTCTACCTTAAGAAAGTTTTTAATAACTTACTTACTTAAAGGAGCATTACGGCAGGCTTTTTAGATGGGTCGACAGAGGTACACCACAAGGAGTTGTACCGTCTGCTCTACTATAGCCATTAACAATATATTATTGTCTCTGGAAGAAAAAGGAGTAAAAGTGGTCGCGTATGATGATGACGTGGCATTTGTTATTAGGGGAAGTTTCTCAGCACTCTAAGAGATATACTTCAGGAAGCTCTATGTGCAACTGCGAAATGGGCTACCGAAAGTGGTCTAGGTATAAATCCGTTCAAGACAGAAGTAGTTCTTTTCAGCAGGAGATACAAGTTGTCTACAGTGGAACATGTCTCCTTGGGAGGAGAGAATGTTCCATTTACAGAAAGCGCAAAATACCTGGGTTATTTGCTGCACAGGAAATTGAACTACAAATCCAACATTTTGGAAAGGGCAAGAAAGGCAACTCTTGCCCTATACATCTGCAAGAGAGCCATTGGCAAAAGTTGGGGATTTAGACCGCGTTTCATGCATTGGGTATATATGGCAGTTGTCAGACCTATAATGCTTTATGGTCAGTCTGGTGAACATCGCTTTAAAAGTCCACTTACTGCGCAGTGTTTAACTGCTCAAAAGTTGGTGTTTAAAACCTCGTTTCATGCATTGGGTATATACTACAGTTGTCAGACCTATAATGCTATATGGTGTAGTGGTCTGGTGGACGGCGCTTCAAAAGTCCACCTATTGCTCAATACTTTACCGGGTCCAAAGGATGGCTTGTTTGTGCATCACAGCCGCGCAAAGGACGACACCATCTGATGCACTGAATTTAATGCTACATGTAATGCCTCTGGACATTGTGGCTAGGCAAATTGCAGCAACCACTGCCGTGAGGTTAAGGGAGTTTTCTCATTGGTCAGGTGGCGTCTACGTACACTGTGTTATCCTTGATACAATATCCTATGTTTCAGGCATTGTGGATTACACCCTACCTGAACCGCATTTTGATAAAATGTACTGTAAGACTATTCCTGATAGAACCGATTGGAACTACATATCCCTGGTAGCAAAAGTAACATAGATTTCTATGCGGATGCTTCCATACTAAAGGACCGGGACCGGGCTTTGGGGTGTTCTCTAAAGATCTAGATCTGGTTACCCGACCACTGCAGTATGTATCAAGCGGAGATCCTTGTAATTAACAAAGTGGTGCAATGGCTATGATATACGACGATTGGCATAAAAATCTTCTCAGACAGCGAGGCAACCATTAAATCCCTGAAGAACGAATTTCTGAGTACAAAAGCCGCTTGCGACTGTCGCAGATCTCTTAACGAGATGGCTGAACAGTTTAAAATTCACCTGTTCTGGGTGCCGGGCCACAGAGATATTCCAGGGAACTCTAAATCAGACGAGCTTGCAAGACTAGGAACTACCCTACACATTTCAGGGATACTGGAATCTGTGGGCATGCCTCTAGCGACATGTAAGCTAAGTTTCCAGGACCAGTCCCGAAGGACAATGAATGATAGATGGTCACAAAGAGGGGGCTGTGAGCATTCCAAAACTATGTGGCCTAATCTAGCCTTGAAGAGGTCCACTGCTTTGCTGTCACTGGCTAGAACAGACGTCTCAATCATTGTGTCCGTGATGACAGATCAATGTCTAATCTTTTAGATGATGCAAGGTAGTCCTCCTGGAAGCTTCATATTAGAAGGCATACAGTACAGTTAGAAGACTTTGAAGCGCTGTTTTTAGGCCTGATGTAAGCAGGCCTTACAAGTTTTCCACCGGGTCTGACCCTCATGAGAATTCTTCTATGATGTTTCCAAATTTTGCATAGTTACTTATGTCATGATTTCCCAGATCCATACCATCTATTATTCCAATTGATCTATTGGGTTGCCCAAAAAGTAATTGCGGATTTGTCATATAGTCGGCGTTGACAAATTTTTCACAGCTTGTGACTCTGTAATTGCATTCTTTCTTCTGTCAGTTATCAGCTGTTACTTTTAGCTTGCTTTAAAAAAAGGTTAAAAAAGTATATTTGATTAAAGTAAATGCATTTTATTAAAAATGCATTTACTTTCTTTTAAAAAATCTGCAATTACTTTTTGGACAACCCAATATAATATAATTGCTTAATAATGGTTTCATAATTTGTATTTATTATATTTTGCCAACACACTGTGCCAATGGCTTTCAGTCAACTTGTACGTGCTTCTTCAAGACCATAACTGATTTCGCTTACTTCTTGCTAACAAATGATGCTGGTGTCCCTTACTTCTGATAAACAGCCTAATGCACTTGCCCTGGTAATGTTTCATTTCAAGTAGAGTATGGAAACAAAAGTAAAATTTTACTTGGCTCTAGAGAAAAAAAGTCTCAAGTGAACAGGTTCAGGCATTATGCGGGTACAGGTGACTTAGTCCTTGAGTTGGCAACAGTACCGCGAAGAACAAGCTATTAGAGAATCATGCGAATAGTGAACAAGTGTTTGCATATTAGTATAGTTTTCAACTTTAACACATTTCAATGTAACCAAAGAAATCGTCACGTCTTAGGTATTAAGGAAGATTCCAAATGAAAGTCATAAATTATTTCAGTTTTCTGCGTCTCAGCACAGCCAACTTTGTCCGCCTAAGAGCAATTACTAATGTGAACACTTTACTTAACATCTTAATTACAATGTTTTTCAAAAATTGTACAATCGATTTGCCAGCCTCCAATACGTCCATCCGTCCGTCCATCCATTAGTGGTACGTCGTCTTATTGGTTTCCTCTAAAGACATCATGTTCGGCAAGATACTTTACAATCAATTACTCTGCTATTAATTTTTAACGCACTTGTCTTGGTTTTAGCTGTGTTTTTGGTTTCTTTTCGCGCCAATTTGCCCCCCTTTCGTGTAATAAACAAACCATTTGGCAATTAATGACTGGTTTCGTTTCAATTTTATATTTCCCTCTTGAATATGAAGTCGTTTTGGTCTCTTTAGTCTGCGATAATTTATGACTTGTTAAGCGTTAGACAAGGGCCTGTTGAACGAGGCTGTATCACTTAACAATTTTCCAAATTTAAATGCAAATTGGCCTATGTAGTTCTTTGGTGTTTTTGTGAAAAAAAACTCTTTAGAATGTTTTGTCTAGCATAATACGATTACGCATGCGCAAACTATTTTGCTGCGTATGCCATGCAGAAATGCATTTAAATATGCCGTTTTCTTTAAATGTCAAAATAGGTGGTAATTGGGACTTTTTTTTTTGGGTGTAGCTGTAGATAATGATGACATAAATAGGGTAGGATAGAGAGTTTGAGATAATTGCTATACACAGAGTTATATATCTATGAAAATGAAAACTGACTGTATGGAAGATTATGTTATAACTTGAAGTAGCGATCTAATTGGCTGTAATTAGGCTACAATGGTCAAAAAACCATACGGGTTCAAGCAACTCAAGATCGCAAATTTAAAAACAAAAAAAACTACAAGTAAGAGCGTGCTAAGTTCGGCCGGGCCGAATCTTATATACCCTCCACCTAAGTTCGGTCGTGCCGAATCTTATATACCCTCCACCATGGATCGCATTTGTCGCGTTCTATGCGCGGTATCTCTTTTTAGGCAAACAACGAGTATTGAATAAAAACTGTTATGCTATTGGAGCTATATCAAGTTATAGTCCGATTGGGATCATAAATGAATGCTGAGCATTGTAGAAGTCATTGTGTAATATTTCAGTTCATTCGGATAAGAATTGCGCCTTGTAGGGGCTCAAGAAGCAAAATCGGGAAAAAGGTTTGTAAGGGAGCTGTATCAAGCTATTGATCGATTCAAACTGTATTAGACACGTATGAAGAAGGTCATGAGAAAAGCCGTTGTACAAATTTTCAGATAAATCGGACAAGAATTGCGCCCTCTAGAGGCTCAAGAAGTCAAGATCCCAGATCGGTTTATATGGCAGCTATATCAGGTTATGTACCGATTAACGCCATACTTAGCACAGTTGTTGGAAGTCATAACAAAACACCTCATGCAAAATTTCAGCCGAATCGGATGAGAATTGCGCGCTCTATTGGCTCAAGAAGTCAAGATCCAAGATCGGCTTATATGGCAGCTATACCAGATTATTAACTGATTGGAATCATACTTTACACAGTTGTTGGATATCATAACAAAACATCTCATGCAAAATTTCAACCAAATCGGACGAGAATTGAGACCTCTAGAGGCTCACAAGTCAAGACCCAAAATCGGTTTATATGGCAGCTATATCAAAACATGAACCGATTTGAATCATGCTTAACACAGTTGTTGCAAATGATACCAAAATATCTCGTGCAAAGTTTCAACCAAATCGGATGAGAATTGCGCCCTCTAGAGGCTCAAGAAGTCAAGACCCAAGATCGGTTTATATGGCAGCTATATCAAAACATGAACAGAGGCTGAAGAAGTCAAGACCCCTGATCGGGGTATATGGCAACTAAAACAGGTTATGAACCGATTTGAACCACACTTAACACAGTTGTTGGAAATCATAACAAAATATCTCATGCTAAATTTCAGCTAAATGGGATAAGAATTGCGCCCTCTAGTGACTCAAGAAGTCAAGATTTAAGATAGCTTTACTCCTTCGCAAGTTAGCGTGCTTTCGACAGACAGCCGGACGGACGGACATGGCTAGATCAACTAAAAATAACACGATGTTAAAGAATATATATACTCTACGGGGTCTGGTTCAATCCTTAGAACAGTACTGGGTGGACCCGGTTTTTAGAGACTGGATAAACCATATGCTAAGGAAAAGGTGGATAAATTGTGTGTCCCATGGCATAAATATAAGGGAAAAAGTGGCACAGGGCACGCCACAGGGGGGCATTTTATCGCCACTCCTATGGTTGACCACCATGAATGAACTATTACGGATGCTGACTGAGGAGGGATTTGAACCCGTCTGCTACGCGGACGTTGTTCTAATACTTCTAAGGGGTAAGGATCCGAACGAGCTATGCAGAAGGGCCGAAAGGGTCTTGCATATGGCAAATGACTGGACTAGACCCAAAGGTCTCAATGTAAACCCAGAGAAGACTGAAATATGCCTGTTCATGAGGAAAACGAAGGTGGGCGAATTTAACGCACCACGTTTCCTCAATAAGACGATTTTGATATCTGACAAGGTCAAATACTTAGATGTGATCTTGGATAGGAAACTGAATTGGAAGTGTCTCACATTCAGGAGCATACTGAGAAGGCTCACAGATGTTGTGCACTATGTAGACAGGCCGTAGGCTCGAAATGGGGCCTGAATCCTAGGATAGTCCACTCACTCTACAGGTGCGTGATTAGACCAATACTTACTAACCCCTCAGTAGTTTGGTGTATTGCGATGGAGAAAAAAAAGCAACATAAGGATAACTCAACTGGTTCAGAGAACATGTTGTCTTGGCATAGGCAGAGCGATTAGGACCACGCCCACTAGGGCACTGGAGACTATTCTAGATATCCGACCCATTGATATACAGATTAAGTGTGAGGCAGCCACTGCGGCTATGAGATTTAAGGCGATGGGAGAATGGATTGAGAATGGGAGCAGCTCATACCATCGCGGTATAATCGAGGCGACGATAGGAAACCTGGAAGGAAGGAAAGAGATTTCCGATCAGATACCTTAGATGAACCTTGAAGTCGAGTGCGAGGCATTGCCGCCATCGGCACACTCTTGGATTGACGGAACCCTAGTATTGCCATCTGCAAGATCATGTTACACGGATGAATTAAAGCTAGAGGACAGAGTGGGCCAGGGGGTTTACATTGAGAACCCAGGGATTGAGATCTGTTTTAGACTGTCTGACCATAATACCGTCCTGCAGGCGGATATCCGGGCGATCACGGAATGCATTAAGTGGTGTGGTGCTAACGCGAGGACGTCTAGTGTGAACATCTTTACCGACAATAAAATTGCCATCAGGGCAATACCAACCAGGACGGTAAGATCACGAACAGGCTTGCATTGTAAGAAGGAGATTAACGCCTTCTCTAAGAATGGCAAAATCCTTAAAGGTTGGGGGCCGGGCCATAATGGAATAAGGGGAAATAAAAGGGCAGACGATTTGGCGATGAAGGCCAGAGGACTATCGTCAATAAACTTGGTTAACCCGATGCCTTTCGGGTCGACGGAGTCCGAGTTAAGAAAGTGGGCGACGAATGCGCATGCAACATTGTGGAACAGCGAAACGATCGGTAGGACGGCGTAAATCCTATAGAGGGATCCAGATCGTTAGAAGACGAGGCTTTTACTGAAAGGTATTGAGAAGGAGGTCAGTATAGCTATTGGTATCGTAAAGGGACATATAGGACTATGGGCTCACTTATGTAAAATGGGTGCGGCAAGTGATAGAATGTGTAGGGCATGCGGGGGAAGCTGATGAGATGTTGGAGCATTACCTTTGTCATTGCCCGGCTTTCACGTCCAAAAGATACCGGCACTTAGGTGGAGACACAATATCAGACATGAACCAACTAGGGGAGTGGTATTGAAAACTGTTAAAGATTTTGTAAGTAGCACGGAATTCCTTAAAATTTTCGTTTTAGAGGTCACTTTATAGTTTTTAGATCACACAACAAGCCGATTACTGGCTTAGGTGTACGTCCATTGTGGCATGGGGCGGATTAATATCCGCACCCTCTTTTCAACACAACCTAAGGAAAATTCTGATAATATATTGCCTTTAGAGATAATTTTATTGAGTTTTGGCCTTAAAGAAATTCAATTGGCATGTGAGTTTTACAGATAGTTTTTGGAAATTTTGTTCTGAAATTTTCCTTTTATAGACATTTTTATTGAAAACATTTTTTTAAAAGATTTTGTAAATTTGTATTCTGCCTCTTTTCATTCTCCAATCGCGTAAAATATGTATGTATGTTAATTCCATTCGCTAAAAACTATTTTTAATTGAATTCATTACTGTTGAGCTCTGTTCCTCAAAAACACTTGTCTCACGATCGATTCAGGGTCATTCAACGTATTTGTTATGCTTTAGCAAAGAATACAAAAAAAAAAACATTATTTTACATTAGCAAAACAATATATGTATATATTCTTATGCCATCATTATACCAGTATGTAGACCAGAAGAAGATTTTTTTCTCGTCATTAAACGAAACTAACAGCGACAGGTACTTGAGCTATAAGTCTCACCAGAGTCGACACGTCACCCCATAAGCAAATGTGTCTACAAAATACAATCAAACAAATATAGGGTTATCCATCTAGCAGCCGCTTTTTGAACCTGGGCTTATTTGAGCGCTGAAATATAAAGTGGCAATCCAAACATGTCAAATATCAACACCGGTATGCACAAAACTAAATGTACAATTGAAAAAAAGGTTAATTTGACAGATTATAGAACTGTCAAATTAACCTATCTAAAGGCTTCATTAAGTTAAGTGGATACGGCCGTAGGTTAGGTTAGATTAGGTTAAGTGGCAGTCTACCATCAAACTTACTTAGTCGTCCATTGTGATACCACAGGAACAGAAGAAGGAAGATGCCTTCTAGTTCCTACCGTTAAACCATCCAGATCGCTTTAAAAAGTCCAATAACCTGGAAAGTTCACATAAATCAGACAGGTTCTCAAAGAAATGAGAACCTAAAGTGGAACTCCTTCTGACTGCTAGCGCAGGACACACTCACAGATGGTGTTCTATAGTCTCTTTTTCTTCGATGTCCTCACAGATTCAGCATAAGTCGTTGCTGGCAACCTTCAGTCTGTCAGCATGTTTTCCGATTAGAAAGTGACCAGTCATGATGGACTCAATAACTAAGACATTTGTTCTAGCCAATGACAGCAAAGCAGTAGACTTCTTCAAGTCTAGATTAGGCCACATAGTTTTAGAATGCTCACAGCCCCCTCTTTGTGACCATCTATCATTTGTTGTCCTTCGAGCCTGGTCCTGAAAACTTAGCTTACATGTCGCTAGAGTCATACCCACAGATTCCAGTATCCCAGGAATGTGTAGGGTAGTTCCTAGTCTCGCAAAACCATCCGCTTTACAATTCCCTGTGATATCTCTATGACACGGCACCCAGAACAGGTGAATTTTGAAATTTTCAGCCATCTCGTTGAGAGATCTGCGACTGTCGAGGGTGGTTTTTGTATTCAGAAATACGTTCTCCAGGGATTTAATGGCTGTCTGAGAAGATTTGTATCCCAATCGTCGTAATGACGTTATATCTTAGCTATTCCACCACTTCCTTTATTGCAAGGATCTCTTCTTGATACACACTGCAGTGGTCGGGTAACCTTTTCGATATGACCAGTTCTAGATCTTTAGAATACACCATCCGTATAGAACTCTATGTAACATCTGTTACCAGGGATATAGTAGTTCCAATTGGTTCTATCGGGAATAGTGGTACATCACCTTCAATGTCACGAAATGCTACCATTGTATATTCCTTGACAGCGAGAGAAACCCTTTTTGTAGCCGACTAGGTCGTGAAGAGCTGTTTCAATAGATTTGCCTTTACTGCTGTTGGCGACACAGGCGATCTCCAAGGATATTTGCCCTATGATATCTTTCCATCCATCATCAACCTCTCAGCATAAAGGATGAGAGACTAATAGGACGAAAATCTTTCGCTTTCGTGTGGTAGGGTTTTCTTGCTTTCGGAATGAAGATGACCTTCATGTCCCTCCATCCCACAGGTATATATGACATTCTGATACAAGCAGAGTATATATCCTTAAGCCAGGGAACCAGTCTATCAGACACAGCTTGTAATTCAACCGGTGATACATTATCAGGGCGTGGCGACTTAAACGAGTCCAAACTTCTTATCGCCCAAGGGATTTTCGGCTCAGACACAATTTCCCTAATGACCTCCGACGAATGCATACATATCTCTTCTGGCGCCACGTTGTGCGTTGGAGAATTTTGCGGGAAATTTGTATCAACGAGTTGTTCTAGTGTTTTCTCACTAGACATTGTCCATACATTCTCTGACTTCTGAATATACCCATTGTAACAGGTCTCGAGGACAGAATCTTCCTTAACCTTGAGGCCTCAGATGTATCCTCCACAGAGCTGCAGAACTCTACCCAGGATTTGTTGTAAGCCTAATTTTTTACGCTCGCCCTTATATTTTCTTTGCTCAGCCTTGTAGATGTCCCAATCGTGTGGTGCTCTTGTGACTCTTGCTCTGTTGAAGAGTTTTATGCTGTCCTTCTTTAGACCAACCAGCTCTGGGATACACCATGGCGGTCGCTGTTTGCCCCATGTCTTGGCATTAGAGCGTGCTGACACAAGCGAGTCATTCAGGGCCTTTGTGATCCGCTCGACTACTATGTCTATATCCTCTGTAGTTTCCACTTCCATTTCTGGTCTAGAAGGGATAGACGTGCAGAATTTGTGCCGAAATTTATCCCAATCCGCCTTTATTCTGTTTAGCCGGGGAACCACTACTTCAGTATTTTCTTCAAGGCTGAAACTAATATAACGATGATCAGAGAAGCTGTGGTCATCCAACACTTCCCAGTCGCATATTCTGCCTGTTCCAGGTAATAACGGTCGGTTTATCCACTTTATTAGAAATCGCCAAATTGCAACTTTTTACATATTCAATAAGCAGCTCACCCCTTTCGATGACATCCGAACTTCCCCATATCTGGTGATGTGCATTAGCATCACTTCCTACAATGAGGTGTTTCTTCCCTACAGAAGTGGCTTCAACTAGCGACTTTAGATTTGAAGGCGGCATCTCTGAATCGTGTGCCATATATAGGGAAGCCAGCCAGTTTTTTTATTTTAAGGCTGGCTACTACTAAATCTCCAGTGCTTAGCGACGGAAGAAGAAAAACACTTAGACTACTCTTTGCAAAAATACATGCTCTGTGTCTTCCATTCCCCATACCCTTGATAAGTTTAAATCCCGTAATTCTTAGTCAACGAACCATTCCTCCACACATCCATGGTTCATGGATAAGAACCACCTCAAATCCCCCTGCCTTCAGGAAGACGTTTAGTGCCGCTGAGTCGGAGATTTATCTTTAAAAACCGGATCACAGTCAGGATTCAGAACTTCAACCACTGTTGTGTTAGCCTCGTCTTCTGATTCCACCAGAAGTTCATCCGCACAAGATTCCTTAGAACTTGTCATGAGACCATAGTCAGGATTCAGAACTTCAACAACTGATGTATTAGCCTCATCTTCTGATTCCACCAGGTGTTCATCCTCACAAGATTCCTTACAACTTGTCATCATTCGCTACAGTAGGCATCAAGGGACAGGTTAGAAGGCTGTGGAAGCACTCTTCCTCAGGACACTGGACACTTGCGTAGTGTACCATTCCTCCTTAGATGCTTCTCTAACTGCTGCTGTCGAAGTTCTTTCTGAGTTCCGTGCTTCGCCGCTGACGCATATTCTGAGCCCAGTCTAACTTTGTGACCCACCCGCACAGGGCTCATCGGGTTCCGTTTCGTCGCATACCCCTCCTGTCTCGACCGTGGCAGGGCGATTTTCAGTCTCCTGCAATCCGTGAGACTTTAGCGATGTGGTCAATAGTTCCTTAGGCAAGTGTTCAGCAACAACTGCTGGGTCGTCTTCTGATTCCCCAACCCCACCGCCTCTATTGACCTTCAGTTTCAACTTGTTGAATCCGTAGGATACAACACCTTCAGACTTGTTGAGGTCGGCAAGACAACCGGATTTTAGTACGAATACTGCATGTCTCCCGTCACCATCAGCCTCATCCCATCTACCAATCTTCCAGTTGGTTGAAAGATTGTAATTACATTCCCTTAGTCTTCCAAGTATCGATGCAGGATTTAAGGGGTTTCTTTGGTATCCATGCATGTGCCATTGGTCCAGGAATATCTTCCTTCTTGACTAAATGTAGTGCTGCACCTGGCCAGATCTCACCAGAGTACGGGCGTACTGATACAGAATATATGCAGCAAGTGATAGATAGCGTGTATAGGGCATGTGGGGAATAGTATCAGATGTTGCACGAGCATTTCCTATATCATTTCACGCTGACAGATTCCAGCTCTTAGATAAGGACTCAATACCAGACTAGAACCTAGGTGTTGAATGGAGAATATTTTTGGATTTTTTGAGTAGCGCATAAATGCTGACTCAGATTTTGTTGAGGTTACTGCTTTTAGGTGGGGCCACCGTAGCGCAGATGTTAGAATGTTCGCCTTTGATGCTGAACACCTGGATACGAATCCTGAGGGGGACCTTAGACAAATTTTTCAACGATGGTTATCCCCTCCTAATTCTGGCGTCAGTGGAGGCCACCGTAGCGCAGAGGTTAGCATGTCCGCCAATGACGCTGAATGCTTGGGTTCGAATCCTGGCGAGACCGTCAGAAAAAATTTTCATCAGTGGTTTTCCCCTCCTAATGCTTGCAACATTTGTGAGGTACTATGCCATGTAAAACTTCACTCCAAAGAGGTGTCGCTCTGCGGCACGCCGTTCGGACTCGGCTATAAAATGGAGGCCCCTTATCATTGAGCTTGAACTTGAATCGGACTGCACTCATTGATATGTGAGAAGTTTGCCCCTGTTCGTTAGTGAAATGTTCATGGGCACAATTTGCATTTTTTACAAACAGAATGATTAAATGAATATACCCCCACGTTTCGGTGGTGGGTATAACAAAAGTCATTATTTTACTCACCTCGTTTAACATCTTCACAGAATGAATTGGCAATATCTCCCATTCGTCGTTGTTTTCTTTACAGCCCAGAAATGAGCACTCATCTTAAGAAGGCAAAGTTAAATAACAACAAACGAACGACAATCAAAATTATTGAACGTGTGGTGCTCAAGGGCAGAAAATAAAAGAACAAACCCTAAACCTAGCACATAGCGTAGCAGGTTGTTTTTGTATTTAGCGAATTTCAACGAAACACCCAAGTTCACTTAAGAAAATCAAAGAAAAAAAGAAGAGCAGCAGATTGTTTTCACAGACACGATTTTTAACGAGTTGTAGTGTACGGTGGTATGGATGAGAGCCAGTCACAGCCATTGCTCCACCACCGCCAAACAATAAATACAAGGACCACAAACAAAACAATATCAAGAAAAATTGAAAATAACGCAAAACTCATTTCTTACGAAAATAATACAACAAACATCATCAGCAGAACAAAGGGTCTTTCATTTGGAAACTATCTGAGAGACTGAGCTGTATGGCACATCGCTTATAGAACTCTCAACCATTATTACGACCGGCAACAACAATGAGAAATTATATATAAATATGTTACGCATTGAACATGATGTTTTGACCACAATATAACCGCAAATGAATGCGTGGCTCGCATATTCTGAGCTCCTTGTGTGACTCTGGGCCAAAGAGAGCGATGCCTGAATAGTTGTAGACCCCGTTAACGAACAAATGCCCAGCACCCGTGCATTCCAGCAAGCGCGCCACATCCGCCGCCACCACCACCACCACCACCGCTAACAACAAGACCGAAGCAACAGGTATATTTCAAATGAACTATGAAAGATCAACAAAAGAATGATCTTGAGAACAAAATAACAAAAAAAAAAAGAAAACCAACAACAACAACAAAAGAAAAGAATTCCTTCTTTAGCGAACCCACAACTCATAGTACAAAGAACTGATGAAGATCAAGAGCATCATCAGCAACGCACTTGTGATGGGACATGATAGGAGGTTCAAATGGAAATTTCAGGAAAATTTTGAAAAAAAATATATCAAAGAAATTCTATCTCAAGAAAAAATTAAATAGCAATTCAAATCTTATATAACAAGGGCCGAATCTTATATACCCTTCACCATGGATCGCATTTGTCCAGTTCTAAGCGCGGTATCTCTTTGTAGACAAACATAGAATATTGAATAAGAACTGTTATGCTATTGGAGCTATATCAAGTTATAGTCCGATTCGGACCATAATTGGATGCTGAATATTGTGGAAGTCATTGTGTACTATTTCAGTTCATTCGGATAAGAATTGCGCCTTGTAGGGGCTCAAGAAGCAAAATCGGGAGATGGGTTTGTAAGGGAGCTGTATCAAGCTATTGATGGATTCAGACCATATTAGACATGTATATTGAAGGTCATGAGAGAAACCGTTGTACAAAATTTCTGCCAAATCGGATGAGACTTGCGCCCTCTAGAGGCTCAAGAAGTCAAGATCCCAGATCGGTTTATATGGCAGCTATATCAGGTTATTAACCGATTTGAATCATACTTGATACAGTTGTTGAAAGTGATACCGAAATACTACATGCAAAAGTTAGACAAATCGGACGAGAATTGCGCCCTCTAGAGGCTCAAGAAGTCAAGACCCAAGATCGGTTTATATGACAGCTATACCAGATTATTAACCGATTTTAATCATACTTGACACAGTTGTTGGAAGTGATACCGAAACACTACCAAAAAACCACGTGCAAAATTTCAATCAAATCGGACGAGAATTGCGCCCTCTAGAGGCTCAAGAAGTCAAGACCCAAGATCGGTTTATATGACAGCTATACCAGATTATTAACCGATTTGAATCATACTTGACACAGTTGTTGGAAGTGATACCGAAACACTACATGCAAAAGTATAGACAAATCGGACGAGAATTGCGCCCTCTAGAGGCTCAAGAAGTCAACACCCAAGATCAGTTTATATGACAGCTATACCAGATTATGACCCAATTTCATCATACTTAGCACAATTGTTGAAAGTGATACCAAAACACTACGTGCAAAATTTTTGTTAAATCATACGAGAATTGCGTCCTCTAGAGGCTCAAGAAGTCAAGACCCAAGATCGGTTTATATGGCAGCTATATCAAAACATTGACCGATTTGAACCATACTTAGCGCAGTTGGAAGTAATATCAAAATTTGACGTCCACAATTTCAATCAAATCGGACGAGAATTGCGCCCTCTAGAGGCTCAAGAAGTCAAGACCCAAGATAGGTTTATATGACAGCTATACCAGATTATTAACCGATTTGAATCATACTTGACACAGTTGTTGGAAGTGATACCGAAACACTACATGCAAAAGTATAGTCAAATCGGACGAGAATTGCTATCTCTAGAGGCTCAAGAAGTCAAGACCCAAGATCGATTTATATGGCAGCTATATCAAAACATGGACCGATTTGGGCCATTTACAAACCCACACGACACTAATAGAAAAAATTGTGCAAAATTTCAAGCGGCTAGCTTAACTCTTTCGAAAGTTAGCTTGTTTTCAACAGACAGACGGACGAACAGGCTAGATCGACATAAAATGGCATGACGATCAAGAATATATAAACATTATGGGGGGACTCACACGCATATTTCGAGGTGTTACAAACAAAGTGACGAAATTAATATACCCCCATCCTATAGTGGAGGGTATACAAAATCAATTTGTGTTTGTATGTCGGTTTGTTTGTTTGTTTGTGTGTTCCTTATAGACTCAAAAATGGCTAAACCGATTTTCTTGAAATTTTCCCAGATGGTGCATAATGATCCCGTGGTGAAAATAGGGTACTAAATTTTTTGATATCTGAAGGGTGGGCGGACCCTCCCCCTTACCCTTGTTTTCAGAAACGCCGGATCTCGGTGATGGGTGGTGCGACTTCAGCGAAATTTTGTGTGCTCTCTTATAGTAACCTATAAATAAAAATTTGATATCTAAATTTCGGAAGGGGACTTAGGGGGACAGCCCCACCCTAAAACCTACGGAAGATATATATACACCAATCATGACAATATGGGACTCAAATGAAAGGTATTTAAGAGTTGAAAACGTATCTGAAATCCAATTGTCGGACCAAGTGTTTGGGGGACCACCCCAAGCACCAAAACACCTCTACATCGGACATATTTACCAACCTTGGCAATATAGGACTCAAATGAAAGGTATTTGCGAGTAAAATACGAATTTGGTATCCAAATGTGGTACCATGTGTCTGGGGGTGCAACTCTTCCACAAAACACACCCCAAACAAGACTTATTTACAGATCATGGCAAAATATATATACACCAATCATGACAATATGGGACTCAAATTAAAGGTATTTAAGTGTAGAATACGAATCTTATATCGCAAAGTGGTTCCCCTTCCAAAAACAACCCCCAAAGAGGACAAATTTACGGGGCTCAAATGAAAGGTCTTTGGAAATAAAGCACGATTCTGATATTAATATTCGAGAAAAATATAGAACGTATTTGCTGACCATTCCAAAATGGGGTTGTAATAAGAAGTATTTTAGAGTAGAACACGAATCTGATATGTATTTTCAGGGCCAAATCATTGAACCACCGCCCCATCCCCCAAAACCCCCCGAAACCGGTCATGTTTGCCGACTATGAAAATATGGGGCTCAAATTAAAGGTATTTGGGAGTAGACCACGTATCTGATATCAATATTAGGCACCAACTGGCTAGGTGACGTCCCACCACCATAACAACCCCCAAATAGGACGTATTAGCTCACCATGAATATTTTGGGTCTTAAAGGAAGTGGATCTCGATATTGGTTTAGGGCCCATACCCTTAACCGGACATATTTGCTGAATTTTGCCATAAGGGGTTTTAAATTAAAGGTATTTGAGATTAGAAAACGAATTTGATATCCAATTTGAGGTCAATGGCAATACGGGGTTCAAATAAGTGATATTTGAGAGTAGAGCACGATGATGATATATTTTCAGGGCTAAGAGTTTGGGGACCACCCCACTCCTCAAAACACTCCTAAATCGGGCATATTTACCAACCACGTCAATGTGGGGCTCAAATGAAAGGCATTGGTTGTCCAGCCCTTCTCTAAAACATCCCACAAACAACAATTATTTACGGACCAACGCAATATGGGGCTCAAATAAAGGAGTAGAATACGAATCTGATATCCAAATGTGGGACCATGTATTTGGGGCAACGATCCTTTCCCAAAACACCCCCCAAAGCGTACAAATTCAACCAATGGCAAAATGGGGTTTAAATAAATAGTATTTAAGAGAAGAGCACGATGCTGATATTTTTTCAGTGCCAAGAGTCTAAGGGACCACCCCACCCCCGAAAACACCCCTAAATCGGACATCATGACAATATCGAGCTGAAATAAAGACGTAATAATTGCATATATCTAACATCCAAACGTTAATGGCATTAAACCCTCCGAGCGAATTCACAGAGCATTAAAGATCATATGGGATACAGATAAAGGCATTTAAATTGTTATGCGTTTTTATTTTCGTAGCATGGTATTTCTCTAAAAGCTCTTTAATTGTCGTAAATAAATATTCAAAGGATAATTTTGTTCCATATAAACTAAAAGAAGGCGCAGCGGAGCTGTCCCGGTTCAGCTAGTCTAAAATGAAGATATGCCCCAAACAGGTATATGGAGAACAACAAAAAAACTTTTTGGGCTTTTTTCATGAAGCTATTGGGGCCATTTTGGGTTTCCTCAAGTAAATCTGAACTGTTCCAATTATATTGGGGGGTAAATAATATTGGGGCACATTTCCATTATACTTTGCGGTCTAATTTCACCATTTTGTTGCTCAAATATATTTATTTTACTACAAACACATAAATATGAAGTACATTTTCTCAAATTGAAATAAGAGATGTCACCAATAAAACAAAAACATGTAAAAAGGCATTAAGTTCGGCCGACCGAACTTTTTAAACTTTCGCCATAATCTGGTGGGAAATGCTTCATCTATGAACCCACATCAGCTATGTCGAAATATGGTCTGATTTGAACCAAACTCAGCACGGACGTCGAGTGGTCTTACTTTACTTTAATTGGCTATGAGAAAACATTTGTCTCATTATCCGAACATAGAATAGCGTTCCAAGCGCCTCGATCTTCTACGCTCCTTCTGTAATCTCTGTAATCAAGTTTCGAGTTGTCTCTCACCATTTGATCTGTCCAACGGTACGTCCCGGTTTGCGTGTACCGCCGTGTTTGCCTTCAAGACTTCTTTGCTGGAGCCAACGCAACCGTTGTGTTTTGATACATTTAACGATGCTAACGTCGTCATACATTTCGTGGTTCATGCGATGCCGAAACTCTCCATAAATGCAAAATGGTCCATAAATTTTACGAAGAATCTTTCTCTCAAACACTCCAAGCTCTGCCCCTTCTGCTTTCACAAGTACCCATGCCTCAGTGTCGTATAACAACACGAGTAGTATCAGTGTCTTGTATTGTGTAATGTTCGTATGTCCAGAGGTGGCCTTGTTTCTAAACTGTCTACTTAATCCAAAGTAGCATCTGTTTGCAAGTATTATTCCTCGCTTTATTTCAATACTGGTGTCATTCGTTTCGGTTACGGCTGTGCCGTGGTAGATAAAGTTGCGGACTATCTCAAAGCTGTGGTTTCCAACTTTCCCCATTTTCTTTATTAGATCGGTTGTTCGTTTGGCAGTTATTACCATTAATTTTGTCTCCATTTAATACCAGACCCATTTCCACTGACTCTCTTTCGATTCTTTGAAAGGCTGCAGTTACTACTTCCGGTGACTGACCTATGATATCGATGTCGTCGACATTGGCGAGTAGCATATGTTCTCTTGTTAGTAGTGTGCCTTCACACCTGCATCTCGTATAAATTTCTCCAGCAGGATATAAAAGAAGTCATACGAATCTAAATCCTCGTTTGATATTAAATGGTTCGGAGAGCATCCTCCATATTCTTACTGAGGAACGTGTATCAGCAAGTGTCATCCTTCAGAGTCTTATTAATTTTTCAGGCATACCAAACTAAGACATGGCTTAAATACCCTTGAACATTTAGCGCTATCGAAAGCGACTTTATAGTCAACAAAAAGATGGTAGGTGTTGATTTGTCCTTCTCGGGTGTTTTCCAGGATTTGGCGTAGTGGGAATATCTGACCTATTGGTGGATTTACCACTTCTAAAGTCGCATTGTTAGGGCCCAGTTATCTCATTGACTTTAGCTTTTTATTCTTTCACACAGTATGCTTGATAGTATTTTGTATACGATGGGGAGGAGACTTAAATAATTCGGCGGGCAACCAACCGGCTCCTGCTGCCTTGTTGTTCTTCTGTCGAGTTACAGCTATTGCTTGGTAAACATTATTTACCATCATCAGGGATTGATTCTGCGGTATCCTCTTCGCTCCCAACGTGGGTAAAATGTTCTTTCCATATGCTCAGCACACTATCTGTTACCAGATTTCCTTCTTTGCCTTTGTAGGAGGATGTCTCTGCACCAAAGCGATCTGTTAGATATTTTGGTAGAATCTGGTCTAGGGTGGATTTACCAGGCCTAAAGTCGCATTTATAGGGCCCAATTGTCTCATTGACTTTAGGCTTAAATCTTTCACACAGTACGCTTGAGAGTATTTTGTATGCGACGGGGAGGAGTTCAGCGGGCAACCCGCCGGTTCCTGCTGCCTTTTTGTTCTTCAGTTCGGTCACTGCTACTTGGACCTCATTCTGACTAGGAGGTGAACATTTTGTACCATCATCAGGGATTGAGGAGGGCACCGTAGCGCAGAAGTTAGCATGTCCGCCTATGAGGCTGAACGCCTAGGTTCGAATCCTGGCGAGACCATGAGAAAAAAAAATTTCAGCGGTGGTTTTCCCCTCCTAATGCTGGCAACATTTGTGAGGTACTATGCCATGTAAGACTTCTCCCCCAAAGCGGTGTCGCACTGCGGCACGCCGTTCGGACTCGGCAATAAAGAGGAGGCCCCTTCTCATTGAGCTTGAATCGGACTGCACTCATTGAAATGTGAGAAGTTTGCCCCTGTTCCTTAGTGGAATGTTCATGGGCAAAATTTGTTTGTTTGTTGTTATCAGGGATAGATTCTGCGGTATCCTCTTCGCGCCCAACGTGGTTAAAATGTTCTTTCTATATCATCAGCACACTATCTGTATCAGTTACCAGATTTCCTTCTTTGTCTCTGTGGGAGGATGTGTTTGCACCAAAGCGATCCGTTTGATGTTTGATCCTTTGGTTGAATTTCCGGACTTCATTTTGACTCCTGTACATCTCAATTCGCTCACACTCACGTCTTTCCATTTCCTTTTTCTTTCTGTGGAATAGACGTTCCTCCTCTCCTTTTCTCCCGATACCTCTCCTTCACCTGGAGCACGATTTTAATATCATGGACGGGCAGCGGTCATATTCTCGGATTCTCCCGACGGAAGACAAGTCGGCTCGTCCTTGTCTTCCGTCAGGGCATGGACACAAACAAGGCTGGATTTTATGCGGATTGTGGATAGCCGATTTCGCGATTTCTCATACGCCATGTTACTTGTCAAATTGATTAAGGTGCCCTACATACCCAATGACTATTGAGTACGGTTTGGAGCACGCTTTTGTTTTGAAACAGGCTCCACAAGTCTTCTAATTTTCTTTAGCGCGGTTAGAGAGAAGAAAGCTTTACTATCCACTATTCCGATACAATCTAATCATCAATGCTACGTAACAACATCAAACACATAAACATTGCCAAGCTCGAAGGATATGTCCTTATAGTTCAAGAAAAGTTAGAACTCCCCTAAGTTGGTTGATGTGTGATATTGTGTCTTAACTTAAGTGCCGGTATCTGTTGGACGCGAAAGCCGGGCAATGTCAAAGGAAATGCTCCAACGTCTAATCATCTTCCCCGCATGCCCTACACATGCTATCACTTGCCGCACCGATTTTACATAAGTGAGCTCGTAGTCCTTTGTGTCCCGTTATGATACCAATAGCTATACTGACCTCCTTCTTGCTTCCTTTCAGTAATAGCCTCGTCTTCTCACGATCTGGATACCCCCATAGGGTTTTCGCCGTCCTACCGACCGTTTCGCTGTTCCATTCGTCGCCCACTCCCTTAACTCGGACTGTGTCGACCCGAAAGGCTTCGGGTTCTGGCCTTCACCGCCAAATTGTCCGTTATGGCCCGCTACCCAAGCGATGCAGATTTTCCCATCCTCAGAGAAGGCGTTAATCTCCTTCTTACACTGCAAGACTGTTCGTGATCTTACCGTCCTGGTTGTTATTGCCCTTATGGCAATAACGAAGAAATGATAGTTAGTCTCGATCCATCTCTCTTGAGTGTTTCTCACGATTTCGTGAATATCTGGTCGCTGGTGGGCTCAATTATATCGTTGATTATATAACACTTTAATCTCTTATACACTAGGCTCAAAGGTATATTTTGTATGATGCAACGATGACTTAGTTCCCTATAGTTGGCACATACAATATTGATCCTTTTTCTTTTCGGCACATGCCATGATGAGATTACAAACATCGGCTATGTGTACATCTTGCCAGTTTGCTTATATTAGCTAGCGCATCTGTTTTATCATCATGACTTCTCCGCTTTTGAAGAGTTCAACTGGTAAGCTATCAGCTCCTGCTGCATTGTTTTGCCCTGCTGTCTGCTCGTGTAGAATATTTTATCTCCAGAATACCTCGATTCGCAGAAGAAAGAGAGAAGTGGCAAGACGTGTATTTGTGTTACCATTTTTCAGTTCTTATCGTTATCTCTTCTTCGCATCGTGTTGCTACTAACTTCAGAGTTGCTTTGTATGGCGTATTCAAGGCTTCAGTATCAGTTCGGCACTCATGGTCGTACCATTGGTACCTTCTGGAAGGTGATTGGTATCTAAGTACGGACGTTGCGGCATTATCAATGCAGTGGACAAGGATTTGCAATTGCACCTTTATATTATCGGGAAAAAAGTATATCGTTGCAGCTTTCCGTTGACAAAACTTGCGTTCACTGGAGGATCGTAAGTTTGTTTCCTTGCTAAAAAGCAATCAGAGTCGTTTCTTGGTGTCCAATATATCTTACGTCGTTCTACAACTCTGCTACTATCATTTGACTCTCATTTCTAGACAACCCTCCAACAGTTTTTATACAATACTTAAAGCATAGAATATTTTTGGATAAAAGGATGATATAATGATGGTCTGGAACAAAAACCACAAACCCGCAGCAACAAGTGTATAAACTTACAAGTGGCTCGCAAGAATGATCATTGATCTTGGCAATCGATCGGCTCAATTCCACCAACTCTAAAGAATAGACACACAGGCTATCGTCGTTCATACTCATGTAGTTGCGTTCATTGTGCGTTTTATATGCCTTGGCCGGATCTAACTTTATGGTATTACTCCGCAGTTTAAAAGAAAAGATGATCTGCGAAAAGTCTTCTTTTCTTAAACTTTAGCATTGCTGCATCGCCATCTTCATCATCTACAAAGTCGACGTCGTCATAGTCATCGTCCTCATCATATCATTGTGCCTGCCTGCCTGCCTTACTGCAACCACAAAACTTAGTGGCGGTCTAAGTACTAAAGAAAACTTCAGGCTTAACAAAAACCAAAAAAACAAAGAACAACCGATGACGACAACGAACTACATGACCATCTTCAACACCTTCGACAGGTTATAGAAACAAAAGTGGTAACATTATTGTTATGCCGGCCGCCTCCTCTTACTGGTGTCGGACTGTGCGAATAACCCATCTGCTTTTTTTTATGTAGCTGGTGCAGCCGAAAAATGAAATAAAACAGAAAAGCATTATCGTCTCCACCATGGCAGAAAAAAAATGTATTTTTGCAATTTTCTAGAGAATTGTGAATAATTTTTTTCTTGCTGGACTATTGCGAATATTTCCTTGCTAAAGTTGAACAAAAAATATAGGTGCGGTATGACTCGAATATGACGGCGATGGTGGTTAGTGGGCGACAAAGAGGAAAGCAATAATACAGTAGAACCAAAACTAAACTTTTACTGCTTTTCTCGCTAGCAAATCAGCCTTCTAGTTATCCAGCACATCTTTTGTGACAAGGGACCAAACATAGGTGCCGATGCAGTCGCTCCAGAGAGTCCCAGAAACTATGCAGCGTTTTAAACATGAGCATTCCACAAAGGAACAGGGGTAAACTTTTCCAATATCAATGAGTGCAGTCCGATTCAATTTTAAGCTCAATGGTAAGGGGCCTCCTTTTTATAGCCGAGTGCGACAACTCTTTGAAGAGAAGTTTTACAGGGTGGCTGATGAATATTGCTACAATGATGAATATTGCTACATTTTTTTTCGGTGTATGGAATACATTTTTCTTTTATTCATGTTAAATTAAATTATTAAATTAATTATTAAATTATTATTAATTAAATTAATTAATTAATTAATTAAATTAATTATTAAATTATTATTATTAAATAGAAAAAAAGTTATTACATTTTTTTTTGGTAGCGGCTTTCATCAGCCACCCTGTACATGGCATAGTACCTCACAAATGTTCCCAGCATTAGGAGGGAAAAATCACCGCTGAAAATTTTTTCTGAAGGTCTCGCCAGGATTCGAACACAGGCGCTCAGCGTCATAGGCGGACATGCTAACCTCTGCCCTACGTTGGCCTCCATTCTTTTACCATTACGAGCTTTAATATACGAACATCTGACTGGTCCATATTTCTTGATTGCACTTACTCAGCAGTCGTGGCTAACGCAAAGTGCTCCGCCTAGAAGATACTGCAATCGGCCCTCAATGCGATGATAGACGTCAATTTGAAGCGCAGTGGATTCCGCATCAGGTACCACAATCCATCATCGACCCATCTACAAAGAAATAAAAGTCGCCGTACCTAATACGTTTCTTCTGCTACTCAGTCAGAATAGGTATTTGAACACACATCCTATTGTCCCCAAATAACCCGTCGAGTAGACCTATATGTCTGTCCGATGACCTCCAAAGCGGAACCATTTGCAACAAGCTGAAGAACGTGCTCTCTCAGGATTCCCTTATATTTATGTACGTCAATCGGCTAAATTCCCAGCAACACATCTAATGGCCTGGTCGCAGTAGTACCCATAGCCCCACTTTTATATCTCACAGTCATCATATTTATCTTAATCAGGTCCCTCACATGCGACGCGAATTCCTTCACAGGCCACCAGATATAACAACCATAGTAAGTCAGCACCTGTCGCACCACCGCCGAGTGCAGCCTCAATTTCAATGTATAACTATAGGACCACATCTATTACCAACAAGGCCTTGTTACGAATGGAGAGCCGCAAAAGCCTTCCGCACCCTAGAATCTAGATTCCAGCCCCACTTCAAGTATATATTATCAGAATAAACCCAAGGAACCTTGCCGTTTATAGCTCCAAGACCGTCCCTTGCAGCCTTGGTCATTTAAACTCATGCAAACTTCCACGTTCTCGTGAACAATACCAGTTCAATTCATCCCTAGACCACACCCTGTAGCCCAAGACGCCGTAACTCCGAGGGCGGTATACGAATCCCCATTACTGACCGTGATGTCCCTATGCTGAAACATACGCATTATACACCTCATAATACCGCTTTCCGCGCCCGCATCCCTTTAAGCCGTCCTTATGACAAATGAATGCACATTTTTGAATGCTCCCTCTGTGTTCAGAAACACCACCAACGTGAACGTGAATTCTGCCCTTGATATATGCGTGTTAACACCTGGAGAAGTAATTCTTTCCTAGCTGACCTTATAAATGAAAATCCTGAATCCTCGCCAACTGCTAAGCGAAGATGTATGAAAGAATAATCGTCCTCAAGTCCTTGGGCGCTTTTCAATGCAGCTTCTCCGCCTTTAGTATGCAGGCCACCAGATATAACAACCATAGGTCAGCACCGATCGCACCATCGTCGAGAAAAGCCCCAATTTCAATGCATAACTCTAGGACGCAGTCCTTATCTATTACCAACAAGCTCCTGTGACGAATGAAGAGACGCAAGCTTTCCGCTCCCCAGACTCTAAATTCCAGCACCAGTTGAAGTTACTATCCAGAATAACCCCAAGGAACATTTTACTTTAATTGGCTATGACAGAATATTTGTTCCACTAGCCGAACGTAGAATAGCGTTGCAAGCGCCTCGATCTTCTGCGCTCATTCTAAAATCTCTGACACCACTTGATCTTTTCACCGGGCTTTTGGTCTTCCCGGTTTGCGTGTACCACCGTGTTTGCCTTCAAAAGACTTCTTAGCTGGAGCTTCTTCATCCATTCTGACAACATGACCCAGCCAACGCAGCCGTTGTATTTTGATGCGTGTAACTATGCTATCGTCGTCATACAGCTCATACAGCTCGTGGTTCATACGTCGCCTATATTCTCCGTTAACGCAAACTGGTCCATATATTTTACGAAGAATCTTTCTCTCAAATACTCCAAGCACTGCCTCATCTGCTTTCACAAGTACCCATGCTTCAGAACCATATAACAGCACGGGTAGTATCAGTGTCTTGTAAAGTGTAGTCTTCGTCCCCAAAGAACCTTGCCGACTTTTATTGCTCCATGACCGTCAATTGCAGCCTTGGTAATTTAAAATCATGCATCTTCCTACTACTCGTGAGCAATACCAACCAAATTCACCCCTAGACCAGACCCATTACAAGAGAGAACTTCTAGATCAAGCTACAAATCAAGCGTGTCTAGACAACATTCATGCAGACACGGTAACAGATGTGGAGAACTACCGCCTCCCATTGCACTCGAAGAAATTGACCTCACCCGGCAAACCAGAGTGGTTCTGGCTCAATTACGTTCCGGCAGATGCAGCCACCTCATCGCCTACACAGCAAGGATTGATGCCGACGTGCAAGATGTATGTACCGATTGTAACCAGGGACTGCACGATACACGTCACCTGTTTAACTGCCCGGCCATACCCACTCGACTCAGACCCATTTGCCTGTGGACGAACCCCATCTTAGTCGCAGAGTTCCTGGGTCTGGACACTCAACAGAATCAAGCAGGCGAAAAGATAGATCACAACAAACTGCTACAACAACAACAATAACAAACCGATTCCGACCATGCACACATGTCGAAGGTTGTAGGAGAACTCGTTGTACAAAATTTCAGCCAAATCGAATAAAAATTGCGCCCTCTATAGGCTGAAGAAATATATTCGGGAGATCATTTTATATGGGAGCTATATCAAGTTATGAACCCATTTTGAACAATACCTGCCATAGATTTTGGAAGTCGAAACAAAAGATTTCATGCAAAATTTTAGCCAAACCGAACAATAATTGCGCTCTCTACTGGCTCAAGAAGTCAAGGTCGAAAATTGGTTTGTATGGCAGTTGTAACATAACATGGACCAATATGGCCATTTACATATTTTTAACTTGCTGTGTAGTATGGCTACAATTGTAACAAAATGATACCACTGTCTCACCCAAAACTGACCGAATGAACACTCGTTGCATGGTACCAACCATGCCATGGTTACACGAAAACAAAACGTTTTGGGTGCGTAAAAGTTCATTTGAAACGTGTGAATGTCATGCTCCCTGAAATTTAATGGTCATGCTCATAGATCTCTCCCATATTGCCTTGGTATTCGCGGGACGCAGATCTTCAACATTCGGCAGAGGCACATTACGTTCTGTTTACGTCGTTGTTTAACAATTGTAAGTCAAAGGAAAAAAGAATATTGCACTATACAGAGATAGGCTTAGTGACCATTTTTGCGCATGCGCAGCATACATACGTACTCTCACCAATGTTCATGGCCTAAACAGTAGTTAGAATAAATAATGTTTGTTAACTATTGTTTCGTTTGGCATAAACAACACCACCACCGCAACCGCCACCACCACTACCACGAATGCCACAACGCAATTGCTTCTATCATCCAACTATCCAACCACATTACATCCTCCAACGCCACCATCTTTAGACCAACAACTTGTCGGTAGTCGGCTTGAGTGGCATTGCAACAAACAAAAAATGAGAAATGATCATGACAAAAACAGAAGGATATTATAAATTTGCTATAATATGCTTCTGAAAAACGCTACTGGGAGATGGTCCGAAAGTGTGTGAGTGCCTGCCTGCCTGCCTGCCTACCAACCTACCTAGCTACCCCGAGTAGACAATTTAGATGCGTGTGTGGGTACAGACAAATAAATGAGCCAACAACTTTCTGGAGACCAAGTCAGGTCACAGCCATATATACTCCAGGTAAAACAACGCAACAGACAGGAACATGACCATTAATTCGCAATACGCGTTAAAGATTAATTGTGCGATCACAGAACGCCATTAAGGCACAAAATATAATTAATTATTTTCTTATTGTATTATACCATAGTCGATTCGTTGGTGACAGAGGAAAGGTGTGGCAATGCCATCCAATTCGAGATCTGAAAGTCAATTATTACCTAAATTCGTAAAAGTAATCCCATGCATGGCATTGAATCATTTGTATATTTGCTTAAGCAGAGTAAGGTGCTACTACTGGCTGATTTCTAAATATTTAGGTGACACTTCAAATTTCTGCTTTCAAAAATGATTTTCTGCTTTAAAAAAAAATACTAAAGGGTGATTTATTAAGATCTATAGGAAAGTTTTTCGAAAAACAGAAAACAAAAAATGCATGAATTTTTTTTGAATCGATAGTAGAGTCCTTATAATTTAATGCTTGAAGATTACTTTAATTGACTTTGACAGAATATTTGTTCCACTAGCCGAACATAGAATAGCGTTCCAAGCGCCTCGATCTTCTGCGCTCATTCTAAAATCTCCGACACCAAGTTTCGAGGTGTCTCCCACCACTTGATCTTTCCATCGGGCTTTTGGTCTTCCCGATTTGCATGTACCACCGTGTTTGCCTTCAAAAGACTTCTTTGCTGGAGCTTCTTCATCCATTCTGACAACATGGCCAACGAAGCCGTTGTATTTTGATGCGTGTGACTATGCTATCGTCGTCATACAGTTCATAAAGCTCGTGGTTCATACGTCGCCTATATTCTCCGTTAACGCAAACTGGTCCATACATTTTACGAATAATCTTTGAAGATTATTTCATGCAAATGTTGACCTTGACTGCTCCTCAAATGGTCCATCGGCTTAGTCCAATTTTGACATACTCTTTCCAACATTTCGAACGGTCTTTTAATGCGTCAATTGAAGCAGGCTTGTCTGTCGAGCTTTAACACAGCCTCACAAACATAGTCTAAAGAAGTTAAATAGCACGATCTAGGCGGCCAGTTGACCGGTCCCGAACGTGAAATAAAATATTCACTGAATTCGCCTCTCAATAAGTCCATTCTTACGCGTGCAGTGTGGCATCTGGCACTATCTTGTTGAAATCACATGGCATTCAAGTCAAGCTTTTGCATTTTGGCCAAAAAAAAGTTGGATATCATCTAACGATAGCGCTCACCATACACAGTTACGTTACGATTCGCATCATCTTTGAAGAAGTACGGTCCAATGATGTCACCAGCCCATAAACCGCACCAAACTGTGACTTTTTATACCCTCCACCATAGGATGGGGGTATGCTAATTTCGTCATTCTGTTTGTAACTCCTCCAAATATTCGTCTAAGACCCCATATAGTATTTATACTCTTGTTCGTCATGACATTTTAAGTCGATCTAGCCATGTCCGTCCGACTGTCTGTCCGTCCGTCCGTCTGTCTGTCGAAAGCACGCTAACTTTCGAAGGAGTGAAGCTAGCCGCTTGAAATTTTGCACAATTACCTTTTATTAGTCTAGGTCGGTTGGGATTGTAAATGGGCTATATCGGTCCACGTTTTGTTATAGCTGCCATATAAACCGATCTGGGGTCATGACTTCTTGAGCCTCTAGAGAACGCAATTATTATCCGATTTGGCTGAAATTTTGCATGAGGTGTTTTATTATGACTTTCAACAACTGTTCTAAGAATAGTTTAAATCGGTCCATAACCTGATATAGCTGCCATATAAACCGATCTGGGGTTTTGACTTCTTGAGCCTCTAGAGGACGCAATTATTATCCGATTTGGCTGAAATTTTGCATGAGGTATTTTGTTATGATTTTCAACTACTGTGCTAAGAATAGTTCAAATCGTTCCATAACCTTTTATAGCTTCCATATAAACCCCATGGGGTCTTGACTTCTTGAGCCACTAGAGGGCGCAATTATTATATTTAGCTGAAATTTTGTACAACGGCTTCTCTTATGACCTTTAACAAACGTGTCGAAAATGGCATGCATCGGCTTATAGCCTAAAGGAGCTCCCATAGAAACCGATCTCCCTATTTAATTTCTTCATCCCCTAAAGCGCGCAATTCTTACAAGATTTGGCTGACAATTTGCACAAGGACTTCTACTATGGTCTCCAATATTCGTTTTAATTACGGTCCGAAATGAGCCATAACTTGATATTGTTCCAATAACATAGCAATTCTTTCCTTTTATCCTTTGTTTGCCTAAAAAGAGATACCGTGGCAAGAGCTCGACAAATGCGATCCATGGTGGAGGGTATATAAGATTCGGCCCGGCCGAACTTAGCACGCTTTTACTTGTTCTGGCTGCATTGGTAGCTCTTGCAATGCTTCTGGCTAAACTTTACTCCAAAATCGGCAATTCTGCTTATTTATATACCCATTAGGCCAAAACTGAGCTTCGTCACTCAATGGAAGAAGTGCGCGCTGAGCTTTCTTAACAGAGCACAAATTTTTTAAATAAAATTCAATAATTTGCAAGCGTTGTTCGTTTGTAAGACAATTCATGGTTAAATTATAGACTGAAGATGTTTGACAGTGAAACCAAACACGGAACGGAACGTGCTGTTTAATGAGCTGTTTAAACCATTATTTCCAAAAAGATTCGAACTAAAAAATCAACCTTTAACTAACTAAGACATTGTCGCCCATTGTCATACCACATGCTCAAAATAGATATAGCATGACCAGTAGTATACTGGAGAGATATTGGCCGCCTATGCCAAGACAGCATGTTCTGAAGGATAGGAGAACCTTTTCAGCCATCTGAAAAGACGAAGATATGAATCTATTGGATGATGGCAGACAGTATGGTGATGCTTATTTCATGAAACAAATAATTTTCACAACTGTTGGCTTGAATGTGGAAGACCATAGTAAAGGGTGATTTTTTTGAGGTTAGGATTTTCATGCATTAGTATTTGACAGATCACGTGAGATTTCAGACATGGTGTCAAAGAGAAAGATGCTCAGTATGCTTTGACATTTCATCATGAATAGACTTACTAACGAGCAACGCTTGCAAATCATTGAATTTTATTACCAAAATCAGTGTTCGGTTCGAAATGTGTTCATTCACCGTAACGTTGCGTCCAACAGCATCTTTGAAAAAATACGGTCCAATGATTCCACCAGCGTACAAACCACACCAAACAGTGCATTTTTCGGGATGCATGGGCAGTTCTTGAACGGCTTCTGGTTGCTCTTCACTCCAAATGCGGCAATTTTGCTTATTTACGTAGCCATTCAACCAGAAATGAGCCTCATCGCTGAACGGTGAATGAACACATTTCGAACCGAACACTGATTTTGGTAATAAAATTCAATGATTTGCAAGCGTTGCTCGTTAGTAAGTCTATTCATGATGAAATGTCAAAGCATACTGAGCATCTTTCTCTTTGACACCATGTCTGAAATCCCACGTGATCTGTCAAATACTAATGCATGAAAATCCTAACCTCAAAAAAATCACCCTTTAGATGCCATTGTGCAAGCAATTTCTATATACATTGGGCCTTATAGAGTCTCAAGAAATAAAATCGGGAGATCGGTTTACATGGGAGCTATATCAGACTATATTTGACATGTATGTAAAACCCCATAGGAGCACCCACTGTGCAAATTTCAGCTAAATTGTATAAAAATTATGCCCTCTCAAGACTCAAGTATTGTTATCGGTAAACCGGCTTATCGGACAAAAATTGCGGCTTTCAGGGGTCCATCACACCCTATTAGTACCTCATTTCCTGTCTGCTTTCCCTTACTCACAAGCCGTTTCAGCTCCGACGTGGAAGGCAGTGTCGGAGAGTCGAAAGGCATATAAAGTGATGACAGGTATGCTCCACCGTCTCCTTGTTTCATCACTGTTGCATACGACGTTGACAATCCTGAGGAAAAAAGTTCCCCAGCCGAGTATCAGTGTAAGCATAAAATAATTGATTGTTGATATGGTTCAGTCCAGAAATTTTGTCCCGGGTCGTCTATGGCTCGTGAATTAAGGTAATATGAACCTTGTCCTTATTGATTTTCTTCATCAGAGCGTGTGTAGATTTATTTGGATGACCTCAATCACAGGTCCTCCAGTAAATGGATGATGATCTCATCGTCCTCTCTCTGTTCTTAAGTCTGCATTGGTTTTCCTGTCACTTCACTGTCTGATGTTTCAGTATTAAGTTCTTTGCCTATCCTAGTCTTGCCAATATTGAAAAAGACAGCCTTGGTCCCGTAGTGCGCCATGCCATTGGTCTTAGGCATACTTGTCACGGAGACTTGATCAATACCCACCACAATGAGGGTTTCTTCCTCTTTCTCCTCCCTGTAGAAGACCTTCCATTTCTCTGCCATCAAACCTTGGTTTTGCTTGCCCAAGAATCCCAATGTGCGTTCCGTCGCGAATTTGCTGATTCATTCCATGATGAAGACTTTCGCCTTTGTGAGCTGGGAGATGTCCATCTTTCTCACCGGGTCGAATTTTTCGCCCCCAGGGAGTGTGGATACTTCCGAGGAGCTTTTTGACGGTATCAATACATTCTGCTGACGCAAAACGCAGCGTATAGATGTCCTCTCTATAGTCGCAGCTCATCATTCGTATGGGTGGATCCCCTTCAGAGTTCCACACATGTTCGAAAAACCGTTCGTTAACCAGATCCTCAATTAGGGACCGATGGTGGGGTGGAATCCTACCGGATGTACTGCCGATATTGTTGACTGCATACGTCAGCTATCACTGTTTTGCTTCCTTGACCCCACATTAGTAAAACAATGCTGAAGCCTTCAATATTCAATATAATGCTTCGACAATTGGCTTGAGCGCATCCAAAGGTGTACAAACCATGATAGAGAATACTTTGAAATACGAAGGATGGGGGTATATTCAATTTGTCATTCGGTTTGCAACACATCAAAATATCCATTTCCGACCTTATAAAGTATATATATTTTTGACCAGCGTAAAAATCTAAGACCATGTAGACATGTCCGTCCGTCTGTCTGTTGAAATCACGCTACAGTCTTCAAAAATAGAGATATTGAGCTGAAACTTTGCACAGATTCTTTTTTGTCCATAAGCAGGTTAAGTTCGAAGATGGGCCATATCAGACTATATCTTGATATAGCCCCCATATAGACCGATCCGCCGATTTAGGGTCTTAGGCCAATAAAAGCCACATTTATTATCCGATTTTGCTGACATTTGGGACACTGTGTTGTGTTAGGCCCTTCGACGTTCTTCGTCAATTTAGCTCAGATCGGTCCAGACTTGGATATATAAGACTCATCCTCCGATTTTGGGTCTTAGGCCCCTAAAAGCCACATTTATTATCCGATTTTGCTGAAATTTGGGACAGTGAGTTGTGTAAGGCCCTTCGACATCCTTCGTCAATTTGGCTCAGATCGGTCCAAATTAGAATATAGCAGTCATATAAACCGATCCTCCGATTTAGGGTCTTAGGCGAATAAAAGGCGCATTTATTGTCCTATGTCGCCGAAATTTGGGACAGTGAGTTGTGTAAGGCCCTTCGACATCCATCGTCAATTTGGCTCAGATCGGTCTAGATTTGAATATAGCTGTCATATAGATCGATCCTCCGACTTAGGGTCTAAGGCGAATAAAAGGCGCATTTCTTGTCCGATGTTGCCGAAACTTGGGACAGTGAATTAAGTTAAACCCCTTTGACATACCTCTGCATTATGGCACAGATCAGTCCAGATTTGAATATAGCTGCCATATTGACCGATCCCCTGATTTAGGGTCTTAGGCCCATAAAAGCCACTATTATTATCCGATTTTGCTGAAATTTGGGACAGTTGTGTTAGGTCCTTCGACATTCTTCGTTAATTTGGCTCAGATCGGTCTAGATTTGAATATAGCTGCCATATAGACCGATCCTCCGATTTAGGGTCTAAGGCGAATAAAAGGCGCATTAATTGTCCGATTTCGCCGAAATTTGGAACAGTGAGTTAAGTTTAGCCCCTTGACATACCTTTGCATTATGGCACAGATCGGTCCAGATTTGGATATAGCTGCCATATAGACCGTACCTCCGATTTAGGCCCATAAAATCCACTATTATTATCCGATTTTGCTGAAATTTGGGACAGTTGTGTTAGGTCCTTCGGCATTCTTCGTTAATTAGGCTCAGATCAGTCCAGATTTAGATATAGCTGCCATATAGACCGATCTCTCGATTTTAGGTTTTGGGGCCATAAAAAGCGCATTTATTGCCCTATGTCACCGCAACTTGGGAAAGTGAGTTGTGTTAGGCCCTTCGACATCCTTCTTCAATTTCACTCAGATTGGTCCAGATTTAAATATAGCTGCCATATAGACCGATCTCTCGATTTAATGTTTTATGTCCATAAAAGGCGCATTTATTGTTCGATTTTGCCAAAATGTGGGACAGAGAGGTAGGAGAGAGATCTCGATTCAAAGTCTTGGTCCCAAAAAAAAGGCGCATTTATAATCCGATTTAACTGAAAGTTGACACATTGACTTATGTTAGGCTTTTCGACATCCATGTTGTATATGGTTCAGATCGATTTATTTTCGATATAACTGCTATTGGACATAAGGTATAAAATTTTCACCGGATTTCGATGATAGGTTGTTTACATATATCCCGAGGTGGTGGGTATCCAAAGTTCAGCCCGGCCGAACTTAACCCCTTTTTACCTTTTATATCCTACACCACCACTGTGTTAAGGGTATTTTAAGTTTGTGTATTTGTTTGCAACGCTAAGAACAAAAACAATTAGACCCATTGATAAGTATACCGATCGACTTAGAATCACTTTCTAAGCCATGTCCGTCTGTCCGTCTGTGAGTCCATATATTCTTGTAATCAAAATGCAGGTCGTATTTGTTGTCCATTCATCAGGAAATTTGGCTATTGATTTTGGTAAAAATCGTTCAAAATTTGCCACGGATTGTTTTCTTGCTGATCTTTGTATATCTGCAAAATTTCACTAAAATCGGTTCAGAGTTAGCTACAGCTCTCATATATATGTATCGCCCGATTTGCACTTAAATTGCCGTAGTAACTACAATTTTCAACCGATCTGCACAAAATTTGGCATGGATTGCTTTGTTACTGATAATAACATATCGGCAAGATTTCATTAAAATCGGTTCAGATTTAGATATAGCACCCATATATATGTATTGACCGATTTGCCCGTAGTAGCTACAATTTTCAACCGATCTGCACAAAATTTGGCACGATATATTTTGTTACCGATATTAACATATCGGCAAAATTTCACCAAAATCGGTTTAGATTTAAATCTAGCTCCTATATATATATATCGCCCGATTTGCACTTAAATGGCCGTAGTAGCTACTATTTTGATCCGATCTGCACAAAATTTGGCATGGATTGTTTCGTTACTGATAATTACATATCTGTAAGATTTCACTAAAATCGGTTCAGGTTTAGATATAGCACCCATATATATGTATTGCCCGATTTGCCCGTAGTAACTACAATTTTCAACCGATCTTTACAAAAATTGACACGGATTGTTTTGTTACTAATCTTAATATATCTACAAGATTTTATCAAAATCGGTTCAGATTTAGATATAGCTCCCATATGTATTTTACTCCCGATTTGCACTTAAATGGCCGTAGTAGCTACAATTTTCAACCGATCTGCACAAAAATTGGCACGGATTGTTTTGTTACTGATCTTAATAGATCTACAAGATTTTATCAAAATCGGTTCAGATTTAGATATAGCTCCCATATATACTTTACGCCCGATTTGCACCTAAATGGCCGTAGTAACTACAATTTTCAACCGATCTGCACAAAATTTGGCACGGATTGTGTTGTTAATGATCTTAATATATCTGCAAGATTTCATCAAAATCGGTTCAGATTCTGATATAGCTCCCATATATATTTTACGACAGATTTGCACTTAAATGGCCGTAGTGACTATAATTTTCAACCGATCTGCACAAAATTTGGCACAGATTGTTTTGTTACTGATCTTAACATATCTGCAAGATTTCATCAAAATCGGTTCAAATTTGGATATAGCTCCCATATATATTTTACGCCCGATTTGCACTTAAATGGCCGTAGTAACTACAATTTTCAACCGATCTGCGCAAAATTTGGCACAGATTGTTTTGTTACTGATCTTAATATATCTATCGCATTTGCCCTTATATGGCCGTAGTGACAACAATTTTCAAACGATCTGTTTAAAAGTCGGTTCAGATTTAGATATAGCTCTCGTACACATATATATTTATATATTGCCCGAATTTGTTATTGTAGGGTAGGTGCAGGGTATTATATAGTCGTCTCCGCTCGACTTTTTGCCTTTCCTCACTGGTTAATAACAAATATTTCCATCCACATTATCAGGCTACAAATAAATAAAGCAGCCCTCGTATAAAACTATGTACTTTAAGGGTAACAGTTGATTATATCAATGAGAAACATACGGAAGACAGTGTTCCCGCATTCTATGGTGAAGCTTATAATTATATCCCAGCTACAATACATTTATTTATCTGGAAAACGAATATTATCATTTTATTGGTTGTAATAGTTGTCGTCAAATATGAATGAATAATTTTTGAATCAAATATCGATTTTATCAATTAAAATAACGGTGATAACATTTCTGGAAACTTGGTTGATCTGACAGAAAACAAAGAGATAATCTAGATATTTTCCTATCCGCATCGCGTGCATAATACAACCGCACCCTCATTTAATTACTATATTCTCTCCTTCAATAACATGGCAGACAAGTGGCAGTGGCGCATTGCCCGCCACTACATCAGCGATCACCCATTGCCCCATTGAATTTCCTTATGTCTTCTTTCATAAAGCCCAAAACACAACTCTATTCATATCAAGATACCAAACAAATTCATCTTTTGATGTATAGTTGCCTCTATGACATGTTCAAAGTACTTCCCTAAACATTTTGTGAAAAGAAAAAAAGAGTTACAGTTTCCAAATACAAACCGTTAAATAAGACATAATTCTATTGTCCATCCATGTCTAATCCATTGGTATATGAACTCTTTATTTTGAATTAGTACAGTTAATAATGTCTACCTTATGAAGCGGTAACAATTGTTCTTTTGTGGCATAAACTGTAAATGCCACGGGTAGAACATTAGTTAGAGCATGTTTAAGATATGACACACACACACACTCACACACACACACACGCATAATAGCACCGACCACAGTCAAATGGCCCGCAACAAAAATGTCACCAATAAACCTTTCGACTTACAAGCAACAGACAGCACGGCCAACAACGAAATTATGGTTAATATCATTTACAATGGAAGAGAGATGCGCATGCGCATGCGCACACGCTCTCACCCATCAACCAAACGGAAGAACATGGAAATGAAAAAGTTGAACAAATACCGCCGTTGTCTCTGTGATATTCTTGGGTTATTATTGAATTATGGTTTGTTTTTATGAACATAGTTTCATTCTTGACACATTAACGAGATAAGGACCACCATGACTGCCGGTCGCTGCAATGTGATGATTGTGCATGCATGTGCTGGTGACTAGTGCATGGTCCACAGATACCTAGTTCTATAAAGTGGCATTCTGTATTTCATTGGAGTCTACTGCTATATGCCAAGGTTTTTCGATTTCATGGTCATCTCATAGTCCACACAAGCACACACACACACACACACTAACACCCCTGTCTGCACACCAACAATCAGTTATGTCTTTTGTTTTTATTGCACTTGTCTTCGAGAGGTGACATATGAATGTCTTTATAAGTAGAATCAATTTTATGGTTAGATTCTTCCCAAAGTGGCCCGTGATCTTACCATTGTGCGTACGGATGGCCGCATGTGGGGGACATTTTTGCTTTGTCATTCGCGCATCTTAAACCAATGCAAGGGGGAACAGTGGTTACGAGACAATATCTGGGGGAAAATAAATTTGTAATGAAATAAAAGCATTGGCCTACCTTAATGGAAGAAGAATTTAAGTAAAATTTCAAGCAGATTGCCTGTCTCATTTAAAAGTTAGTGCTCGCTCGAAAGACGGACGCACAGCTATTTCTAAACCGATATAGAAACTCATGGAGATCAATAAACAAGTAAGGAAGGGCAAAAGTTGGGCGGTGCCGACTTTATAATACCCTACACCTACACTATAAGTACAATGTGGGAGCTATATCTAATTCTGAACCAATTGTTATGGACCTCGGCGGATGTTTTCAGATGCTTATTAAACAATCCGTAACAAATTTCGAGCAAATATGTTCACACTGTAATAGATACGGTGGGCAAATGACAACATTATTCCAAATTAGCCAAAACCTGACGAACCTATATATGGGAGCTACTTCTATCTGAACCGATTTGGACCAAACTTCTTAGATATAGTGTAAGGCATGGATGAAAGAGTTGTGCACAATTTTGACAATATTGACCAATAATGCGCTCGTAGTGACCCTAGAAGAGAAAATCCTGAAACGATTTCTATGAAATTCACCAGACATATTAAAAGACTTAAGAAAATCCTTCTTGCCAAATTTTGAGAGAATCGGTTAACATGGAACACTTTATTGCAATATTAGTTAAAATCTGACGAACGTATATATGGGAGCTATAACTAAATCTGAACCGATTTCTAGAACATTCCACTAAGGATCAGGGGCAAACTTCTCACATATCAATTAGTGCAGTCCGATTCTAGTTTAAGCTCAATAATAAGGGACCTCTTTTTTATAGCCGAAGATTGGTCAATAAATGCGCTTGCAGTGGCTCTAGGAGTGAAAGTCGGCCGAGACCTATATTTAAATCTGAACCGGTTAAAAAATGACCAATTTATTGCATTATAACAGCAAATCGGACGAACACATATATGGAAGCTATATCTAAATCTGAACCGATTTTTTCAAATTTCAATAGGCTTCGTCTCTAGGCCGAAAAACATGCCTGTACCAAATTTGAAGACGATCGGATGAAAACTGCAACCTGTACTTTGTACACAAATTAACATGGACAGATAGACGGATATAGATAAATCGAATCAGAAAGTTATTCTGAGTCGATCGGTACACTTATCAATGGGTCTATCTCCATATTTTTGGCGCTCTTTTCATATTTCTCTTTAGTAGAGTTTGCCATTTCATGATGGAAAGATAACAAAGCAAACAACGAGTCGAAATTATTAAAAATTTTTACCGAAATTCGAAGTCAAAGGCCTCAACGTTAAGATCACTACGTTCAAGGCTCATTTCTGACTGAATGGCTTGGTCAATAAGCAAAATATGTGTTATTGGTCAGACAGCAATCCACACGTATTCCATGAGTCATACCGAAAAATTACGGCTTGGTGCGGTCTTTGAGCAGGAGGCGTCATTGGGCCGTACTTCTTCCGTGATGATCAAGACCAGCACGTTACTGAGAATGGTAATCGCTACCGTTCAATGATAACACAATATTTTTAGCCCCAATTGGATGATATGGACTTGGAGGATATGTGGTTCCAACAAGTCGGCGCCATGAGCCACACAGCGAATGTCACAATCAATTTATTGGAAACCAAGTTTGGAGAACGTGTTATACCACGTTGGGAATAGCAAATGGGCCATATTGATTCAGATTTACATATAGCTCCCATATAAACCGATCACCCGACTTGACTTGTTGAGCACCTGGAAGCCGCAATTTTTGTCCGATTTCGCTGAAAGTTTGCACATAGTGTTCTGCTATGATTTCCAACAACTGTGCCAAGTATGACCGTGAACGGTCTATAACCTGACATAGCTCCCATACAAACCGATCTCCCGATTTGACTTCTTGAGCCCCTGAAAGCCGCAATTTTTGTCCGATTTGGCTGAAATTTTGCACATGGTGTTCTCTAAAGATTTCCACCAACTGTGCCAAGTACATTGCAAGCTCAATAATTGACCCATCTTGCCAAAATTTTGCAAAACGCTTACCGCGACGACTGCCACAGTATCTGAGGAGTTTGCTCGAAATCGGTTCAGATTTAGATATAGCTCCCATATATATGTTCGTCCGATTTGCAGTAATATGGCAATAAAATGGTTTCTTATTGACCGATTTTCTCGAAATTTGGCAGAAGGGATTTTCTCCTGACTCTCAATATTACTGGTGAATTTCATGGTAATCGGTCCAGATTTAGATATAACTCTCATATATATATATCGCCCGATTTTCACTCCTAGAGCCATTGCAAGCTCAATTATTGATCAATCTAGCCAAAAATTAGCCAGACGCTTTCCTCGACGACTGCCACAATACCTGAGGAGTTTGCTCGAAATCGGTTCAGATTTAGGTTTAGCTCTTATATATATGTTCGTCCGATTTTGAGAAATATTGCAAAAAAAGTGCTCATTTGTTAACCGATTCTGTCAAAATTTTGCAGGAAGGATTTTCTTATGACTCTCAATATTACGGGTGAATTTCATAGAAATCGGCCCAGATTTATATATAGCTGTCATATATGTATATCGCCAGATTTTCATCCCTAGAGCCACTGCAAGCGCATTGTTTGACCAATCTTGCAAAAATTTTGCACAACACGTTCCTCGACGACTATAACATTATCTGACAAGCTTGCTCGAAATCGGTTCAAAATTAGATATAGGTCCCATATATATATTCGTCAGATTTTGGGTAATTTGCCATAATGTTGTCATTTGTCAACCGTAGTTTTTACAGTTTGACTATATTTGCTCGCCGAGGTCCATCAAAATTGGTTCAGAATTGGATATAGCTCCCACATTGTACTTATAAGGTAGGTGTAGCGTATTATACAGTCGCCACCGCCCGACTTTTGCCTCTCCATACTTGTTTAAATGCTCTTTTTTGCCCCCTTTCAAAATTTCTCAAACAGTAATCCTGGGTGGGTACCCAAAAGTTTGATCCGGCCAAACTTGGCTCGTTTTTTGCTTGTTGCCTTTACGATATTGCTCATGACACACATGGTTCTTGGCCTCCTGAAACCCCAGTGCATTATCAATTGGTCCATTTACCGTATTGGTGGTCGGTCGGTATGTTTGTTTGTTCTCTGCGACTGTTTGTTTGCCACAAAAACTATGGCAAAGCCATACTTTCAGCTTAGATATGGGAATATGCCTATTTTTATATGGCATTGTGATGTCACATTTGGGTGTTAATAATGTTCAAGAGTGTCAAGTGTGTGAAGCTGGTGTTTTAATTTGATGCTCTAACGAGTTAGAGTTCAATTTACCCAATTCTTGGGCTGGAAATTCCACTTGTTGTCGAATGTTTTGTTATGTAAATCATTATTTATTTTCCGTTTTATTTTTTGTATGTCATTATTTAAATGAAGATTTTCATATCTGAAGGGCTTTTCTTCAAATCATACCGAATGATATTCCTCTAGGGCCAATGGTTTTGTTTTTCTACAGAATCAAGGCAACGATAACAAAGAGGGCAATGTTTTTGTCGTTGATTATTAATTTATAATAAAATGCAGACAACACTTGGGTGGTCGTAAAGAATGTCATAAAACACCAGCTAGAAAAGTTGGAGATTTGGGTGACACCTCGCTGGACTTTCCAAGTTTTTACATCTCAAATTAGATTTTTTAGCCAATATTCTAAGTCAAATGCCATTGAAGCTGTTCAAGTAACTGCTCTTAGACAACAATTCCATGCCATGACAATTTCAATTATTCCATCTTGTTTTTGGTGTTTCTGTTTCTGTTTGCTGGTTGGTGGTGGTGCCTAGAGAAACATTGGTGTTAACATAAAGAGACTGTCACCATTTTTGTGAAATTTATTTGTTCAACAATTTGTGTTCCTGTGTGTGGGGTACATGTTCAGCGCAAACGCCAAGTTTTTGAGGTTTTTAAGATTTTCGTATTGTTCGCCTTAATTTTGTTGTGTTTTTTTTTTTTTTGCTACGTCCATTGGCACGTACTACACCACACAGTCGATGATGGTTGCTGATCTAATAAATGCAGTAAAAAAAGAACGAAAAACAAGATTTTGTATCAGCCAACACATGTTGCGATAATCAAGAATCAATGAACAGGTAGATTTAATACTTGTTAACACTTTTATTAGCCAGAAAAGTGCGAAGCAAAAAATGAAGGCGATGTAAATCTACATCAAAATGAGAAATCCCACTTGAGATTTGTCGTTGCGGACATTGCATTGCATTGCATTGCTGTGGCAAGACCTGTGTCTTGTGCCATCGAAAGTTGCAAATAAATTTCCTGTCATTGTGCTATTTTTTGAACAACCCAACTGCTATGGTGGCAGTTGTTGCAACAAGTTTTAAATTTCTATTTCCGTTAAATTTTTTGGGCTATTAATCGTGTTAATTAATTAAATGGAGTTTCTCGAAAAAAAGTAAAAAAAATGTGTGTTGGGTGAAATTTTATACAATTGACAGGGGACACAATTCGGTTTGGATCACTACTGGGGGCGTTAAATTGCAAAAAAAAACAAGTACAAAGGCACAACCTCGGGTTTATATGTAAATCCCCTTTCGTCACAATCCAATGAAAATTCGATAACTTATGCACCCCAAATTCGGCACGGTCATGGAGAGGTCTTATAAATATAAGTCACTGTTGAATTTTGTATTTCAAATTTCAACAAAATCGGGTAAATAATAAGGATTTTATAAGCTTCAGACCCTTAACTGGTATATCGGTCTATATGGCAGCTATATCTAAATACAAAAATACAGTCCTATTTTTACCATATTTGGGTCGGATGGTGGGTGGCCTAAAACTAATCACTGTTTCAAATTTCAGCAAAATCGGTTAAAAAATAAAGCTTTTATTGGCTTCAGACCCTTTATCGGCAGATCGGTCTATATGGCAGCTATATCTAAATATAGTCCGATCCAAACCATATGTAGGGCGGATGTCGGGAGACCTAAAACTACCAACTGTTAAAAATGTCAGCGAAATCGGATAATAAATAGGACTTTTAGGGGGTTCAGATTCTTTATCGGGAAATCGGTCTATATGGCAGCTATGTCTAAATATAGTCCGATCTGAACCATATTTGTGTTAGATGTCGGCCTAAAAGGCCTAAAACTTCTCACTGTTTTAAATTTCAGCAAAATCGGGTTATAAATAAAGCTTTTATGGGCTTCAGGCCCTTTATCGGGAGATCGGTCTATATGGCACCTATATCTGAATACGGGATACCTACGGTCAGATGTCGGGAGACCTAAAGCTACCAACTGTTTCAAATTTCAGCGAAATCGGTTAAAAAATAAAGCTTTTATGGCTTCAGACCCTTAATCGGGAGGTCGGTCTATATGGCAGCTATATTTAAATGTAGTCCGACCTGAACCATATTTAGGTTCGAAGTTGAGAGGCCTGAAACTACTCACTGTTTTAAATTTCAGCGAAATCGGTTGAAAAATAAAGCTTTTATGGGCTTCAGACCCTTTATCGGGAGATCGGTCTGTATGGCAGCTATATCTAAATATTGTCCGATCTGAACCATATTTGGGTCCTATGTTGGGAGGCGTAAAACTACTCACTGTTTAAAATTTCAGCAAAATCGGATAATAAATAGGGCTTTTATGGGCTTCAGACCCCTTATCGGGAGATCGGTATATATGGCAGTTATATCTGAACATAGTCCGATCTGAACCATACTTAGGTCAGTTGTCGGGAGGCCTAAAACTACACACTGTTTAAAATTTCAGCAAAATCAGATGAAAAATTAAAAATTTTATGGGCATTATACCCTTTATCGGAAAATCGGTCTATATAGCAGCTATATCTAAATATGGTCCGATCAGAACCACATTTGTTTCAGATGTTGGTAGGCCTAAAACTACTCATTGTTTCAAATTTCAGCGAAATTTGGCAAAAAATAAAGCTTTTATGGGCTTCAGATCCTTTATCGGCAGATCGGTCTACATGGCAGCTATATCTAAAGCCGCGCAATGACAAAGGAAATGCTCCAACGTCTCATCATCATTCCAGCATGCCCTACACATGCTATCACTTGCCGCACCGATTTTACATAAGTGAACTCGTAGTCCTATGTGTCCCGTCATGATACCAATAGCTATACTGACCTCCTTCTAACTTTCTTTCCGTAATAGCCTCGTCTTCTCACAATCTGGATCCCCCCATAGGATTTTCGCCGTCCTACCGACCGTTTCGCTGTTCCACAATGTTCCATGCTCATTCGTCGCCCACTCCCTTAACTCGGACTGTGTCGACCCGAAAGGCTTCGGGGTAACCAAGTTTATTGACGGCAGTCCTCACCACCTTCACCGCCAAATCATCTGCCCTTTCATTTCCCCTTAATCTGTAATGGCCCGGCACCCAAACGTTGCGGATTTTACCGTTCTCGGAGAAGGCGTTAATCTCCTTCCTACACTGCAAGATTGTTCGTGATCTTACCGTCCTGGTTGTTTTGCCCTTATGGCAATTTTACTGTTGGTAAAGATGTTCTCACGCATTCCGTGATCGCCCGGAACTCCGCCTGCAGGACCATGTTATGGTCAGGCAGTCTAAAACAGATCTTAGTCCCTGGGTTCTTAATGTAAACCCCCAGGTCTACTCTGTCCTCTACCTTTGACCCATCCGTGTAACATAATCATCCAGATGGATGATCGGGGAGATTCGCAATATTGGGAAAGAGGTCCGCAGACTTTTTAACAGAGCACGTCGTAAAAAGGCGAAAGTTTATTGTGATGTGTCTTACACACGGCTCAAGGAATACAATAAGATTACCAGAGCGGTAAACGTGCCTCCTGGAAACTTTTCTGCGAATAGGTCGATAGCATCAATGACGGCGCCAAGATAAAAGAGTTTCTCTCGAAAACCCATGTCCAAACTGAAACTTTAGTAGACGACACGGTTTCACATTTCATCCGAATCGGATGAAAAATGGTCATTTTATGGCCCGAAGGACAACGAATGATAGATGATCACAAAGAGGGGGCTGTGAGCATTCGAAAACTATGTGGCCTGATCTAGACTTGAGGTCATTGGCTAGAACAGACGTCGTAGTCATTGTGTCCGTCATGACAGGTCACTGTCTAATCGGAAAACATGCTGGCAGACTGAAGGTTGCCAGCAACGACTTTTGCTGAAGCTGAAGAGAAGAGACTATAAAGAGGGGGCTGTGAGCATTCCAAAACTATGTGGCCTAATCTAGACTTAAAGAGGTATACTGCTTTGTGGTCATTTTCTAGAACAGACGTGTTAGTCATTGTGTCCGTCATGACAGGTCACCGTCTAATTGGAAAACATGCTGGCAGGCTGAAGGTTGCCAGCAACGACTTTTGCAGAAGCTATGAGGACATCGAAGGAGAAGAGACTATAGAACATCTACTGTGTGGGTATTCCGTAATAGCAGTCAAAGGGAGTTTCATTTTAGGTTCTCATTTCTTTAAGAACCTGTCTGATTTAGCGGATGTGAATATTCGCAAATTGTTGGGCTTTTTAAAGCGATCTGGACGGTTCAACGGTAGGAATGAGTAGGCATCTTCCTTCTCCTGTTCCTGTGGTATCACAATGATTCAAAACGTTTAAGGGAGTATGATGACACACTGCCACTTTAACCTAACGTAACCAAGAGCGGACAACATGTCGATTACTGGCTTAGGTGTTTGTCCATAGTGGAATGCAAATGCAAATTTTGACCATGAACATTTCACTAAGGAATGACATGCTAATCTCTGCGCTACGGTGGCCTCCAATATCCTATTAAGACGTTTTCGTGAATTGAAGTAGTTCTTGCACCACTTTGAAAGCCCCAAGCACTCGGATGGTTATTACGACACTTCGAATATAAGTTTTGATCAAGGGACATCATATTGTCCAATCAATGCAAAAATAGCCAATGAATCCTGGAGATGTCTCGTCGATAACTTACCTTTTGTCTTCAATTTCGAATGAGAATGAATGAACAAGATTGTTGTTGTCCGCAAATCAAAAGAATGGATTCGAAGGCTGACTTTATCGATTGAATGGATATAAGAAGAGAAGGGGAGAGGGCAGAACTTTGTGGCACATAACCGCCACCACCAAACTGTTCATAGAGATATTAGGAAAGGTTCTTGTACCCACAATACCATTGTCCGCGAATGTTCTCATGACGATGGCTAACAGTTCATGCTGGCCAGCAACTATTTCCGGACCCCAAATAAGAGAGTTTCTCCTTGTTGATGAGAGTCCTGGGATCTGTTGCACCAAGCCTCTCTATAAACTTGAAAGTAAGGAGCCTTTCATGTTTCCTCCACTTCAAGGAGACTATGGTCGGGCAAATGGCATGCATGCGTCGACCAAATTGTCTTCTTTAGTACCCTCTGTGGACAACTCGACTGTCTACTAGTGCCGCCTGTCGCAGACACTCCAGCAGTCAGGTGTCATTAGCAGACAACATGCCATATATTATTCAGCACCAATTTATTTCAATTTTAAAAGTCCCAAAAAGTCAACAGTTCCAATTTTCAAGTTAATCCGATGAAAAATGCGATTTGTATTTTGTGCAGATAGACATGGCTAAATCAATTCAGGAGAGGGTCATCATATCGGGTTTTTCAATAAGAACGCTACAAAGTTTTTTTTTAATAAAACAAAAACGGTTGTGGATATCAATGTAATTCTTAATTTCTGTGAAAGTTCGTTCGATGCCATTATGTATGGAACTCGAATTCCTTTGCATGGGCCCACAGGCACGCTTGCGAAAGTTCAGACGCTGAACCCAATTCTCGACGGTTTTCGAGCATAAATCGGCCGATACTGCTTCAATTTCGCGTTCGATATTCGTACGAAGTACATCCATCGTCGCTGGCTTGTTGGCATAGACCATAGACTTGGTGAAAATAGTCTAATGACATCAAATCGCACCACTGAGGAGGACTGGGCCAATCGACTGGACCATTTCGTGATTTTCCATAAATTGATTGTGACATTCGCTGTGTGGCTTGTGGCGCCGTTCTGTTGTAACAACGTGTCCCCCAAGTCCATATCATCCAATTGGGGCCAAAAATATTATATTATCATTTAACGGCAGCGATTCCCATTTATCGGTCTTGATCGTCCAGGAAGAAGTACAGCCCAATGACGCCGTCGGCCCATAAACCTCACCAAACCTTAATTTTTTCACTATGAAATGATGACTCATTGAGAACGTGTGGATTGCTGTCTGACCTGTAACGCATATTTTGCTTATTGACGAAGCCATTCAGCCAGAAATGAGCCTCATCCCTGAAGATGATTTTCGATGACAATCGGATATCATTTTCAAGTTGTTGCTCAGCCCAATGAACATACGACACATACAAACACATCCATCATGAAATGGCAAACCTTACTGAAGAGAAATGTCAATAGAGCGGCAGAAAATATGGCATCGGTTGCTGTCCCTATCGTTTTTCTTATTAAGCGTCCCTAAAAAAAAAACTCTGTACTGAAGCATGTATCCATCTCCTCTCTTTTTGGGTGTTACAAACAGATTTACAAAGTTATAATACCCTGTACACAGTAGTTGTTACCCTAAGACCGCCCATCATTTGAGTTGTAGCTAACTCGGTTTATCAGTATGAGGGTCCTACTTTTTAGAGTCCAATTCAGACTCAGAATATGTGTAGTTCACCAACGGGTAACACTGAGCAGGTCTATATTGATCACTTCCGAAGGTGTGAGACTTAAGGCGATGGGAGAATGGATTGAGGATGGGAGCAGCTCATATCATCGCGTTATAATCGAGGCGACGATAAGAAACCTGGAAGGAAGGGAAGAGGTTTCCGATCGGATACCTGAGATGAACCTTGAAGTCGAGTGCGAGGCACTGCTGCCATCGGCACAGTCTTGGATTGACGGAACCCTAGTATTGCCATCTGGAAGATCATGTTACACGGATGGATCAAAGCTAGAGGACAGAGTGGGCCTGGGGGTTTACATTGAGAACCCAGGGACTGAGATCTGTTTTAGACTGCCTGACCATAATACGGTCCTGCAGGCGGAGATCCGGGCGATCACGGAATGCGTGAAGTGGTGTGGTGCTAACGCGATGACGTCGATTGTGAACATCTTTACGGACAGTAAAATTGCCATAAGGGCAATAACAACTAGGACGGTAAGTTCACGAACAGTCTCTGAGGAGGGGAAAATCCGCATCGTTTGGGTGCCGGACCTTAACGGAGTAAGGAAAAATGTAAGGGCAGATGATTTGGCGTTGCAGGCCACAGGACTGACGTCAATAAACTTGGTTAACCCGAAGCCTTTCGGGTCGACGCAGTCCGAGTTAAGGGAGTGGGCGACGAATGCGCATGCAACATTGTGGAACAGGGAAACATTCCGTAGGACGACAAAAATCCTATGGGGGGATCCAGATCGTGAGAAGACGAGGCAGATAACATGGTATCTATATCTTATTCAGCACCAATTTCTTTCAATTTCAAAAGGCTTCGTCATTAGTCCAAAAAAGTCAACAGTGCCCGTCTTAAAAATGGTTCCATCTCCTCTTCTTTTGGGTGTTACAAGCAGATCTACAAAATTATAATACCCTGTACTGCAGTTGTTGTTACCCCAAAAGCACCCATCATTTGAATTGTAGCCAACTGTGTTTATGATTGGAGTTTCATTACAACGAACATATGTGTGATTGTGTTGACGCCATTTGGTAAAACAAAATTTATTTTAATTCCCTGGAGATAGTCAATGGCTATAATTAAAATTCTGGCTTCCTTAAACAATTAATAGCATGACTTCTACTAATATCGCAGAGTGTTTCTATCTTAGCAAAAGGTTAACAAACCAAATATTTTGGTACGTTTTTCCCAAAAAAAAGCTGAATCATAACAAAACTCACAAAGTACTTGGAAGAATGTGTCAAAATTTTCAAATATATGGTTTCATGCCAATTAGGATGGAGAACATGTCGAAAAACCCTACTTTTGCTGCAATACTGATAGAGCGGATGCTGCATACCTCAGTCCTTTGAGGCTGAAACATAAAATAAATTGAAAAAAGCGTGTCTTAAAATAAAATGCATATACCTTTGTAATTAATCATGTTACGCTAATTTTGAGTAGCAGAAATAAGATACTCCACAAAAAATTAACAAATGTTTACACTAAAAACCACCACTTCATTGCCATATGACGGTGGGTTTACACACCACCACAGGACACAGGCTAGCCAAAAACTTTTCCGAGGCAGGAGTTGAATTGGAAATTTCATTTCCTTCTGTCTCGATTTGAAGTGTTGCGTTTTGTTAATACAGTTTTAAGTTAATTTTATGCACCCATCCTAAATTTAGTGATAGATTGCTGTTTTTGCTGCTGTGCAAGGTAAGAACATGCAATCCATAGCAACCACCGACCAACCATACGGCCCCAATCAACCAGCCATATGGCCAAGGATACAGGTAGCTCTAGAATTTGTTGCGGAAGCTATACAGCGCTATACATTATAAAATTAAACATGGAAGAAGCAACTTTCCTGAGTATCATCATCAACAGAGCGATGAATATTAAAATTGCATTTTCATTTCAACAATGCCAAACCATCCTGCTAACTGGTTAACGCACCACAGGATGAATGAATGGCATAAAGTTCAAATGACCCCTCAGCAAGGAAGCAACACTTACTGCCTGAGTAGTGGTGGATCTTTGATTAATTTACCTTAGACAATGATTAAATATTTTCGGTTGTCGGTATGCGAGTGCTATTTTGTGTGTTTGTATCCATCACAAATGGAACATGGGTATACGTATAACTGCGCACAAGGATAATTCTATGGTGTTTGATTTAGCCCTCATTCAGCCGCTATAGAGTTAGATGAGTCATTGTCATGTTATGTTGTACTAGTTGAACCTGGCCCGCTCCGCTGCGCCTTCTTTTACTTTATATGGAACAAAAGTTCCCTTGGAATATTTATTTTCGACTATTAAAGATCTTTTAATTAAAAATCTTTAAAAATCCGCAATTACTTTTTGGGCATCCCAATAGGTTATCAAATTCATTTTTATACCCTCCACCATAAGATGGGGGGTATACTAATTTCGTCATTCCGATTGTAACTACTCGAAATATTCGTCGGAGACACCATAAAGTATATATATTCTTGATCGTCGTGAAATTTTATGTCGATCTAGCCATGTCCGTCCGTCCGTCTGTCCGTCCGTCCGTCCGTCTGTCTGTCGAAAGCACGCTAACTTCCGAAGGAGTAAAGCTAGCCGCTTGAAATTTTGCAAAAATACTTCTTATTAGTGTAGGTCGGTTGGTATTGTAAATGGGCCATATCGGTCCATGTTTTTATATAGCTGCCATATAAACCGATCTTGGGTCTTGACTTCTTGAGCCTCTAGAGGGCGCAATTCTTATCCGATTGGAATGAAATTTTGCACGACGTGTTTCGTTATTATATCCAACAATTGTGCGAAGTATGGTTCAAATCGGTTCATAACCTGATATAGCTGCCATATAAACCGATCTGGGGTCTTGACTTCTTGAGCCTCTAGAGTGCGCAATTCTTATCCGATTGGAATGAAATTTTGCACGACGTGTTTTGTTACGATATCCAACAACTGTGCCAAATATGGTTCAAATCGGTTCATAACCAGATATAGCTACCATATAAACCGATCTGGGATCTTGACTTCTTGAGCCTCTAGAGTGCGCAATTCCTATCCGATTTGAATGAATTTTGACACGTAGAATTTTGTTATGATATTCAACAACTGTGCCAAATATGGTTCAAATCGGTTCATAACCTGATATAGCTGCCATGTAAAACGATCTGGGATCTTGACTTCTTGAGCCTCTAGAGGTCGCAATTATTATCCGATTTGCCTGAAATTTTGTACGACGGATTCTTTCATGACCATCAACATTCGTGTTTATTATGGTCTGAATCGGTCCATAGCCCGATACAGCTCCCATATAAATCGATCTCTCTATTTTACTTTTTGAGCTCACAAAGAGCGCAATTCTTATTCGAATTGGCTGACATTTTACACAGGTTTCCAACATATAATTTAATTGTGGTCCAAACCGGACCATATCTTGATATCGCTCTAATACCATAGCAAATCTTTTCTTATATCCTGTTTTGCCTAAGAAGAGATGCCGGGAAAAGAACTCGACAAATGCGATCCATGGTGGAGGGTATAAAAGATTCGGCCCGGCCGAACTTAGCACACTTTTACTTGTCTAATCTCATTTGAGCCACATATTGATGGGGTCGAAATTTTTTTTTTTCTTCGGGGGTGTTTTGGGAAAGGAATGATGCCCTTTATACATGATTCTACATTTGAATATCAAATTCGTATTCTACTCCCACATTCCTTTATTTGAGCCCCATATTGCAATGGTCACTAAAAAATTGCTCTTTGTGGGATATTTTGGGAAAGGGGTAGACCCCCAGAAAATTGTTCCCGAAAATGGGTATCAATTCTTGCTATACCCCCCAATACCTTTCATTTAAGCTCCACATTGATATGGTGGGTAAATATGCCCGATTTGGGGGTGTTTTGGGGATGGGGTGGTCCCCCAAACACTAAGCCCGGAAAATATATCAGCAACGTACTCTATATCTCATATATCTATATATCATTTATTTTAACCCTATATTGCCATTGCCCTCAAAATTGGATAGCAAATTTGTTTTCTAATCTCATTTAAACTCCTTATTGCAAAAGTCAGCAAAGATGTCCGGTTTGGGGTATTGGCCCTAAAAACTATGAATATTTAGTTCCACTCTCTTTGAAGTCCAAATTGTCTTGGTGAGCAAGTACGTCCAATGGGGGGTTTAATGGTGGTGGGACGTCCCCTAGACAGTTGGTCTCTAATGTTGATAACAGATACGTGGTCTACTCCCAAATACCTTTAATTTGGGCCTCATATTTCCATAGTCGGCAAACATGACCGGCTTGGGGGGTGTTTTGGGGGATAGTGCGGCCACTTAGTGAGTTGGCCTTGAAAATATATATATCGGATTCGTGTTCTACTCTAAAAACCCTCTTACTTGAGCCTCATATTGCAATAGTCAGAAAATACTTACTGTTTGGGTGGTGTTGTGGGAGTGGGGTGGCCCCGTAGACACTTTTCCCGAAAATTGATATCAAATTCGTGCTTTACTCCAAAGATCTTTCATTTGAGCCCCATATTGCTGTGGTCGTAAATTTGTCCCCTTTGGGGGATGTTTTTGGGGATAGGCCGCCCCCCAAACACTTGGTCTCATATATGGATATCAGATTCGTATTCTACATTCAAATAACTTTTATTTAAACCCCATATTTCCATGGTCAGTAAATAAGTCCAGTTTGGGGGGAGGGGGGGGTGTTTTGGGGTAGGGGTGGTCCCCCTAGCACTTGGTCCGACAATTGGATATCAGATACGTTTTCTTATCCAAAATACCTTTCATTTGAGTCCCATATTTATCTAAATATATGTTTGGTAGGTTTAAGGATGGGGCAGCCCTCCTAGGTACCCCATCCGGCCCTCCAAACACTTGATCTCATATTTGGATATCAGATTCGTATTCTACATTCCAACACCTTTTATTTAAGCCCCATATTCCCATGGTCAGTAAATAAGTCCTGTTTGGAGGGTGTTTTGGGCAAAGGGTGGACCCCCAGAAACGTGGTCCCCCATTTGGATATCAGATTCGTATTCTACTTGCAAATACCTTTCATTTGAGTCCCATATTGCCATGGTCGGTAAATATGTCCGATTTAGGGGTGTTTTGGGGCTTGGGGTGGTCCCGCTAGCACTTGGTCCGACAATTGGATATCAGATACGTTTTCTTATCCAAAATACCTTTCATTTGAGTCCCATATTTATCTAAATATATGTTTGGTAGGTTTTAGGATGGGGCAGCCCTCCTAGGTACCCCATCCGGCCCTCCAAACACTTGATCTCATATTTGGATATCAGATTCGTATTCTACATTCCAATACCTTTTATTTAAGCCCCATATTCCCATGGTCAGTAAATAAGTCTTGTTTGGGGGGTGTTTTGGGAAAGGGGTGGACCCCCAGAAACGTGGTCCCACATTTGGATATCAAATTCGTATTCTACTCGTAAATACCTTTCATTTGAGTCCCATATTGCCGTGGTCGGTAAATATGTCCGATTTAGGGGTGTTTTAGGGCTTGGGGTGGTCCCCCTAACACTTGATCCGACGATTGGATATCAGATACGTTTTCTTATCCTAAATACCTTTCATTTGAGTCCCATATTGACTTGATTGGTCTAAATATATGTTTGGTGGGTTTTAGGGTGGGGCAGCCCCCCTAGCTACCCCATCCGAAATTTGGATACCACATTTTTATTTTTAGGGTACTATATTAGAGCACACAAAATTTCGCTTAAATCGCACCACACATCTCCGAGATCTGGCGTTTCTGAAAATTAGGGTTAGGGGAGCGTCCGCCCCCCCTTCAGATATCAAAAAATGTAGTAAACTATTTTCACCACGGGGTCATTATGCATCATCTGTGAAAATTTCAAGAAAATCAGTTCTGCCGCAACCTACAAACAAACACAAATTGATTTTTATAGATAAATTAGGATTCCATTGCAGGATATTGCCCGGCTTTAGACTATTGTCTCATGTTTCTATTCAAGGAATAGTGTAGCAAAAAACATTTAAAAGTCAGCAAAAAGTGTGTTGTTGCTAGAAGCATATGACTGGTTTCTCGTATCGCGATTTCATTTTCGACCAATAGCCAAATCTATTCAAATGCGTTCATATAACTAAATTTTAATGGGCATGTGACATTCATAAACATTTCCATTGTAAAAGCACCAAACATTGAATCAAGCTTGTCCTGTCTCACTATGACCATTACTACTAAGAGAAACAGAATTAAATTTATTTGAGGCACATCCTTATGCTAACAAACAAACACCTTCCACCACGTATCCCTGAGCGGAGCCCAAGTCAAATTTGTTTGTCAAAGTTGTTGGGCATTTTCTACGATTAAATGAGACTGACACGTGTTGTTACGTTATTTTATTAAGCACAACGAAAAAGGTGCATCCATCAATGGACTTTAGAAAATATGTAAAAAGGCATAAAATAAAAAAAAAAAATCCCATTAAAGAACAGGGGATACTTCGCTCGTATCAATGAGTGCAGTTAGATTAAACTTTAAGTTCAATGATAAGGGGCCTCTTTTTTATACATACCGAGTCCGAACGCCGTACCCCAAAGCGTACACCACACTCAAGTCTTTCCATTTCCTTTTTCTTTATGCGGAATAGACGTTTCTTCCTCTCCTTTTCTCCCGATACCTCTCCTTCATCTGGCGCGTTGCTACTGATTGAAGAGTTGCTCTATACGTCGCATTCTTGGCTTCAGTAGCATCTCGGCACTCTTGGTCGTACCATGGGTTTCTTGGGGGAGGCTTTCGGTGCCCAAGTACGGATTTCGCGGCATTTTCCATGGAGTGGGCAATGGTTTGCCACTGCGCCATTATATCATCGGAACAAGGTGTGCTTTCATCAAGCAGTTGGATAAGTCCGTATGCCGCTACCATCTGTTGTGTTTGCAGCTTCTTAATGTCCATGTCGCCATGTTCAAGCGGGTGCGAACCTTTGCTGCAACAAGGTAATGATCCGAATCTATATTTGCTCCACGGATCAATCGTACATCTAACACGCTGGATGAATGCCTTCCGTCTATCACAATGCGATCAATTTGGTTTCTCTTGTTTTGATCGCATGACAGCTATGTGGCTTTGTGATTATGTTTGTGTTGAAATCTGGTGCTACTAACTACCATGTTTTTTGCCCCGTCGAAATCTATCAGACTCAATCCATTACTGAACGTTATCTCGTGGAGGCTAAACTTTCCTATAGTTGGGCCAAAAATGTCTTCCTTTCCTATATTCGCATTAAAATCTCCCAGAACGATTTTAATATCATGGGCGGGGCAGCGGTTATATTCTCTCTCTAGGCGCTCGTAGAAAATATCCTTGGTCTGGTCGTCCTTGTCTTTCGTCGGGGCATGGGCACAAATAAGGCTGATTTTGAAGCATTTGGCTTTTATTCGAATTGTGGCTAGCCTCTCATCCACCGGAATGGAGCTGGAGACAAGGTGTTTCAGTCTCCGACCAACCACAAACCCACAGCCAAATTCATGCCTCGTATTATGGCAGCTATAGTATAGTTCGTCACCGTTTGGTGTTGTAGTGACGCCATTCCCAGCCCATAGCACTTCCTGTAAGGCGGTAATATCGGTCTTGTACTTCTCTAATACATCCGCCAGCGCGTATACTGCACCTTCTCTATAAAGAGTGCGGAGATTCCAGGTGCAGATGCGCAAATCATGGTCCTTTTTTCGTTTGCGTGGGTCGTCAACGTTGGGTGGGGGTCCGTTTTTACTATACCTTTGTTTCTCATAGTAGTTCTTATAGTTTTCCGTGGGCGGGCTACTGGCCCAGCGCCCCAATTGCATGGGTTTTGTGGGATTGTACATGTATCCCTCGTTGTTGCGAGCCATTTGCTCCAAGATCCGACGCTCGCCTTCAGCCGCCTCTAACCAGGGAACAGACACTGATGTTGGCCATTGGTTATTTGAAGGCACGAATAACTTGCCTTGTCATCTCGAATATCATGGCCATCAGTATTTATTTAAGAGCCAGTGCGATCTGACTACTCACTGAGGCTCTCTTCTCGAAAATCGCTGACGGCCCGCGGCCGCATTTGCAGCTACTCCGCATAAAAACGGAGCTTTCCATCACCCGCAACCTGTGGACACGCCCGGTAGCATTCAGCTAAGCTTCCTGTGGTAACGATAGACACCACACAAATCGGAGCTTAAAGTTCCAGCCTGTGGGGTGCTCATAGTTATACCGTGTCGGCCGGGGGTTTAGCTGATATTGTGTTGCTCAAAAAGTAATTGCGAATTTTTCATATAGTCGGCGTTAACAAATTTTTTCAACGGCTTGTGACTCTGTAATTGCATTCTTTCTTCTGTCAGTTATCAGCTGTTACTTTTAGCTTGCTTTAGAAAAAAAGTGCACGAAATTTTTTTTACATTTGTTTGTTTGGCGTCAATTGTAATATGAAGCCCACAACGGAGCATTTTCGTCATATTTTACTTTATTATTTCCGTAAAGGAAAAAACGCGGAGCAGGTTGCTAAAAAGTTACGAGATGTGTATGGTGATAAAGCCTTAAAAGGAAGACAGTGTCAAAATTGGTTTCGCGAATTCCGTTCTGGAGATTTTTCACTTAAAGATGAGCCACGTTCAGGTCGGCCAAATGAAGTTGATGATGGCCAAATCAAAGCATTAATCGAATTGGATCGTCATATAACTGAGCGTGAGATAGGAGAGAAGTTAAAAATACCAAAATCAACCGTTCATTATCACATAAAAATCTTGGACTGGTGAAAAAGCTTGATATTTGGGTACTACATACATTGAAAGAAATTCATTTAACAAACCGAATCAACGCTTGTGATATGCACCTTAAACGCAATGAATTCGATCCGTTTTTAAAACGAATCATAACTGGAGATGAAAAATGGATTGTTTACAACAACGTTAGTCGAAAACGATCATGGTCCAAGCATGGTGAACAAGCTCAAACCATTTCAAAGGCTGATATCCACCAATAGAAGGTTATGCTGTCTGTTTGGTGGGATTGGAAGGGTGTGGTATATTTTGAGCTATTTCCAAGGAACCAAACGATTAATTCGGATGTTTACTGTCAAAAATTGGACAAATTGAATACAGCCATCAAGGAGAAGCGACCAGAATTGGTCAATCGTAAATGTGTCATATTCCACCAGGACAACGCTAGACCGCACACATCTTTGGTCACTCGCCAAAAACTGAGTGAGCTTGGCTGGGAACTTTTGATGCATCCACCATATAGCCCTGACCTTGCATCATCAGACTACCATTTATTTCGATCTTTGCAGAACTCCTTAAATGGTAAAACTTTCGGCAATGATGAGGCTATAAAATCGCACTTGGTTCAGTTTTTTGCAGATAAAGGCCAGAAGTTCTATGAGCGTGGAATACTAAGTTTACCAGGAAGATGGCAAAAGGTTATCAAACAAAATGGCAATTATATATTTGATTAAAGTTCATTCTAAGTTTTATTAAAAATGCATTTACTTTCTTTTAAAAAATCCGCAATTACCTTTTGGCAACCCAATATATCTCCTATATAAACCGATCGTCCGATTTGACATCTTGAGCCCCTAGGAAGCGCAACTATTTGGCTGAAATTCTAATCGCTTAATTTTTTTCTTTTTTATAACTTTTATGACATTTTTTTTATGACTTCTAATTGCCATTACAAGTACCGGCCATCTGTATCTGTACCTCCTATAAAATTAAAAAAGTCATTCAAGGAACGTGTCAAATGCGATCCATTGTAGAGGGTATATAAGATTCGGCACGACCGAATATAACTCGCTTTTACTCGATATGTATCACGGTGTCCATTATACGCTCCATGGTTTGAAGAAGGAATAATGCATTGTTTTAATTGTATTGAACTTCTTGAGCTCTTGCTTAGTTTTACAATTAGAAGACATTCAAATTTGGGATCCATCATTTACATCATTCGTTTCATGAAAGAGGATATATATGATTTGGCTCAGTCCAACTTTGTTCCAATATTCTTATTTGTTATTTTCTTCAAAGTATATAACAGGTATAGGGTGAAAAACCTTCTAAATATATAACTTCCAATAATATCAAAGTTTACCTGCAGCAAAGAAACAAGGAAAATCTTCAACAAACATTTCCACCAATGCAAACAGGACGTTCAATGAAAATCCGCCATGTGTAGGTGTGAGTCACTTGACTGAAGCGTTGTTATTATATTTTTTTGGGTTCCGTTTCACTGCAGCATAACATGAACCATGACGAGGGGATCTATACACTCTTCATTAATGAACACCAACCTACTATTCTTCCTTCAATTGGTTTGGTAAACACGCAAATGTTGGTAACGTTTCCATTTGGACTTCAATTTTCCTTGTGTTGCTTCTCTTTGATTTTGGTAAGGGGTAATTTTGTGTGTTCCCTGTTTGTGTTTTTTGACGTTGAACGCCATTTAGGCAAATGTGTTTGATGTCTGCAGAGTGTTCATAAAAATTAATAATAAACGATTTGTGCGTAATAACAATAATTTATCAATAAAACAAAATTACTTCGTTTCAATTTTAAGGATGGGCGCATTACCATCGCTGGGGCCATTAGGAAAGATAAACATGCAAATGGCAAGACTGCCTTATAATTGAGGGGAAGAAACGAACGATTTTGAAATTGGTTTTTTGGGTTTAATATCTTAATTTTATGGATGACCATTCAGTTTTCATAAGCAAAATGCAACGTAACACACACACACACACGCAAATTTGTGCAAAATTACAATAAACATATGTATAAGGAAAGTACGATCTGACACTGCACGGAAGCTGGACATTGAAAAGCTGCAGACACAACAAATGGCAGCGGCATACTCCACTCGACTGACCCAACTGCTTGATGAAAGCACTCCTTGTTCCGATGATATAATGGCGCAGTGGCAAACTATTGCCCACTCCATGGAAAATGCCGCGAAATCCGTACTTGGGTACCGGAAGCCTCCTCCAAAAAACCTATGGTACGACCAAGAGTGTCGAGATGTTACTGAAGCCAAGAATGCGGCATATAGAGCAACCCTGCAATCAGTAGCAACGCACCAGATGAAGGAGAGGTATCGGGAGAAAAGGAGAGAGGAGAAACGTCTATTCCGCAGAAAGAAAAATGAAATGGAAAGACGTGAGTGTGAGCGAATTGAGAAGTACAGTAGATAGAATGAACTCCGGAAATTCTACCAAAGAATTAAAAATCAAACCGATGACTTTGGTGCAGGCACATCCTCCTGCAGAGACAAAGAAGGAAATATGGTAACCGACACCAATAACATGCTGAGGATATGGAAAGAACATTTTACCCAACTGCTAGTGTCCGATGTTGGCGGCGAAGAGGATACAACAGAATCAATCCCTGATGATGGTATAGAATGTTTACCTCCTAGTCAGAATGAGGTAACCCGACTAAAGAACAACAAGGCAGCAGGAGCCGACGGGTTACCCGCTGAACTATTTAAGACCGGAGGCGACACGCTGATAAGGCGTATGCATCAGCTTATCTGCGCAATCTGGCTAGAAGAACGCATAACCGATGATTGGAACCTCAGCATACTATGTCCCGTACAAAAGAAAGGAGACAACACGGAATGTGCCAACTACAGAGGAATAAGTCTCCTCCCCATCGCATACAAGATACTCTCGAGCGTACTGTGTGAAAGATTAAAACCTAAAGTCAATGAGATAATTGGTCCCTATCAATGCGGCTTTAGACCTGGTAAATCACACTGCTTGAAATCCTGAAAAAGACCCGAGAAGGACAAACCAACACCTACCACCTCTTTGTTGAATACAAAGCCGCCTTCGATACTCCTTTACGTTCAAAGGTATTTCAAGCCATGTCTGAGTTTGGTATCCCTGCAAAATTAATAAGACTCTGCAGGATGACACTTGCTGATACGCGTTCCTCAGTAAGAATAGGAAAGAATCTCTCCGAATCATTTAATACCAAACGAGGTTTCAGACAAGGAGACAGCCTCTCGTGTGATCTGTTTAATATCCTGCTGGAGAAAATTATACGAGATGCAGAAGTGAATAGATATGGCACACTAATCACAAGAAAGCACATGCTACTCGCCTATGCCGACGATGTCGATATCATAGGTCGGTCACCAAAAGTAGTAACTGCAGCCTTTGAAAGAATCGAAAGAGAGTCAGTGAAAATGGGTCTGGCAGTAAATGGAGATAAGACGAAATGGATGGTTTCCACTTCCAAAAAGCCTTGCACAACCGAGCAGATAAAGAACATGGAGAAAGTTGGGAACCACAACTTTGAGATAGTCAATAACTTTATCTACCTCGGCACCGCCATAACCGAAACGAATGACACCAGTTTTAAGATAAAGGGAAGAATAATACTGGCAAACAGATGCTACTTTGGACTAAGTAAACAGTTTAGAAACAAGGCCACTTCTCGACAGACGAAGACTACACTTTACAAGACACTGATACTACCCGTGCTGTTATATGGTTCTGAAGCATGGGTACTTGTGAAAGCAGATGAGGCAGTGCTTGGAGTATTTGAGAGAAAGATTCTTCGTAAAATATATGGACTAGTTTGCGGTAATGGAGAATATAGGCGACGTATGAACCACGAGCTGTATGGCGACGATAGCATAGTTACACGCATCAAAATACAACGGCTGCGTTGGCTAGGTCATGTTGTCAGAATGGATAAAGAAGCTCCAGCAAAGAAGTCTTTTGAAAGCAAACACGGTGGTGCACGCAAACCGGGTATGTAACACGTTTTCGCAACTAAACGCCCTGATTTTATAACAGTCTAATTTTTCATTCAAATTAATATATGAGTCGGTTGTCAATCCTATTGCAGTAGGTTTTATGTACCGGATTGTCTCAATGGGGCCAGTGGCTGTCGCCTCAACAACGAGTTTGCTCCTTCAACTCGGGCAAGGCTCGCGGGGGAAGAGACCGTTACAGAATTTTATAATTTTAGAGAAAGAGGAAGAGATAGGCGGTTTGTTTGGTCCCGAGGTGTTAATGAAACACAACCCAGATTGAACAAGTAAAATCGTGCTAAGTTCGGCCGGGCCTAATCTTTTATACCCTCCACCATGGATCGCATTTGTCGAGCTATTGCCACGGTATCTCTTTTTAGGCAAACAAAGAATATAAGAAAAGATTTGATCTGTTATCAGAGCGACATCAAGATATGGTCCGGTTTGGACCACGATTATATCATATGTTGGAGGCCTGTGTAAAATGTCAGAATTGCGCCCTTTGGGGGCTTAAGAAGTAAAATAGAGCGAACAATTTATATGGGAGCTGTTTCGGGCTATGGACCGATTCAGACCATAATAATCACGTATGTTGATGGTCATGAGAGGATCCGTCGTACAAAATTTCAGACAAATCGGATAATACTTGCGACCTCTAGAGGCTCAAGAAGTCAAGATCCCTGATCGGTTTATATGAAAGCTATATCAGGTTATGAACCGATTTGAACTATTTTTAGCACAGTTGTTGAAAGTTATAGCAAAAGACCTCATGCAAAATTTCAGCTAAATCGGATAATAATTGCGCCCTCTAGTGGCGCAAGAAGTCAAGACCCCAGATCGGTTTATATGGCAGCTATATCAGGTTATGGACCGATTTGACCCATACTCGGCACAGTTATTGGATATCATAACAAAACACGTCGTGCAAAATTTCATTCCAATCGGATAAGAATTACGCCCTCTAGAGGCTCAAAAAGACAAGACCCAAGATCGGTTTATATGACAGCTATATTAGGTTATGGACCGATTTGAACCAAACTTGGCACAGTTATTGAATATCATAACAAAACACGTCGGGCAAAATTTCATTCCACTCGGATAAGAATTGCGCACTCTAGAGGCACAAGAAGTCAAGACCCAAGATCGGTTTATATGGCAGCTATATTAGGTTATGGACCGATTTGAACCAAACTTGGCACAGTTATTGAATATCATAACAAAACACGTCGGGCAAAATTTCATTCCACTCGGATAAGAATTGCGCACTCTAGAGGCACAAGAAGTCAAGACCCAAGATCGGTTTATATGGCAGCTATATTAGGATATAGACTGATTTGAACCAAACTTGACACAGTTAATGAATATCATAACAAAACACGTCGGGCAAAATTTCATTCCAATCGGATAAGAATTACGCCCTCTAGAGGCTCAAAAAGTCAAGACCCAAGATCGGTTTATATGACAGCTATATTAGGTTATGGACCGATTTGAACCAAACTTGGCACAGTTATTGAATATCATAACAAAACACGTCGGGCAAAATTTCATTCCAATCGGATAAGAATTACGCCCTCTAGAGGCTCAAAAAGTCAAGACCCAAGATCGGTTTATATGACAGCTATATAAGGTTATGGACCGATTTGAACCAAACTTGGCACAGTTATTGGATATCATAACAAAACACGTCGGGCAAAATTTCATTCCAATCGGATAAGAATTGCGCCCTCTAGAGACTCAAGAAGTCAAGACCCAAGATCGGTTTATATGACAGCTCGATTAGGTTATGGACCGATTTGAACCGTACTTGGCACAGTTGTTGAATATCATAACAAAACACGTCGGGCAAAATTTCATTCCAATCGGATAAGAATTGCGCACTCTAGAGGCTCAAGAAGTCAAGACCCAAGATCGGTTTATATGGCAGCTATATCAAAACATGGACCGATATGGCCCATTTACAATACCAACCGACCTACACTAATAAGAAGTATTTGTGCAAAATTTCAAGCGGCTAGCTTTACTCCTTCGGAATTTGGCGTGCTTTCGACAGACAGACGGACGGACGGACAGACGGACGGATAGACGGACGGACATGTCTAGATCGACATAAAATGTCGCGGCGATCAAGAATATATATACTTTATGGGGTCTCAGACGAATATTTCGAGTAGTTATCCTATGGTGGAGGTGGATAAAAAGGAGAATGGATTCCTTGGGGTTGAGCTTTATATAAGTGAAGTCGCCTTCACCGGGTTGAGCTGGATAAGTACTTCAACCTGCCTAAGTACTATGAGTGCAGATTCTGCCTTCTTCTAATGCGGTAGGCGTTTGGTAAACTGGCTACAGATCTGGGGATCCACAGGGCGGTAGATCACGTGGAGGGTAAGTACTACTATTACTGATTTGGTGGTTGTCAGGAAAAAAGGCGCATGCAGAGGTCTGGCTAAGTACTCGGACTATAGGGATCCGTCTGTCGTTTCGCACACGTGGCTTATGTGGAGACCGTGTTAAGTACACAAGGCTAGTTGCCATGTCAGGGCTTAGAGGCTAACGGTGGTGGATGTGGAGTGCGGTCATTGACACCAGCAAGGCGTGAGAGGGTCACGTTGGTCGCGATTACGAAGGTGAATGCGTGGAGTATCGCATGTATAGGGTTTTTTAATAAGAGCGCTACAAAAGTTTTTATACCCACCACCATAGAATGGAGGTATCCTAATCTAGTCATTCCATTTGCAACACCTCGAAATATTCGTCTAAGACCCCTTAAAGCATATTTTTGATCGTCTGGACGTTCAGAGTCAATCTAGCTACGTCCGTCCGTCTGTCGAAATCACTATAGCAGTCGAACGCGTAAAGCTAGCAGCTTGAAATTTTGCAAAGATATTTAATACTAATATAGGTCGTTGGGGAATGCAAATGAGCTATATCGGTTCAGATTTAGATTAGCTCCCATACAAATCTATCTACCGATTTGACTTCTTGAGCCTCTGGAAACCGCAATTTTTGTCCAACTTGGCTGAAATTCTGCATGCAGTGTTATGACTTCCAATAACAGTGCCTAGTACGGTCGAAATCGGTATATAGAAGCCGCAATTTTTGTCCGATTTGGCTGAAATTCTGCATGTAGTTTTTTCTTTATGACTTCAAACGGCTGTGCTAAGTTCGGTTTAAATCGGTGTATAACCTGGTACAGCTCCCATATATACCGATCTCCCGATTTAACTTCTTGAGCCCTTACAAGCCGCAATTTTTGACCCATATAAACCGATCTCCCGATTTAACTTCTTGAGCCGCAATCTTTGACTTCCAATCACTGTGCCAAATACGATCCGAATCTCACATATAAACCGATCTCCCGATTTGTCTTCTTGAGCCTTTACAAGCCGCAATTTTTGACTTTCAACAACTGTGGCAATACGGTCCGAATGGGTCTATATCCTGATATAGCTCCCATATAAACCGATCTCCTAATTTGACTTCTTGAGACATAACAAGCCGCAATTTTTGTCCGATTTGGCTGAAATTTTCCATTATGTGTTCCGTTATATCTTCCAACAATTTGCCAAGTACGATCGGAATCGGTCCATAACCTGATATAGCGCCCATATAAACCAATCTGCCGATTTAGCTTCTTGAGCCCTTACAAGCCGCAATTTTTGACTTTCAACAACTGTGGCAATACGGTCCGAATGGGTCTATATCCTGATATAGCTCACATATAAACCGATCTCCTGATTTGACTTCTTGAGACCTTAAAAGCCGCAATTTTTGTCCGATTTGGCTGAAATTTTGCATTAGGTGTTCCGTTATGTCTTCCAACAACTGTGCCAAGTACGATCGGAATCGGTCCATAACCTGATATAGCCCCCATATAAACCAATCTGCCGATTTAGCTTCTTGAGCCCTTACAAGCCTCAATTTTTGACTTCCAACAACTGTGTCTATCACCTGGTATAGCTCCCATATAAACCATTTCTTTCGCATGGCCACCACAGGTACGCTTACAGAAGTTCGGACTCTGAACCAAATTTTCGACTGTTTTCATTCATAAACCAGCCGATACTGCTGCAATTTCGCATTCGATATTCGTGCGAAGTTCATCAATCGTCGCTGGTTTGTTGGCGTAGACCATAGATTTCACGTAGCCCCCCAGGAAATTGTCTAACGGAGTCAAATCGCATGACCGAGGCGGCTAATCGACTGGACCATTTCGTGAGATAACACATTCTCCCAACTTGGTATCCAATAAATTGATTGTGACATTCGCTGTGTGGCCTGGGGGCGCCGTCCTATAGAAACCCATGTCATCCAATTGGGGACGAAAATATTGTGTTATTATTGAACGGTAGCGATTCCCGTTAGCTGTAACGTGTCGGTCTTGATCATCACGGAAGAAGTACGGCTCAATGACGCAGCCGAATTGCTGACCAATATCGCATATTTTACCTGTCAGCGAAACCATTCAGCCAGAAATGAGCCTCATCGCTGAAGATGTTTTGTCGATAAAAACGATGAGGCCACTGACTCCGAATTTCGGTAGTAAATTTTGATCATTTCGACTCATTGTTGGCTCATAAACCTTACCGAAATGAAAAGACCAAAAAGCGGCAAAAATATTGCGTCGTTTGCTGCTCGTATCGGTCTACTTTTGTAGCGTCCCTGAAAAAAAAACGCTTTACATTCGTGGATGTGTTAAGTCACAAACTCTGATGGACTGCGTAACCACACCACTGAAATAGCGCTTTAGTCACAATGGCAAAGTCAAGGTGACTCCTGATCACTAAGGTCGCCTTCGTTAGCACACCACGGAATTAGCACGTCACATAGTGTGACGGTGAATCACGATCTCGAAGGTTGCCTTCGTAAGCACAATGCGTTTAAAGGAGTTTCACGTTATGGCCTGGTCACGGTGCCGCCCGAACTCTGGTGGCCTGCGCAAGCACATCACTTGTTCACTACACTACACTAGATGGCACTCAGCATCTCACTTACTGTTCTGTGGCTCCTGCTTGCAGACTGATAGTTGTAATGATTCGAGGAGAGTCAGTGCTGATATGCTTACTCTATTTACTATCAATCAGTACAGGATCGAAGAAAACACGGACATTTAGAAATCAAGGGGGTGGTTTAAGATCATAAGCGGATGTAAGGGGCTAAAGCACTCGAGGCATTGTAAGCTAAGTGCTAATACAGTTAAGCTGAGGTAAGTGAAAGTAATGGAGTAATGGAAGCCACCGCAGCGCAGAGGTTAGCATGTCCGCCTGTGACGCTGAACGCCTGGGTTCGAATCCTGCCGAGACCATGGTTTTCCCCTCCTAATGCTGGCATTAATCAAATAGAATATCCCACGCCCAATATTGTAGAGATGTGACCAAAATTGTGGCTTTTACTGCCTTAAAAGTCCATATCGGATGAAATATATATATGGGAGTTTCATCTAAATATGGACCGATTTTTAAAAAATGTTGTGCACAAGTTAGGACAGTTCATGCAAAATTTTGTTAATATTGGGCCAAAATTGTGGCTGCTACAGACTTGAAACTGGAGGCCACTGTAGAGCTGAGATTACCATGTCCGCCTATGACAATGAACGCCAGGGTTCGAATCATGGCGAGACCATCAGAAAAAATTTTTTGCTGTGGTTTTTCCCCTCCTAATGCAGGCAACATTTGTGAGGTACTATGCCATGTAAAACTTCTCTCCAAAGAGGTGTCGCACTGCGGCACGCCGTTCGGATTCGGCTATAAAAAGGAGGCCCCTTATCATTGAGCTTAAACTTGAATCGGACCGCTCTCATTGATATGTGAGAAATTTTGGAGGTGGTACTTTTTTATGACTTCTAACAGCAATGACTCTTCATGGGGCCACAAGTAATACAGAAGCAGGTCACATCGCAACCAAGTAGGTCGCTTACAAGAAGATTAAACGAACTTTCACTTTTTTGTTCTCAAAATCATTTACTAAACATTTTCTTATAACGAAACCTAATTTCCAATACAAAGTTTTGGTATGCGCATAGCGATATTTGTCATATGCCAATGTTTCCTCCATATCACTGTCCAATTTGTTTTATTGGATAAATACTTATCAAAAGATGTAACCCAAATCAAATACACACCAAGTGTTTCACAAAACAATTTTTCGAAATATTCAAAGGAATATTTTCCCTTTACACTTCCACTTTGGTTCAGGCAACAGCAATGATACCTGAAAGTGCCATCAGATGACAATAAAGACAACAAGTAAAAGCGTGCTAAGTTCGGCCGGGCCGAATCTTATATACCCTCCACCATGGATCGCATTTGTCGAGTTCTTTTCCCGGCATCTCTTCTTAGGCAAAGAAGGATATAAGAAAAGAGTTGCTCTGCTATTAAAACGATATCAAGATATGGTCCGGTTCGGACCACAATTAAATTATATGTTGGAGACCTGTGTAAAATTTCAGCCAATTCGTATAAGAATTGCGCCCATTGGGGCTCACGAAGTAAAATAGAGAGAACGATTTATATGGGATCTGTATCGGGCTATAGACCGATGCAGACCATAATAAACACGTTTGTTGATGGTCATGAGAGATTCCATCGTACAAAATTTCAGGCATATCGGATAATAATTGCGACCTCTAGGGGTCAAGAAGTCAAGATCCCAGATCGGTTTATATGGCAGCTATTTCAGGTTATGAACCGATTTGAGCCTTATTTGAAACAGTTGTTGAAAGTAAAAATAAAATACGTCATGCAAAATTTCAGCCAAATTGGATAGGAATTGCGCCCTCTAGAAGCTCAAGAAGTCAAATCCCCAGATCTGTTTATATGACAGCTATATCAGGTTATGAACCGATTTCAACCATACTTGGCACAGTTGTTGGATATCAAAACGAAATACTTCGTGCAAAAATTCATTCAAATCGGATAAGAATTATGCCCTCTATAGGCTCAAGAAGTCAAGACCCAAGATCGGTTTATATGGCAGCTATATCAGGTTATGTACCGATTTGAACCATACTTGGCACAGTTGTTGGATATCATAACAAAACACGTCGTGCAAAATTTCATTCTGATCGGATAAGAATTGCGCACGCTAGAGGCTCAAGAAGTCACGACCCAAGATCGGTTTATATGGCAGCTATATCAGGTTATGAACCGATTTGAACCATACTTGGCACAGTTGTTGGATATCATAGCAAAACACGTCATGCAAAATTTCATCCCAATCGGGTAAGAATTGCGCACTCTAGAGGCTCAAGAAGTCAAGACCCAAGATCGGTTTATATGGCAGCTATATCAGGTTATGAACCGATTTAAACCATACTTGGCACAGTTATTGGGTATCATAACAAGACACGTCGTGCAAAATTTCATTCCAATCGGATAAGAATTGCGCACTCTAGAGGCTCAAGAAGTCAAGACCCAAGATCGGTTTATATGGCAGCTATATCAGGTTATGAACCGATTTGAACCATACTTGGCACAGTTGTTGGGTATCATAACAAAACACGTTGTGCAAAATTTCATTCTGATCGGATAAGAATTGCGCACGCTAGAGGCTCAAGAAGTCAAGACCCAAGATCGGTTTATATGGCTGCTATATCAGGTTATGGACCGATTTGAACCATACTTGGCACAGTTGTTGGGTATCATAACAAAACACGTTGTGCAAAATGTCATCCCAATCGGAGAAGAATTGCGCACTCTAGAGGATCAAGAAGTCAAGACCCAAGATCGGTTTATATGGCAGCTATATCAAAACATGGACCGATATGGCCCATTTACAATACCAACCGACCTACACTAATAAGAAGTATTTGTACAAAATTTCAAGCGGCTAGCTTCACTCCTTCGGAAGTTAGCGTGCTTTCGACAGACAGACGGACGGACGGACGGACGGACGGACGGACGGACAGACGGACGGACATGGCTAGATCGACATAAAATTTCACGACGATCAAGAATATATATACTTTATGGGGTCTCAGACGAATATTTCGAGTAGTTACAAACAGAATGACGAAATTAGTATACCCCCCATCTTATGGTGGAGGGTATAAAAACGATGTGAAATATAAATAATCAGGACCGCCCGTTGACACTTGTTTCGATGTTCATTTTGCAATCTTTTGTATTTGGGTGATGGCGGTGACGGTGATGGTGGCGGTGCACTCACTGTAAGTAATCCACTTCCACAAGAAAACATCTCACCGTATTATTTCCGTTGAATTTAATCGTAAGGTCCTATCAGTGCACTAAAGCTTAAAAATGGACAAGGGGGCAACGTGAAAAATTATTTTCGGTTTTTTTGGGGGGTTTTTGTAAATTTTTGTTTAAGCACTTTTTGTGTATTGTTCGATTTCATGACAATTGTTACGCATGTGCGACACATGTCTGCAAAATTTTCTTATGAATCAAAAAAGGAATAATGCAGCTATGCTTTTAAATCTACCACCTCTTCATTTTATTGTGTGCGATTTGTATATCGCTATACAGCCCGCCAGGCAATGGGCCACGCCGAGCTGTCTCAGTGTCTACGTCCAAAGTTGTCATCTCTCTTACAGATTTGTTACCTTTATTGGTTGATTTGTCGTTCATATCTTGGCGGGTATTGGTATGGTTGCTCCTTATTGAGAACAGTGGTGTTGCACAGCAAACAATGGAATAATGGGAAGTGAAAAGGTATTTATATCGGCAGAGCCGAATATCCCATCAACATGAAAATATTTATTATAATAGTTTTTAAGCTGCATACACCTATCTTCTATATCCACATCTTCAGAAGGAGGTAGTTGGATATGGGCATCGAGGTGTCTAAAGTGCATTTATTTCAAACGCTGCAAAATCAATTTGTGTTTGTTTGTAGGTTTGTGTGTTCCTTACAGACTCAGAAACGACAGAACCGATTTTCTTGAAATTGTCACTGGCGGTGCTTAGTGATCCCGTTGTGAAAAAATGGGTATTACCCTTACCCTAATTTTCAGAAACGCCAGATCTCGGAGATGGGAAGTGCGATTTAAGCGAAATTTTATGTGCTCTCTTATTGTAACCTACAATACAAAAAAAAAAAAAAATTTGGTATTCAAAATTCGGATGGGGTACCACTCCAAAAATCTCCATAAGAATATTGGGCTCAAATGAAGTCGTTTAAGAATGGCCCTAAACCCTCCAAGCAAATTCATAGATTACGGAATTTATGGTGAAGGAATCCTTAAGGAGCTTCAAAACATTTAAGGCACTTGGTCTGGCCAAAATTTTCACAGAATAGCTAGGACCTGCCCGGCAAGGCAATTTATGCGACACCAAAGGCCTACAGACCCATAAGCCTTACGTCCTTTCTACTCAAAACCATGGAACATATTGTGGACACCATGATAAAGAGTATGACAACCAGCGAACTGCTCGAATGCAATACAAACAGCATGCCTATGTCAAGGGAAGGTCGGTGGAGACTGCCCTGCACGAGGTTGTGCATAAAATAGCAGAATCCTTCGATGCCAAAACGTACACTCTGGCGATATGCATTGACATCGAGGGAGCTTTTAACAATGTGCGGACCGAAACTTTGATCCAATCCTTAGACCAGTACCGGGTGGACCCTGTCCTTAGAGACTGTATAAATCGTATGCTAAGGAACAGGTGGATGAATTATGTGTCCCATGGCATAAATATAAGGGAGAAAGTGGCACAGGGCACGCAACAGGGGGGCATGACCACCATAAATGACCTATTACGGATGCTGACTGAGGAGGGATTAAGGATCCGAACGAGCTATGCAGAAGGGCCGAAATGGTCTTTCATATGGCATATGACTGGGCTAGACCCAGAGGTCTCAATGTTAACCCAGAGAAGACTGAAATATGCTTGTTCACGAGGAAGACGAAGGTGGGCCAATTTAACGCACCACGTTTCCTCAATAAAACGATTTCGATATCTGACAAGGTCAAATACTTAGGTGTGATCTTGGACAGGAGACTGAATTGGAAGTGTCACATTCAGGAGCGCACTGAGAAGGCTCACAGATGTTGGGCACTATGTAGACGAGCCGTAGGCTCGAAATGGGGCCTGAATCTGAGGATAGTCCACTGGCTTTAGAGGAGCGTGATTAGACCAATACTTATTTACGCCTCAGTGGTTTGGTGGACTGCTATGGAGAAAAAGTGCAACATAAGGACCATACAACAGGTTAAGAGAACATGTTGTCTTAGCAAAGGCAGAGCGATGAGGACTACGCCCATTTCGGCACTGGAGACTATTCTAGATATCCGACCCATTGACACACAGATTAAGTGTGAGGAAGCTACTGCGGCTATGAGACTTAAGGCGATGGAAGAATGGATTGAGGATGGGAGTAGCTCTTACCATCGCGGTATAATCGGACGACGATAGGAAACCTGGAAGGAATGGAAGAGGTTTCCGATCGGATACCTGAGATGAACCTTCAAGTCGAGTACGAGGCACTGCTGCCATCGGCACAGTTTTGGATTGACGGAACCATAGTATTGACATCTGGAAGATCATATTACACGGATGGATCAAAGCTAGAGGACAGAGTGGGCCTGGGGGTTTACATTGAGAACCCAGGGACTGAGATATGTTTTAGACTGCCTGAACATAATACGGTCCTGCAGGGGGAGATTCGGGCGATCGCGGAATGCGTGAAGTAGTGCGATGCTAACGCGAGGACGTCTAGTGTGAACATATTTACCGACAGTAAAATTGCCATAAAAGCAACAAAAACCAGGACGGTAAGGTCACGAACAGTCTTGCAGTGTAAGAAGGAGATTAACGCCTTCTCTGAGGATGGGAAAATCCGCATTGTTTGGTTGCCGGGCCATAACGGAGTAATGGGAAATGAAAGGCACACTATTTGGCGGTGAAGGCCAAAGGACTGCCGTCAATAAACTTGGTCAACCCGAAGCCTTTCGTGTCGACGCAGTCCGAGTTAAGGGAGTGGGCGACGATTGCGCTTGCAACATTGTAAAACAACGAAACGGTCGGTAAAACGGCGAAAATCCTATGGGGGGATCCAGATCGTGAGAAGACGTGGCTATTATTGGAAGGAAGCAAGAAGGAGGTCAGTATAGCTATTGGTATCATAACGGGACACATAGGGTTACGATCTTACTTATGTAAAATCGATGCGGCAAAGTTATGGCATGTATAGAGCATGAGGGGAAGATGATGAGACGTTGGAGCATTTCCTTTGTCATTGCCCGGCTTTCGCGTCCAACAGATACCGGTACTTAGGTGGAGACACAATACCAGACTTGAACCAACTTAGGGAGGTGTTTTGAGAACAATAAGGGATATTGTAAGTAGCACTGAATTCCTAACTTAAAATTTTCTTGTAAGAGGTTACTTTAAAATTTTTAGAGCGCACAGCAAGCCGATTACTGGCTTAGGTGTATGTCCATAGTGGCATGGGTGGATTAATATCTTTTCAACCTAACCTAAGCTATATTTATTTTTTTTTTTTTTGAAAAAGACTCCGACTCCGAAGCCCTGGTTCTGCCTTGCCAAGGTTTGGCGGCAGGGTACACGAAACTCCTCAAGTTTACCCTTGTCGGGGCCCAATGACACAAAAGCGTTCTTACTGCGCTAAAGGTTGAATTCTAGTGAGTTTTATGCCTTCTTCCCATTGTGATCTTTTGTTTTCAGATTTCTTTTTTTGTTGTCTTTCTTTTCGAATAGGAATCTCAACTAATGTCCAAATCAGTCTTTAACCTGATATAGCTCCCATATTAACCGATCTGCCGATTTAAATTCATGTTCATTCCTATCCATTTCATTAAGCTGAATTGTTCCAAATACAATATTTTTAATGTGTCCCCACTCGAGAATAAATCTAAAAGTTTAAAATTCTATCTGAATGATTAAGGACCTCCAGATCAGAGCATATACATTCCAACAATATACTGAAATCGTGATTGAACTTCTTAACCTTATTGAAGGCAGATTTTGAGCGATTTCCTGAAAGTTACTGAGCCTTTTTTGGATTTATTTACATCTGCTCTGAATGTAAATGAAAGTATATTGAAAAGAAATTCATTCTACCGATTTAACTTCTTGATTGTATAAATAGACCCATATTTCATTATACCCATATTTGGATATAGGTTATAATTTATTACTACCCGTATAAAGGATAAAAAAGGATGTTTATATGTTGTCCTTGCCGCCCTAAATTAATTTTAAACAAAATATGCTACCTTGGTTCCCCTGTGCCACAATTTCAATTCAGATGCTGTACTCTAGCGCGTACGTTTCACTTAACATATTCCCCGTAATGGCATATTTTTATTGTTGGCACCTTAATTTAAGAGCTTAGCAATCAACATTGTAATCTCCTTTCTTTGGCTGTTACAACAACATCTCGGCAGCAACAGCAAGTACAAAAACAACAATAAATGCGACAAAAAAATAATAATGTTGACGTTCCACCGACTTCAATTGCTTCTTACATGCAGTGAACTTGTGACAGAGCTAGTGGCTGGCTAGCTGGCTGGCTTTTTATTTGCGCATGTGTGAATCAGGTTCAAAAATGTTACCAAGCTTTCAGTTTCTTAATAGCATTGGGACAAAGAAGCAAGCCTTTCGGAGAGGTTAAAAAAGCCAATGGACACAAGTGCTTCTCATGTGCCTCGCAAGTCAAGGGCTTAAAATGTGGCACTCATATTTATTTACGGCTTTACAATAGTCAGCTTGAGTTTGAGAGATTCTTGCACCTACATTTGTATGTTCTTTATATGACTAATAAACCATCCGGAAAAATCTCCATAGGCTGTGGTATATATTAATGAAGCACAGTGGTAGTCAAGTTTACACACAAATCGTATTTTTTATGAAATAATACAAAGAGAAGGTAAAGCTATACCCTTCTATCAATAAAAATCCATGGAAAATCGTAAAAAATTGTCAGAATCTACAATTTTTCTTTCTGTCAGAATTCAGGATTGCCTAAGTTTTGGCACGGAAATGTAAACGCGTTCCACTAGGGCAATTGGGCGAATTCGGCAAACAATATCTCTGGAACGGGTAAAGCTGTTTGCCCGTGTCATACATCAAACTAAAGGTCATACTGCTTTTTAGCATTTTATATTGTACGCAATATACATACAACTAGTACCGATAAAATAGAGCCAGTGTCCCTAAAAACGTGACTAAATACCCCTGAGACCGAAGATGCGCTACTTTTAATATTATTGCTTATTATGGACAAATACTTGTACTTTGAGTCCCATTTCTTGAGATATGGTATGCCGTTAATTTTAGGCTCACAACAACGTTTTTTTATACCCACCTCCATAAGATGGGGAGTATACTAGACATTGCGTTTTCAACATCTCGAAATATTAATCTGCAAAATATATATTCTTGATCGTCTCGACTGCTATACTGCTGTAAAGGTGAGAGCAGAGTGCGCGCTGAAAGCCAAGCCGAGATTGTCAGTGCGCAACCTTCTGGTACGTGCCGGGATTGAAAAGAACTCCGAACACTGGTTCTGTTCGGTTTGCCGGAACCGCCTCCATCATCAGTCGGTGTCGGTGTGGTGTAATCGGTGCATGGAGTGGATACATTTCCGATCTTGCTCTGGCCTTATAACACTACGGGAGTATAGTCACACTGCATATGTTGCAAGGTGCTGTGCGAACATAGACAGCAGTAGGTAACAAGCGTCGTCGTCGTCGCCTTCTACATCCTCGTTGTTGTTGTAGCAGTTTATTGTGTTCTATCTTTCGTCTGCTAGATTCTGTTGACTGTCAAGACCCAGGAACTCTGCGACTAAGATTGGGTGCGTCCACAGGGATCAGGGTCTGGCCGGGCAGTTAAACAGGTGCGTGTATCGTGCGCTCCCTGGTTACAATCGGGACATACATCTTGCACGTCGGCATCAATCCTTGCTCTGTAGGAGTTGAGGCGGCTGCATCTGCCGGAACGTAATTGAGCCAGAACTATTCTGGTTTGCCGGGGGAGGTCGATTTCTTCAGGTGCAATGGGTGGCGATCGTTCTCCAAGGACTACATTCACCCGGTAGCCATTTACCGCATCTGCTACCGTGTCTGAATGAATGTTGTTTAGACCTGCTTGATATGCCGCTTGATATGGGGCGTTCTCTCTTGTAGCGCTGAATGGTCTCTGCGATAACAGCCCAAAAGGTATTGCTTAGACAGCATGTAGCTATGTCTTCGCACTGGTAGGATCTTTGTCTCCTGATGGAGGTGGTCCACATGAGAACTGAGGAGACAGCCCGTCGCAGTTCGGAGGGCGGCATTCTGACAGATCTGAATATTATTCCACTGCGTGTCACAAAGTTGACGAGACCACACTGGCGCTGCATAATTTACCAATTGCTTTGTACGTGGTCAACAAATTTTCTTTGCCTGCATTCCAAGTGCTGACGAACTTTACTGTAGCTGTCATTATAGGAGGCATGAATTTGGCTGTGGATTTGTGGTAAGGCGGAAACTCAAACACCTTGTCTCAAGCTGTACTCCGGTGGATGAGAGGCTAGCCACAATCTGCCAAATTTTTCAACATCAGCCTTATTTGTGCCCATGCCCCGACGGAAGACAAGGACTAGAAGCGCCTAGAGATATAATATGACCGTTGCCGTCCTTTTTTCGTTTGCATGGGTCGTCAACGTTAGAGGGGTCCATTTTTACTATTCCTTTATTTCTCATAGTGATTCTCATGATTTTCCGAGGGCGGGTTACTGGACCAGCGCCCCAACCGCATGGGTTTTGTGGGATCGCACATGTATCCCTCGTTATCGCGATCCGCTTGCACCAAGATCCGACGCTCGCCCCCTGCCTCCCCTAACCTTGAAACATACGCTGATGGTGGCCATTGGTTATTTGAAGGCGCCAATAACTCGCCTTGTCATCTCAAGTATCATTGGCACTCAGCATTTAATTAAGTGCCAGTGTCACCTGACTACTCACTGAGATCCTCCTCTCGAAAATCGCTGACTGCCCCCGTCCGCATTTGCAACTAATAAAAACAGAGTTTTCCACCATCCGCAACTTGTGAGGACAGTGGTAAGGTACACAACTCCAGGTGAATCCAGATTCTTCAACATCAATGTAGAAATTCCGTCGGGGCCCAACGACTTAGATGATAGGTCGCCGCGGATGATATTCGTAACTTCGCCCACGGTAAATTGTGATGACTGTCCATCGGCTCGAAAACCACGGATACGGCGAATGGCTCTCCTCCTTGCCCTGTCACTCTCGGGATGTACAATAAATTGACGGTTAAACAACCTGGCGCATCTCTTCGGATCAGTCACGGTTATTTCGCCAAAAGTGACTGAGGTCATCCCGTCTACCGGGGTTCGAGAGTGACTTAACAGTAGATCACAGTTTGCCTACACCGGTGCCTAAGTTACATTGCTCCAAGTGTTCCAGCTACAACTTCCGCTTATGTTCGTTGACAACCCTGTTTATTTCCAGATTCTGGGGTTAGCGGGGTCCATACCACGAATCCCATCACGCTCGTCTGCGAGTACCACTGCTTGCGCCGGGAAATTGGGCCGTACTTGGGGTATTCGACCGGCTGATATAAAGCGAGCGGCTGCTGTGTTAATGATGTCTCGGAATTTCCTCTCCGCCACTAGCACATCAGAGGGGGGTGGCAGTTCACTGAAGCGGCGATTGGTATACTCTCTGAAGCCAGCCCAATCAGTCTTCTTATGATTAATAAACGTCCGGCGCTCAGAGGTTATAAGTTGGGTGGTCGGTCGATGTTGAAAATCATAGGGAGGTGGTCTGACCCCAAAGAGATGACGGCTTACCAGGATACGCCACTCAGGAGATCAGTGGATGCTATCCTAGTGGACGTGGAGCTTTCAATCTGCTCTGCATAAGCTATGCCACATTGGTCGTTACCTAGCGGAGAATGCCATGAAGTGTGATGCGCATTAAAGTCCCCCTAAAACCAGAGCATTATGGCCAGATAGCGACCCACTTATGTCGGGGTTGTAAGCCTGGCCATTAATCGGAACACAGCTACCAACCGGCGGTATGTGCACGTTGTATAGCTCTATCTCGGCAGTACCAGACCTGACTACTATTCCCATGCATTCCATGTAGGGGTCACTAGCGCCATGCGTAGGCGATAAAGGTCTATATTGCACGGAATGGTGTATCACGAAGGCCAATCCACATTGTAACCGTGACAACTGTGCAGCCTACAGGTGTTGGTCAGCTTTGTCCCCTGGATCGCTGCGGCCAATATGCTCTTCCGACTTATGAAGTCCGTAATATCATCGATCTTGCCACGAAGTCCGTTGCAGTTCAACTGCAAAAACGATACACTTCCCGGCAATGGCCTGGCTATATTTGGGCTGGGACACTGCCGTTGCGTAAATTGCCGTACAGGAGAGGTCGGGGGGGTCACATAGTCCGACGACGACTACGCTTGTGACCTACTGCTGGCTATATTCGCACAGCACCTTGTGACTTAACCAGTATGACCATACTCCCGTAGTGAAGTGAGGCCAGAGCAAGATCGGAAATGTACCCACTCCATGCACCGGTTACCCCTCACCGACACCGACTGATGATGGAGGCGGTTCCTGCAAATCGAACAGAACCAGGGTCCGGGGTTCTTTTCAATCCCGGCACGGACCAGAAGCTTGCGGAGAAGGCACTCCGGGATGTGCCTCTTACATGACGGAAAAAGACGAACACGTACACTGAGGCGGCAGCCCTTGTCGATGAGGATTCCATGGGGTCAATCCGGTGCCTACAACCGGCTGCCATGGGATTGTAACGACGTCCTCGTCATCGGACTATGTGATGTCCGATGTCTGGAAGATGGGCAAAGTGATCCCGCTACTGAAGCCTGGAAAGTATTCGAATAAGGGGAGTCGTACAGATATCGCCAATATGTCCCTTCTGTCAGGCCTGAAACGCTGAATCGTGAATTATCTGTGTGGTCGACTCTTATTTATGGAATTTAGGGATAAGAAATCGAAATGGAGTTCCCCAAGACGGTGTGTTAACTCGAGCATTGTTTAACATCTACCTTTCCTCCATTCCACCGCCTCTAGTCGGCAAGAAATCCTATCCTAGGGGCACGATTGTACGATCATGACATCAGGTCCCAACCATTGATGACATCTACGATAGGTTAAACATCACCCTCAACGAAAATGCCTCTTATTTCGCTGCAAGAAATTTGAAGACATCTGCCGCCAAATCTTCAGCTACATTGTTTACTGCATACACCCATGAGGTGCGTAGGGAGCTGAAAGTGAGGGTAGACGGAGTGACAATTCCGACCATCAAGTGTCCCAAAATACCTGTTGTCACATTTGACAGCTCTTACAAATTCTCCTCACATGCAACAGCAATTTGTGAAAAAAGTCAAAAGTGGAAACATGGTCCTCAAGTTACATGCCGGCAGTACTTGGGGTGCTGACAAAGACACCTTGTTGACCACGTACAAAGAAATTGGCCTCAAGTCACTTGCCGGCACCACTTGGGGAGCTGACAAGGAAACCTTGTTGACCATGTACAAAACAATTGTCCGGTCTGTGGTAAGTTATGCAGCACCAGTGTTGTCCCGTCAGCTTTGTGACATGCAGTGGAATAATATACAGATTTGGAAGAATGCCGTCCTTCGAACTTCGACGGGCTGTCTCCTCAGTTTTCACGTGGACCATCTCTATCAGGAGACAAAGATCCTACCCGTGCGAAGACATAGCTACATGCTGTCTAAGAAATACCTACTGGACTGTTGTCGCAGAGACCATCCAAATCATCATCTTGTGGATAGGTGTTACAAGAGAGAATCTCTAGATCAAGCGGCGTATCATGCGGGCCTAGAGCAAAAAATGGACGTCCCCCGGCCAACCGGAGTAGTTCTGGCTCAATTACGATGCGCCAGTTGCAGCCACCTTAACTCCTATAGAGCATGGATTGATGTCAACGTGCAGTATGTATGTCCCATTTGTGACCAGGGGCCATACGAAAGACGTCACATGTTTAACTGCCTAGCCAGACTCACTCGTCTGAGACAAAGATCCCAGAGTTCCTGGATCTGGATACTCAACAGAACCAAGCAGACGAAAGATAGAACACAACACACTGCTACAACAACAACAACAATGCATTGGCTTGTGTAAAATTTACCACACGTCGACAATTGTGACATTTTTCTGTTAAAAATGTCATATGGACAGACATAGAGCCTGCATATATTGGGTTGCCCAAAAAGTAATTGCGGATTTTTTAAAAGAAAGTAAATGTATTTTTAATAAAACTTAGAATGAACTTAAATCAAATATACTTTTTTTTCCCTTTTTTTCTAAAGCAAGCTAAAAGTCACAGCTGATAACTGACAGAAGAAAGAATGTAATTACAGAGTCACAAGCTGTGAAAAAAATTGTCAACGCCGACTATATGAAAAATCCGCAATTACTTTTTGGGCAACCAATATTTTCCAGAAGAACATTTCCAAAAAAACAAAATATATTTTTTATTTTAACGTAAAAACCCCACTGTTCCTGCTCTTATACGGCTCTTGTTGTTGTGTTTGTTTCTTCTTCTTAATAAATATGATTGCAATTAATTTGTAACCGATTATCATCTGAAGGTGCCAAATAAACTTGGAAAACATTCTCATATTTTGTTTCGTCTTTCAACACCAATACATAGACATAAAATCAGAGGAATTGAAAACCTCTATAAAAATGCATTCCTGATGGAACATAAAATTGCAAAGCCTGAAAAATCAACCACACTCGAATAACATGTCGCCGATATTTGTTCACGCTCAAAATGCACCATCACATCCCACCCTGCCACCAACAACAACAGCAAGAGAAAAAAAAAACAAATCGCTCGACCGGATATCTGGTTGAATGTCTTAGGGAAGTTTTTTACGCGTTCGTAACAATTTTATGGACGACACATCTAAATAAACCATTCAATGTCATCTTTTGGGCTTTTCTTTGTGGCCACAACTCAGTGGAAACATTTAGAACCACACACAAATTTTAACCGCCACAAGGCATATTCGTTCGCATTATGCCGGTCTATAAACGGATGGATGATGCTTCGATGCAGATCTGTTGGAGTGCATTTCAACCTGGCACCAGTTGTGTGCGTCCGTCGCCCCTCTGAAGCTGGGCAAAGTGCTCATTTTTGTGGTGTATCATTTGGCCATGGTTGTTGCCATTTCCACCCGCCAACACTTGACGGATTTAATTATTTCGATTTTTAACTTTTCTTGCAGGCTAAGTTGTTTGCGGCCGCTAAAGAATCGTTTTACTTGCCTCTCTTCGGCCATTAAGGCCAAACAAAAAAATTCAATCTGGGTTTATTTTTGTGGCCGGCTACACTCCTGTGACTTCTGCAGTCGGTGTTTTATTTGGATTTGCCTTTGCCTTTGCGTGTTGCTGGCATTCCAATTCTCATGCATCATGTCCTCTTCGTAATGAGAAAATATGGTGTTTGTGTTACAATAAAGTTTAACTTCGCACTTATGTTTCCGTTCTTGTTCTTGTTGTTGTTGTTGGTGGTGGTGGAGTTGTTATTCTTGATGCTGCATATGGATTTGGTTTAGTTTAAGCCTTAGAGTGGCACAAGTAAAGAGTTTTATCCAGGACCTATGAACATAGCAAATTTTAATACTTCAATTCCATATTGACCCTCTCAGATTGTGAACGAAATCAGTTTGTTTGCCAAGTCTATCTTTGTGCTTTAAATGACAATTAAAATAATGGTGACATGAATGTGGTGTTTGAACTCACTCATTATTCTAAAAGAATAGAGATGTTTGTGTAGGAAAGTTGTGTTAGGGTGACCAGGTTGCTGTTTTCTTGTAAACCAGCTGTAAAAATGATTATTTGGCCATGAACATTCCATTGAGGAACCTAGAGGATATATCACTCATATCAATGAGTGTTGCCCGATACAAGTTCAAGCTCCATGATAAAGGACCTCGTTTTTATTGCCGAGTCCTCACGGCTTTCCGCAGAGCTACACCACTTCAGTAGATAAGTTAACACGGCTAATAAACTGAGGTAAAATATTTGCCAACAACGGAAGGGGCTAACCTCCGCTGAATTTTTTTTTTGTGATGTTTTAGTCCTCATTTGAACCCTGGCATCCATCATTAAAGGCTAAAAAACTCCTGACCTACGATGGCCCCAGAAAGAAGAGTGTACCAGCTGTACATGTTGTATTTTGATGTCAGTAAACGAGTATCTCTGTGTGAAACTAACCGCATGGCTGACGCCTTCTTCAAAACTCAGATCAATATGTCAGCGTTCCTGGCCTTGGATTCGAGAAAGGTAAGGCCAACTTGCTTAGGGGAATTTATCGAATCCCTGGATTAACTTCGGGCTCATGGCATAGCGCTGAATTGGATTCCTGGACACAGTGATATTTCTAATGAATGAAATGGCAGATGTATATGCCAGGAAAGGCTCGTTCACATACGAGTATCATATGTCGAACTATTGAATATAGTACAGAGTGTGGCCAATGTGGTGTCTGGACTAATGGACTCAGAACTGCCAGGATTCTCTGATCAACGGTCTGTCAAGGAAACCAATCCCATGGCAGCCGGTTGTACGTTCCGGATTGAACCGGCGGAGTCCGGATTGACTCGACGGAGACCGGGGTGACCCGACGGAGTCCGGATTGACCCGATGGAGTCCTTCCGAGTCGGTTAAGGCTGCTGCCTCAGTTTATAACATACTCCTACGACAGTAACAACAATAGCAAGGAAAGACGAAAAAGTTGCTATCTTTCGTTTAGAGCTCATTGAGTTCTATTACAATAGTTATAACTGGGCAATACAGCGCGCTTATGAGATTCTTGCATAATAATTACTGCGAAAGCTGTATTGATGGAGATGAGAGATGAGCGATCGAGCACTTGATAGGTTCATGTCTGAGACACAATGTCTTTCCATCTTGGAAAGACAGATTTTCTCTATTCTTGGTAATATTGCAAAAATATCTCTTGGAGGTGTCCTTATATAGCTATACATGACAGAACGGGAAACGCAATGAGACTCTACACACAATCATGTGTGTGTGTCGAAGAGCAGGTCCATGAAGTTTAACCGTTGATGTTTCTATCGTAAATGCATATTGTAACGTGGTTTTATCTTCGGCTGAAGCAGACCAGCAGTCGTCCAGGGTTTACCTATAAGAACCCACAAACCTTTAATAGTAACATGCTTAGATATTCTCTTCAGTATACGCAATCTAGGTTTTATTGACAATATATACTTCAATTAATACAATTCACGATAGTGTGCTAAGCCCTTAGGTGCAGGGTGTTGATTGATGTCAGTCAGCACGACGCTTCGCCAGGTAGGTGTTGGTTTCATCTACTTCTTTCTCAGGTCTAAAAGGAATAGTTGTGCAGAATATGTGCCTACATTTATCGGACTCTGCTTTTCGTCTGTTTTGCCGAGGTCACCCAACACTTCCCAGTCAACTTTTCGTCCGCTTATATTCTCTGAAACAAAGGTTACATATAGTGCCTATGGCCTGTTCCTGGGAATAAAGGTCGGGTTATTTTCTTTATTTACAAATCTCCATATTGCAACTTATAATATATTCTAAAGGGTGATTTTTTTGAGGTTAGGATTTTCATGCATTAGTATTTGACAGATCACGTGGGATTTCAGACATGGTGTCAAAGAGAAAGATGCTCAGTATGCTTTCACATTTCATCATGAATAGACTTACTAACGAGCAACGCTTGCAAATCATTGAATTTTATTACCAAAATCAGTGTTCGGTTCGAAATGTGTTCAAATTTTGACAAATTTTGTTCAGCGATGAGGCTCATTTCTGGTTGAATGGCTACGTAAATAAGCAAAATTGCCGCATTTGGAGTGAAGAGCAACCAGAAGCCGTTCAAGAACTGCCCATGCATCCCGAAAAATGCACTGTTTGGTGTGGTTTGTACGCTGGTGGAATCATTGGACCGTATTTTTTCAAAGATGCTGTTGGACGCAACGTTACGGTGAATGAACACATTTCGAACCGAACACTGATTTTGGTAATAAAATTCAATGATTTGCAAGCGTTGCTCGTTAGTAAGTCTATTCATGATGAAATGTCAAAGCATACTGAGCATCTTTCTCTTTGACACCATGTCTGAAATCCCACGTGATCTATCAAATACTAATGCATGAAAATCCTAACCTCAAAAAAATCACCCTTTATAAGCAACTCACGTTGATATATAAACTTCAGGATTCATGATTTTCAACCACTGCGTTATCAACTCACGTTGATATCTAAACTTCTGGATTCATAATTTTCAACCACTGCGTTAGCCACATCTTCTAAGTATGTTTTGTCTTTATCTTAATGAGTTTCATTATGCATCCAGGGGCAGTTGAGAAAGCAGTGGAACCACTATTCCTCAGAACACTGAACACTTGCAATGTTGACGATTCCTCCATAGATGCTCCATTAGCTGATGCTATCGAAGTAGCTGCGTCCTTCCCCGCTCGCGCATTCCATGAGCCCAATCCCAACTGATGACCCACCCACACAGGTGGGTCCTGTTCCGACGCCTTCCCCGATTATGGCAGGGTAATTACCAGTTCGTCAGACTTTATAGATGTGATCAATAGTTGCTCAGACAAGTGTTTAACAACAACTACTGAGTCGCCTGCCGATTCCCAAATCTCCCAGCTTATATAGACCTTCAGCTTCAACTTTTTGTATACAGTCGAAATTTAGTTCGAATTCTGCATATCTTCAATCGCCACCAGCTTTATCTAATCTACCAATCTTCTAGTCGGTGGTTGAAAGATTGGGATTACAGTTCCTTTTTCTCCGAAGTATGTATTCAAGATATGAGTAAATCCTTGGTATCCATGCATGTGGGATTGGTCGAGAGGGAATATCTTCCTTCTTGTATTAATTCAGTGCTGCGCCCAGCCAGACCACACAAAGGTTGAAATGATACATTTCAATTGAAGGTTGATTTCCTTGAGTATTAAGTTTGTATCAGCGCCGATCGTTATTCGGTTAATCGATTATTCATAGCGTTTCAAATAATAGAACAAATGAATTATTCACATTTTCTAGTATGTGTGAACGTTCACCACCTGCTTTGACGACCACGGCCAGCGTATGTTTATGTAGACAAATACATGTTTAAATGCTTGTTTGGCAACTACGAAAAAACTTGAAAATTTGTTTTTTGTATAAGTAGTCAAATTTGTCATACTTAGTACGCATCGTCATATAAACTAAGTGAGAGTTCTGTTTGGTCAATGTCCACTTAAAACCAAACATTGAATAACAAAATTCAATACAAGTCCTAAACGACCCAGGCATTAAAATAAAAACAATCGCGAAAAGTTAACTCAGGCGATTTATAAAAATTTTTCTGGACGTTTATAACGCAATGGGTTGCGCAATAAACGTCGCGAAGAGTTACTAAAACTTCCGCACACGCAATGGATTGTCCAATGATAACCCAGAAGAGTGTTTTACGACTCATACGAACGATTATAACGCAATTGGCTGTAAGAGAATCGTGGCGAAAAGTTACTAAAACATCCGCACAAGCAATAGATTGCCCAATGACATCGTAGAAGAGTGTTTCGGGACTCATACGGAAGACTATTTAATTCCATTGTGATACCGCAGTAGCGACAGACCGGGCATCTAGTAGGAATCGAGCCTATAATCCCTGCACTGGTAATCCGACCACGCTACCAACTCGACTACCGGGGTGACCTAGATCTGATCTTAACACTCACTATATTGTTTTTGCTTTCTGACCAACACACTTACTTACCTAAAACTTTAATTGGCTATGACAGAACATTTGTTATACTAGCCGAAAATAGAATAGCATTCCAAGCGCCTCGATCTTCAATCTAAACCTTAGGGATACTACCAAATACTTAAGTTCCCATGAACATTCCATTAAGGAACAGGGGATACTTCCCTCATATCAATGAGTGCAGCCCGACTAAAGTTTAAGTTCAATGATAAGGGGCCTCCATTTTTATGCCGAGTGCGAATGGCGTGCCATATAGCGACACCACTTGGTAGAGAAGTTTTAACATGACAGGATACCTCACAAATATAGCCAGCATTAGAAAGGGCATAATAACTACTGAACATTTTCTCGATGTTCACCAGGGATTTGAATCTAGGCGTCCGTTGGATAGGGGGTATATTCATTTAGTCATTCCGTTTGCAACACAACAAAATATATTTCGGATCGTCGCAAAATTCTAAGACGATTTAACGATGTCCGTGTGTCTGTCCGTTCGTCTGTTGTAATCACTCTAGAGCCTTCAAAAATTGAGATATTGAGATGTAATTTGGTAACGATAAGTCTTTTTTAAGCACGATGGTTAAATTCTTAAACGGGCAAAATCGGACCATATTTGGATATAGCTGCTATATAGACCGATTTTCCTATAAAGGGTTGAATGGCCATAAAAACTTTATTTTTCATCCGAAATTTGCTGAAATTTGAAAAAATGTGAATAGTTTCAGGCTTTCCGACAACTGACCCAAATATGGTTCAGATGGGACTATATTTAGATATAGCTACCATATAGACCGATCTCCCGATAAAGGGTCTGAAGACCATAAAATCTTTTTATATTACCCGATATCGCTAAAATTTAAAACAGTGGGTTATTTTAAGCCTCCCGACATCTGACATAAATATGGTTCAGATCGGACTATATATAGATATAGCTGCCATATAGACTGATCTCCCGATAAAGGGTCTGAAGCCCATAAAAGCTTTATTTATTACCCGATTTCGCTGAAATGTAAAACAGTGCGTTATTTTTAGCCTTCCTACATCTGACCTAAATATGGGTTAGATCGGTCCATATTTGGATATAGCTGCCATATAGACCGATCTCCCGAAAAAGGGTCTGATGGCCATAAAAGCTTTATTTTTTATCCGATTTCACTGAAATTGTAAATAGAGGGTTATTTCAAGCTTCCCGACATCTGACATAAATATGGTTCAGATCGGACTATTTTTAGATATAGCTACCATATAGACCTATCTCCCGATAAAGGGTCTGAAGCCCATAAAAGCTTTATTTATTACCCGATTTTGCTGAAATGTAAAGCAGTGCGTTATTTTTAGCCTTCCGATATCGGACCTAAACATGGGTTAGATCGGTCCATATTTGGATATAGCTGTCATATAGACCGATCTCCCGTTAAAGGGTCTGAAGCCCATAAAAGCTTTATTTATTACCCGATTTCGCTGAAATTTGGAATTGTGGGCAATTTTAAGCCTCCCAACATCCAACACAAATATGGATCAGATCGGGATATATTTAGATTCAGCTGTCATATAGACCGATCTGCCGATAAAGGGTCTGGAGCCCATAAAAACTTTATATTTTAACCGATTTCGCTAAAATTAGAAACAGAGAGTTATTTTTAACCTCCTGATACCCGACCTAAATATGGTTCAGATCGGACTATATTTAGATATAGCTGCCATATAGACCGATCTGCCGATAAGGGATCTGAAGCCAATAAGAGCTTTATTTATTACCCGATTTCGCTGAAGTTTGAAACAGTGGGTAGGTTAAGACCTCCCAACAACCGACCTTAATAGGGGCAGATCGGACTATATTTAGATATAGCTGTCATATAGACTGATCTGCCGATAAGGGGGCTGAAGCTCATAAAAGCTTTATTTATTATCCGATTTCGCTGAAATTTGGATCAGTAAGTTTTTCCGAGCCTCACGATATCCGACCTTAATATGGTTCAGATCGGTTTATATTTGGATATATCTGCCAAAAGGACCAATATTTTGTTCAACAAAGTTGAATAGTGACATATATATTAGACCACTCAATGTCCGTGCCGTATTTGGATGCTTAAGTTATCCAATTTTCACCGGTGACGAAATGGGGTTTACATATATACCCGAGGTGGTGGGTATCCAAAGTTCGGCCCGGCCAAACGTAATGCCTTTTTAGTTGTTCAAGTCATTTGGTTGAAATTTGATTAATTTATACATCTTACCCTATACACCTGCAAGAAAGCCATTGGCAAAAATTGGGGATTTAAACCACTTGGACTGCGTATACACTGTAGCTGTCAGACCTATAATGCTATATGGTGTAGTAGTCTGGTGGACGGTGCTTAAATACTGGTTTTGTTCACATTAAAAATTTTTTACGCAATCTCTTTTTTACTTCTATTGTCTATAGGTGTTACAACTGGGCACCCTACCCAAAATTTGGTTTACATTTTTCATTTATATATCATATCACAATTTATATGTCTATTACGCTTTGCATGTCCTCTGTGCACTTGTGTTTGCAAACATGCAACATTTTATGGTGCATCGGAGACATTTTCATATTCGCTAGAAAATTAGAAAACTGAACCTCGAGAAAAAAACAAGCAAGCGAATGACCGACCAAGACTCTTTAGATACTCTGCTCAAGTGTCACACTAAAATGTTCAATAACTTTATCAAAAACATTAAAAATGGGTAGAGCATTATTGTAAAACGTTGCAAGAAGATTCATAACATGCAACAAATGAATAAACAACAATGCCACAATAAACCACGCCAAAATGGTTGCAGAAGAAAGAAAGAAAAAATAAATAAACCAAACAAACCGGGCCTTATGGGGATGTGGGAGGAGTAAAAGCACCCAGTTTATGCATGTAAGTACAACATAAGGAGATGAATGTGACACTTTACATGTGTATGGTTAGCAGGAAAACAATCAGACTATTTGAATCGAACGAATTTCCTGGTGTCTCTCCAGCAGATTAGCCAGCCCAATGAGGAGAATGTGGCCACGTAATGCCTGCCAGAGAATGCGAGAGTCATATCAGGTGTATTGTTACACATGACACGGCTTTGGCGAGTTTGTGGAATGACTCGGTTGTTGCCTGCTATGGTTATAGGTTTTTGTCTGCCTTACAGTTGCCTTCCATTTCTTTATTTTTCTGCTACAAAGTCATGACATCAGTAACGGGGCTTCATACAGACCTTATACTGGTGTCCAGAATGTGTGGCATTTTAGAGGAGATTTAGGCATCTGGACATTAGACTTTGTGCAGTGTGTTTTATGCAGTGTACCATATTTAAGTTGCTCATTAAAATCATGTTTAACAATCATTTTTGCATACAACAACTATTTTATAGTTGGCGTTTTAGTTCCAAACGCTCATGTGTGTTACTTTAGGGTATAGCCTTCACGAAGAGCTGTTTTGTTTTTGCATTAGGTTTCACTTTCGGCAGTTACACTTAAAGCGAAGGAAGGAAGATGTAAATGTTTTCTAAGGTAGTTTATCAATAGATTTTCTGAAGAAGTTTAAAGATCTTAATCCTTGCAATATTAAGAAGCGAACGTTTCCCGTTTTTTACCCAGCACACTTTTCTAACAACTTACAATTGTTGGATTGAGAATGGTGTCCTACAAGGCGAACGAAATGTTGGAAACCAAGCAACGATTCTGGTTGGTTAGGTTAGGTTGAAAAGAGGGTGTTTATCCGCTCCATATTACTATGGACATACACCTAAGCCAGCAATCGACTTGTTGTGGCTCTAAATACTAACAAGTAAAAGCGTCCTAAACTCATCCATGCCGAATCTTGAGAACCCACCACCATGAATTCTGCTACAAATTTATACAAAATAAAGTTTGTTGAAGGGCTTAATTATATTCTTCACACCAAGCTTCTAGGAACAAAACACGGATAATCAATAATATAGACTGATTAGGGCCGTACTTGGCGCTTTTGTTGGGAGTCGTAACAGAACACCGCATGCAAGATTTCAGCCAAATCGGAAATAAATTGCGGCTTGTAAGGACTCAAAAAGTCAAATCTGGAGATCGGTTTATATTGGAGCTATATCAAGTTGCAGACCGACACAGTTGTTGGAAGACATAACAGAACACTACATGCTCAATTTCAGCCAAATTCGAAAAAAATTGCGGATTCAAAGGGCTCAAGAAGTCAAATCGGTAGATCGGTTTATATGGGAGCTATATCAGGTTAAAGATCGATTGGAACCGTACTTGGCAAAGTTATTGGAAGTCTAAACAGAACATTGCATACAACATTTCAACCAAATCGGACAAAAATTGCGGCTTGTAAAGGCCAAAGAAGTCAAATCGGGAGATCGGTTTATATGGGATCTGTACCATTTTATAGACCGAATTCAACTTTACTAAAAACTTACTTTAATTGGCTAGTTAACATTGATTGGCTATGACGGAAAGTTTGTCCCATTAGCCGAACTCCGAATAGGCTTCTTAGCGACTCGATCTTTTGCGCTCCTTTTATAACCTATGACACCAAGTTGTGAGGTATCTCCCACCACTTGATCTTTCCATCGGGCTTTTGGTCGTCCTGGTTTACGTGTACCAGCGTGTTTGCCTTCAAAAAACAACTTCTGTGTTGGAGCTTCTTCATCCATTCTGACAACATGACCTAGCCAACGCAGCAGTTTTTTTTTTTTTTTTTTTTTTGATACGTGTAACTAGTAACAATGCTATCGTGGTCATACAGCTCGTGGTTAATACAACGCCTATTTTCTCCATTAAAGCAAACGGGTCCATATACTTTATAAATAATCTTTCTCTCAAACACTCCAAGCACTACCTCATCTGCTCTCACAAGTACCCATGCCTCAGAACCGTATAATAACACGGTTAGTATCAGTGTCTTGTATGGTATAATCTTCGTCTGTCGAAAGGTGGTCTTGTTTTTAAAGTGCCTACTTAATCCAAAGTAGCATATGTTTGCCAGTATGAATATCTGGTCTAGGGTGGATTTACCAGGTCTAAAGCCACATTGATAGGACCCAATTATCTCATTGGCTTTAGATTTAAAATAGTTCAACGGGAACCCATCGGCTCCTGCTGCCTTATTGTTATTCAGTCGGGTCACAGCTACTTGGATCACGTTTTGACTAGGAGGTAAACATTCTATACCATCATCAGGGTTCTCATCATCTGGTTCTGCGGTATCCTCTTCGATGCCATCGTCTTATACTAGCAGTTGGGTAGAATGTTCTTTCCATATCCTTAGCACATTATCTGTATCAGTTACGGGATATCGCGTCATTACAAAACCGATAGGTGACGCTTTATAATATTGCTACCATGAAACGAGGCATGAATTTGGCTGTAGATTTGTGGTTAGTAGGAGACTGAAACACCTTGTCTCCAGCTTTACTCCGGTGGATGAGAAGCTAGCCACAATCCGCATAAAAGCCAAATTTTCAACATTAGCCTTATTTGTGCCCATACCCCGAGGGAAGACAAGGGCGAACAGACCATGCATAATTTTTACGAGCGTCTAGAAAGAGAATCTGACCGTTGTCCCGCCCATGATATTAAAATCATTCTTGGAAACTTTAATGCGAAAATAGGGACGGAAAATATCTTTGGCTCAAAAGTCGGAAAGCTTAGCCTACACGAAGAAACTTCCGATAATGGATTGCGGCAAAGAGGATTGAAGTTAGCAGCAACAGATTCAAACATCAAAGAATTCACACGGCCACATAGCAGTCATCCTATTAAAACACTAGAAACCAAATTGATCATGTTGTGAAGAATGGATGCATTCAACCAGCGTATTAGATAAACGATCGATCTGATGGAGGAGCATCGAGTCGCATCATTACCGTGTTGCAGCAAAGATTCGCACCCGTTGCACCTGTAGTGTAGCGAAACGTACGATCTGACACTGCACGGAAAACGACGTTGGAACGCTGCCAACACAACAGATGGTAACGACATAATCCACACGGCTGACCCAATTGCTTAAGTAAAGCACTTCCTATCCCGATAGTATAGCAGCGCAATGGAAAACCATTGCCTACTCCATGGAAAGAGCCGCCACATCCTTATTTGGGAGGAGTCTCAAAGAGCTACCGAAGCCAAGAATGCGGCATACAAGACAACTTTAAAGTCAGTTACAACGTTTACCTAGCACTAAACGATAGGTGTCGGAAGAAAAAGAGAGAGGAGAAATGACTGCAACAAGAAGAGAAGAAGGGAGGGACGAGCGAATCGATATGTTAAAAAGCCAGTATGAAGTCCGAAAATTACACCAAAGAATTAAACTGATGACATTGGTACATGCGCATCCTCCTGCATCTTTAGAAGGAAATCTGGTAACAGATACAGACTAAGTGCTGAGGACATGGAAAGAACACTTTTACCAGCTGCTGATATCCGATGATGACGGCCATGAGTATACCACCGAATCAATCCCTGATTTACCACCCAGTCAGAACGAGGCCCAATAGCAGTTATTCGGCTGAAAAACAATAAGGCAGCAGGAGGCGATGGTTTGCCGGCTGAACAGTTTAAGATCGGAGTTTACACGTTCATAATGCATACGTATCAGCTCATATGCGCAATCTGGCTAGAAGAGCGCATACCCTATGATTGGAATCTCAACATACTGTGTCCAATACACAAGAAAGGGGACAAGACAGTATGTGGCAATTAATGAGGACTAAGTTTCCTCACCATCGCATGCAAGATACTATCGAACATACTGTGTGAAAGATTAAAGTCTAAAATCAAAGATATAATTGGGCGCTATCAGTCCGGCTTTAGATATCGTAAAACCATCATAGATCCGATACTTAGTTTAGGTTAGGTTTAAGAGCCAGTCTGTCATCAGACTCATTTAGACGTTATCACCCATTGTGATAACATAGGAACAGGAGAAGGAATATGCTTTCTAGTTCCTACCTCTGAACCTTTCAGAATGCTTTTAAAATCCCAACAACTTGCGCCAGATACTTGCACTGCGCCAAATCTTCGTGAAGACACGAGAAAGAGAAGTCAACACCTACCATATTTTCGTTGACTACAAAGCCGCCTTCGACGAATCTATACGTTTAAAGGTATTTTAAGTCATGTCTGAGTTTGGTATCCCTGCAAAACAGATACGACCTTGCAGTGTGACGATTGCTGATAGACGCTCCTCATTTGAAATAGAAGAGAATCTCTCCGAGCCATTCAATACCAAACTAGGTTTCAGACATGACGACAGTCTTTCCTGTGATCGCTTTAATATCCTGCTGGGGAAAATTATGCGAGATTAAAGAGTAAATGAGCACGGCACACTACTTACACGATAATATTTTATTCGCCTATACCAACCAGAGCTGCGGAGTCTAGTTCTCGACTCAGAAGACCCCGGGTCGCAGTTTAAGTTGAAGTCGGAGTATTAAGCCGGAATCGGAGAGCGGTTCGGTGTCGGGGTAAGCGTGCTTAACTTCGAACCAAACTCCGACTCCGGCTCAAGAGTCCGGCTCCATCTTCTACTCCGGCCTCAAAAACTCGACTCCGGTCGACTTCGCAGCTCTGATACCGACGACATCAATGTTATGCATTGGTCACCGGAAGCAATTGCAGCATTCAAAAGCATTGAAAGAGAATCAACGAAAGTGGGTCTGACAGTGAATGGAGATAAAACAAAGTAGGCGATGTCAACTCCCTTAAAGTCCGAGAAGATACAGAAGATTTACAAAGTTGGTATCTTTTACTTTGAGATAGTCAACAACTTTATCTACCTAGGCTCCGCCATTAAGGAAACAAACAGATGCTACTTTGGATTGAGTAAGCAGTTCATGAGCAAAGCCACCTCCCGACAGACGAAAAAAAACACTATACAAAACACTACCCATGATGTTGTATTGTTCCGTGGGTACTAGCGAAAGCAGATGAAGTAGTACTTGGAGTGTTTTAGAGAAAGATCCTTCGTGAAATATGTGGACCAGTCTGCATAAGTTGAAAATAGAGGTGTCGTATGAACCACATCATACAGCTGATGGCAATTGTATAGATAAATGCATCAAAATACAACGGTTGCGTTGGCTGGTATATGTTGTCATAATAGATGAAAAATCTCCAGCGGAAAGCCTTTTTAAGGAAGCTTTTAAAGAACACGCAAAAGGGGCAGACAAAAATCCGACAATCCCATGGTAGCCGGTTGTACGTACCGGATTAACCCGATGAAGTCCTTCATCGGCAAGGGTGTACAACACACTGCTACAACAACAACAACCAAAATTCCGATGGAGTGACCAAGTAGAGAAATACATCTCAATACTGGGTGTCAAAGATTGGTGAAGGAGCGCAGAAGATCAATACGCTTGGAAATCTGTTCTACGTTCGGTTAGAGAAACAAATATTCTGTTATGACCAAATAAAGTTAAGTAGGTGAACGAAATATTCGAACTTGAACTGATTTGACCCAATCAGAATCGTAACCTACCCACCTTTAATAAATATGGAGTGGAGGGTTTTATTCGTTCAGAACACAACTTGTTTTCGATAGACGGTCGGACTTTGCTTGAGCAATAAATAATATCGACGTAGAATTTAGCTCAGCTTATAAATGGAAAAAGCAAATTTTCGAATGAATAATAGTTCTAGGAACTCAAATTTAAAATCGGGAGATCAGTTTAATGGGAGGCAACTTACGTAATAAAGACGTTATAAAGATCTGTCCAATCGTAATTAAACTCTGAGTTTTTGGTTCTCAAGAAATCAAATCAGATGGTCGGTGTTAATGTATTCTACATCTAAATATGGAACGCTATGGCCCACCTACTATCCAACGATTTTGACGGACAAATGCTCGTCCTAGAGCTGCAAAATATCGATGGTACTATCGATACTATCGATATTTTATTTATTGTCTGAATATCGATTGATGTTTCTCCTATCGATACTATCGGCAAAGTTAATCCTTTTGCAAAATTCAACAAAAATAAGCGATCCGACACCGAAATATTTTATTAGAAAAATTGCGCCTATAGAGGGCGCAATTTCGAAATACAGGTGATGGGACATGAACGATAGTATCGATACTATCGATATTTATTATAAGAAATATCGAATGTTGCTTTATCGATAGTTTGCTAGCTTTAGCACGGACCCGGTATCATCGATTTAAAAAACCACGTTACAAAACTAGTATTTAGAAAAGAATGCCCACAACCTCTGTTTGCCTGATGTGTATAAAAATTATTTTTTGGCCAATATTGTTTTACCACAAATTTTGTTTCTAAAACTCTGATGGCATTTTTTTTTGTGTGTATTGTCCATTACATTTGAATCGAATTGGACTCTCCTTGCTCTTGGCTTTTCTGTTTTCTTGGTCTGTCAGCGTGGTTTCAAGTGTAAAGTATTTGCGACAGTTGTGGCATGCCAGCCATACCATGTTAAATAATATGACTCCATAGTCGAACTGTCGGCCTTTTGACTGGTGGCTTGTGCCAAAGTATGCAGAGGCATATTTTAGCTGCACGCTGATTTAATGCTTCAGTCGCATAACTAGAAAATTAACGTAATATGTTTTTTTTTTTGTTGAAATTATAAACTAAACAAGCTAAATTCGGCTGGGCCAAATCTTGGAAATTCAGCACATAGATTCTTTTCAAAAAATTCATCACTAAACATAGTTGTCCACATAGTTGTTGTGAACTTTACGTACAAAATCTCTGCCAATTCAGGCAAAAATAGAAGCTTTATGGGAGCTGTATCAGGTTAAATACCGTTTGAGACTATACTTACAACATATCTGAGAGGTAGTAGTAGAAGATTACGTGAAAAATTTCAGCCCAGATGTCATATCAGGAGATCGGTTTATATGGAAGCTTTATCCGGTTAAATACAGACTTAATACAAGGACTAGCAGACCAAGGATATTTCTACGAGCGCCTAGAGAGAGAGAATATGACCGCTGCCCCGCCCATGATACAAAATCGTTCTGAGAGATTTTAATGCGAAGATAGGATAGGAAGACATCGTTGGTCCAACAGTCGAAAAGTTTAGCCTCCAACCCATAATGTCCAGTAATGGGTTGAGGCTGATAGATTTCGCCGCGGCAAAAAACATGGTAGTTAGTATCACCAGATCTTAACATAAAAAATATTTACAAGGCCATATGGCTGTTACCCGATCAAAACACGAGATACATAATTGATCACGTTGTGTCCAGCGTGTTAGATGTACGAACGATCCTTGTTGCAGCAAAAGTTCGCAGCGGCATACTTCACTCGACCGACCATACTGCTTGATGAAAGCACTCCTTGTTCCGATGATATAATAGCGCAGTGGCAACCCATTGCCCACTCCATGGAAAATGCCGTGGTTTCCGTGTACCGGAAGCCTTCACCAAGAAACGAATGATATGACCAGGAGTGTCGAGATGCAACTGAAGTCAAGAATGCAGCATATAGAGTGAGTGTGAGCGCATTGAGATGTACAGGAGTCAGATGAAGTCATGAAATTCTACCAAAGAATTAAACATCAAACCGATGGCTGTGGCGCAGGCCCATCATCCTGCAGAGAAATCTGGTAACTGACACAGATAGCATGCTGAGGATATGGAAACCACATTTTATCCAACTGCTAGTAGCCCATGTTGGTGGCGAAGAGGATACCGCAGAACCAATCATTGATGATGCTATAGAATGTTTACCTCCTAATCAGGATGAGGTCCAAATAGCAGTGACCCGACTGCAAAACAGCAAGGCAGCAGGTGCGGACGGGTTACCCGCTGAACTATTTAAGGCCGGAGTTGACACACTGATAAGGCATATGCATCAGTTAATCTGCCCAATCTGGCAAGAAGAACGCTTACCCGATGATTGGAACCTCAGCACACTATGTCCCGTACACAAGAAAGGAGACAAGACGGAATGTGCCAACTACAGAGGAATATGCCTCCTCCCCATCGCATACAAGATACTCTCAAGCATACTGTGTTCAAGATTAAATCTCAATTCAATGAGATAATTGGCCTCATCAATGCCGCTTTAGACCTGGTAAATCCACCCTAGACTAGATATTCACACAGCGTCAAATCCTACACCTACCACCTCTTTGTTGACAACAAAGCCGCTTTCGATACCCGTTCGAAGGTATTTCAAGCCATGTCTGCCCATTTACAATTCCAACCGACCTACACTACAATCAAGTAGTTGTGCAAAATTTCAAGCGCCTAGCTTTACTTCTTCGAAAGTTAGAGTGCTTTCGACGGACGGACAGACGGACGGACGGACATGGCTAGATCGACTTATAATGTCATGACGTGGTCCCGAAAGTGGGTATCAATTTCGTGCTCTACTCCCAAATACCATTCATTTGAGCCCTATATTGCAATGGTCGGTAAATATATATGTAAGATTTAGGGGGTGTTTTGGGGGATGGGGTGGTTCCCCAGACACTTAACCCTGAAAAATACATCAACATCGGGCTCTACTCTCAAACACCATTTATTTAAACCTCATATTGCCATTGGTTTAAGGGGAGTTTATGGAATGAAACGTCCCCAAACACTTGGTCCCAAAAATAGGTTATGAAATTAGTTTTCCAATCTCAACTACCTTTCATTTAAGCCACATATAACCATGGTCGGTAAATTTGTACTCTTTGAGAAAGGGGCGGTGCCCCAAATACGTGGTCTCATATTTTCATATCAGATTCATATTCTACTTCCAAATAACTTTATTTGAGCCCCATATGAGAAAGGGGTAGACTTCCAGAAAATTGGTCCCGAAAGTCCCGACACCCAGAAGCTCTTTGCCTTAAAAATTATCAGCATCGTGAAGTACTCTCAAATATCATTTATTTGAACCCCACATTGCCTTGCCATTGGTCTTAAAATTGGATATCAAATTCGTTTTCTAATATCAAATACCTTTCATTTAAGAGTTATGGGCTCTAAAAACTATCAATAGCGAGCTCGACTCTTTTTAAAACCCAAATTGTCATGGCGAGAAAATACGTCCTATTTGGTCCCGAATGTTGATATCAGATTCATAGTCTACTTCCAAATACCTTTCAGTTGAGCCCCATTTTTCCATAGTCGACAAACATGTTCGGTTTTGGGAGTGTTTTTGGGGATGGAGCGGCCACTCAGTGACTTGGCTTTGAAAATATATATCAGATTCGTGTTCTACTCTAAAAAAACATCTTATTTCAGCCTCAAATTTCAATGGTCAGCAAATACTTCCTATTTGGGTGGTGTTATGGAGGTAGGGTGGACCCATAGGCACCTTTCCCGAATATTGATATCAGATTCTTGCTTTACTTCCAAAGACCTTTCATTTGAGCCCCATATTACTATGGCCGTAAAATTGTCCTCTTTGGGGACCAAACACTTGGTCCCACATCTGGATATCAGATTCGTATTCTACACTCAAATACCATTTGTTTAAGCCCCGTATTGCGATGGTCAGTAAATAGGTCCTGTTTGGGGGGTGTTTTGGGGAAACTTGCTCCCACAGAAACTTGCTCCCACATTTGGGTATCAGATTCCTATTTTTCTCGCAAATACCTTTCATTTGAGTCTTATATTGCCATGGTCGGTAAATATGTCCGATTTAGGGGTGTTTTTGGGGTTGGGGTGGTCCCCCAAACACTTGATCCGACAATTGGATATCAGATACGTTTTCTAATCTAAAATACCTTTCATTTGAGTCCCACATTGTCGTGATTGGTGTATATATATATATATATTTGGTAGGTTTTGGGGGTGGAGCGCCCCACAAGGTACCCCATCCGAAAGTTGGATATCAAATTTTGGTTTGTAGGTTACTATAAGAGAGTACATAAAATTTCGCTTAAACCGCATCACCCCTCTCCGAGATGTGGCGTTTCTGAAAATTAGGGTAAGGGGAGGGTCCGCCCCCCCTTCAGGTATCAAAAAATGTAGTACCCTAAAGGGTGATTTTTTTGAGGTTAGGATTTTCATGCATTAGTATTTGACAGATCACGTGGGATTTCAGACATGGTGTCAAAGAGAAAGATGCTCAGTATGCTTTGACATTTCATCATGAATAGACTTACTAACGAGCAACGCTTGCAAATCATTGAATTTTATTACCAAAATCAGTGTTCGGTTCGAAATGTGTTCAAATTTTGACAAATTTTGTTCAGCGATGAGGCTCATTTCTGGTTGAATGGCTACGTAAATAAGCAAAATTGCCGCATTTGGAGTGAAGAGCAACCAGAAGCCGTTCAAGAACTGCCCATGCATCCCGAAAAATGCACTGTTTGGTGTGGTTTGTACGCTGGTGGAATCATTGGACCGTATTTTTTCAAAGATGCTGTTGGACGCAACTTTACGGTGAATGAACACATTTCGAACCGAACACTGATTTTGGTAATAAAATTCAATGATTTGCAAGCGTTGCTCGTTAGTAAGTCTATTCATGATGAAATGTCAAAGCATACTGAGCATCTTTCTCTTTGACACCATGTCTGAAATCCCACGTGATCTGTCAAATACTAATGCATGAAAATCCTAACCTCAAAAAAATCACCCTTTATTTTCACCACGGGATCATTATGCACCACCTACAAACTTTCACAAATTGATTTTTATATATGAGATATATATTCTTGATCGTCGTAAAAATCTAAGACGATCTAGCTATGTCATTGAGCTGAAACTTTGCACGGATTCTTTTCTTGTCCATAGGCAGGTTAAGTTCAAAGACGGGCTATATGGGACTATATCTTGATGAAGCCCTCATATAGACCGATCTCCCGGTGCAAGGTCTTAGGCCCATAAATTCCCACATTTATTATGCAATGTTGGTAAAATTTGAGACAGTGAGTTGTGTTAGGCCACTTGACATCCTTCTTTAGTTTGGCTCAGATCGGTTCAGATTTGGTTATATCTGCCATATAGAGCGATCTCCCGATTTATGAAGACGCTTTTATTTCACGATTTCGATGAGATTTGTAACAGTTAAATGAATAAGAATCCCCGACAGAAGTGTGAATTATATTCCATATAGAACCGTATGTGTATATAGCTGATATATAGACCGATCTGGCGTATAAACTTCTTAAGTTGATAATATACTCAATTTTCAACCAATTTTAACGAAAACTGGATAATTAATATAATTTTAGTTTTGAGTATCCAAACTTCAGCTCGGACGAAAATAATTCGTGTTGGCTCGTTTGATAAACATTTTAAACCAATTTCCCGTATAGAGTTTAATAATTAATGGAGTTATTAGGAAAACGCTTTAAATAAAGGAGGGGCAAAATTATGAAAATTTTATCATTTTTGCCTTTATCGGTACACTATGGCGAGGTCGAACTTAGGACATTTTCTTTAGATCTGCTGAAGATCTTCCCTTTTGCAAAGAAAGCACCCAAGTCGATTCATAAGAATCGATACATCAGAATGTTGAAAAGTTAAAAGGTGCTCAAATGTAACACCCTGTGTTAAAGAAGCGAGCTACTTACTTACATAAACTGAAAGCCTATGTGCTCTTCGACTAATGTCTAGAACATTTTGTACCGCAAAGATAAATAGCAGAAAAGTTTTGATGTTATCCCTTCGTAATGACAATCGAAATGTTCATGTATCGAAGGATGAATGCGCACACATTATTCAAATAGTATGAACTTTATGCAAAGTGATATATCGGCTTGTAAGTAGTGTTCATTAAGTGTTAAGTTTTTAATTTCAAAAATCAGTTGTAAGGCCGATAAGACTTCAACCCTGAACTTTTAATGCAACATTTATATTGTATGAAAAAAATCCCCCTTGCATTCACTCCAATAAATTTGAGTACTTTTTTAGTCGCTTACCATCCGTCGTATATCTTACTCAACTCCTAGTTTAAGCTCCATAGCCTAGATAGCATTTTGTATATAGTATATCTCAGGTTTCCCAAAGACGAAATCGATTTATTTCCACTGGATTACTCGTCTGCTTAATTATGCAGCATTGCTATCAAAATGTTATGATACTCATTCAGTGATTAAGGTTTTCCATTTAAACCGCTATTAATTTTCCACACAAGATAAAAACGTAAGCGTAACAGCGGGACACATAGATGTCGGCTCTTATCAAATGGTGACAGGCGTAAGATAAAGTCAAAACTTTCTTATCTAAATAATGACCAAACGTTACCATAATGAGGTCTTTAAAAAAGCATTTAAATCAATTCCATCGAAAAAGTCAAGGGTGAAATGGCTGAAATAATTTGAAATGACCTGTCTTTTGAATTGGAGCACAATTAAACAAACAAGGACAAAAAATGCGGAACAAATCAAACACTTGTTCAATTTGGTCTGGTTTCTAGATAAAATGGAACAAAATGCTGTCTCAATGACCATCGTAGTGGGGTGATACAATTTTTCCAATCCATGGGAAGATATCTTTCAAAGTTCCCAGAATTAACATAATTATCGAAAATGACAAATAATTTAAGATTGCTCTACACATGGCCCCTATTGGGACCATCATGTCCAAACAGGTTAGACAAAGTGAACTGTATGGATGGTAGAAAACACAAGTTAAGACAACACCTGATTCGCTGAGACAAACTAGGGCTAACACTATTGGTGACATTATTAGTTGGGCTTTCGACGAGCTAATGTTGTAAACTTAATGATAAGGTCACCTCAGGCTAATGGCTGTGAAACGAAAAATCACAGTAGACATGTAACTAAAAGACCGATTTTATAATTTGGACATCTCATTAAAAATTCAGGTTGTTTCTTGAAGCCCTACCTCATACGAGTGAGTACATCGTTAGTGTTGTGACTTAGTCATTGAAATTCTAAGGCCTTTTAGGAAAAATCAATTCCATCTCTTAATATTGGAAATATTGACCCTAAGCACTCAATTAATATGCTACTCATTAAGGAGAAATCGTTCGCCATTTTATTTTTCACCACAAATTATTTAATTTAATAAACCTTTTGTTCTCCTCCAAATCACAAGTTTTTGCATAACCACCTTGATCATTAATTAGCGATTTTAAGGCTCCAGTTTCAGTTTATCGCTTCTTTCAGTTCCGTCCTAATTAAGTTAATGGGTGCGTTTTTGTGAGGCCATTTGAAAATGTCACCATTGTGTCGCCGTTTTCGGTCGCCGTCTTATAATTATTTGTCACATTTTATGTACGCCATGAAAGTTTTGCTTAATTTCCATTCAGGTCCCAGTTGTACCTCCCTCCCCATGCATGTTGTTTGTATGAACTTTTTTAATTTTGTGACTTTTGTTTGGTGATTTGTATACTTGCTGCGGTGACACCTGAATTTTTAATTATATTCAAATTAACTGGCTGACATTTGCTTATTCGAAAAAAATCAAAAAAAAAAAAAAAAAAAAAATGGCGTCAATTTGTAAAATCATTGAAATGGTTTGAAAGTATGGCGACCAACTGAATATAAAGCCAAATGGCATTGTCCATGGAGGGGGAGGGGAGGGGTGGGGGGTTTGTTTCATATGAGAATGTTTAAAATGTCGTAAATTATAATTAGTTCATAATTGGTTGTATGTTGATTCGTCACAGTTTAAATTTTGTCAGCATTATACCATTTGGCATATTTGCATACATGTATGTGTCTTAAGTCTTTTGTTTGGCACATGTACATATATCCTTGTAGTGAATTTATACTAATATTAAGCTTATAAGTTTTAGGTTAGGTTGAAAAGAGGGTGTGTGTTCACGTTCGTGCTGTGGCGTGGTTTGGTCTGCTCTGTGATTTTGATAGCAACCCCGATTTTGGTTTTGAAGTGGCCACTATGTCTTCAGGCGTGGGATATTTCTTCTAATCGTTGCTTACATGGCGCACTCGCTGGATTAGTTTAAGGAAATTATGAATGTTTTGTAATTAAATAGTTGCTAGTTGCTATAATCGTTGAAGTGGACGGACGTATATTCTTCAAATAAACAAATTTGTTAATTTCGCTGAATTTGAAACCGCTGCTTGTTATTTCCGACGCGAAAAAGTGAAACACGTTTAAGTTTCCTGGTTTTGGCACGCGCACTAAATAACCGTGTATTATTAAAAGAACCTTTTTTTTGCCTGGTTTGCCTTTGTTGGTTCCAGTGGTGTTCCACCAGTGTTTGGTTTAATTGTTGTTGGGATTTTGCCCTTTTGTTTTGCCGCGTAACATAGGTCCTTCGAGCCGGATCCGTTGGAATACGAGGATCACTTTTAATCTCTCCCACAGATTTTGGCCAAATCAGGTAATATTATCGGTTTATTGGTGCGTACTAACCTTTTTATTAACAAAAGTAAAGTTGTTAATAAAATTTATTTGTTGTTGAGTACCCCATTTTTTAATCCTAAAAGGTGTGGATCTGGCAACGACGTCACAGCTGATCGACGTATTGATACAAAATACCAACAAATAACATTAAATTACTCGTTGGTCTTCTTCTTGTTATTCTGCTTTATTTTGGTTTTTCGCTTTGGAGCAAAATTTCTTTGTTGAATGTTTAATTAAAACAAAGACATACCGCAAAATAAAGGAGAAATGTAAAAAAAAAAAAAAAAAAATATTAATAATAACAAATCTAATTGGTGCCTGTGCAAGATAAATGGTTGTGTTTTTATTTTTCATTTATCTTTGTTGACAGCTGTTGACATTTTGTACTGTTGGTAAAGGAGACTTCTAATAACAAGTTGCTTCGTCCATTACTTTTGGTTTTGGTTTGCATTGAATTTGTTATAATTAAATTGCTATTTTAGTAAAATTTCGCTGTTTTTGGTTGGAAGTGCTACAATTGCAACCAGTGTTTTTAATTCTTGTATGGAAAAGAGTTATTTTTTATATTTTTATCTAGCCGAAGAATTTTCGTTTGTCCACATTCTTTTTAGCAAGCTGTCTAAGTAAAGTGGAGACGTATAATCAGAAGTTGATTCGTCCTTCTCATATATTTCACTTGTATTTCGTGGACAATTATTTAATTTGCTATTTTCCACAAGTTTCGCTATACTTGGATAATTTAGCAAGGCCTTGGTGAGCGTTTTGGGAAAAGTGCTTCAGTGAAAATAGCATACCCCTATATATTATTGTGGAAAGTTTTTTTTTCTTTTTCTTTGCTAACAATTGGTCTTCGTTTTACATACCTGACATTCTCTGTAGTAAGAGACTTATCATAAGAAGTTGATTCGTCCCGCAATTTTATTTAATTGGTAATTATTTTTATTTGTGGCTTCCTTGCTAGTTTTCACCAAATTTCGTTGCCCTCGGACATTTATCGGGATTCGGTGATCAGTTTGGTCTTGTTTAGGTGAAACATGGCAGAGTCGAAGTTTTTCATTAAATTTAGGAAACTTGTGGCAGTATTCCTCGATTTCGAGAATGAATACAATGCTATGAACAACGACGATCATACCATGTTTACTGTGGAACTGCGGAAGGCAGAACTTAACAGGCTTTGGAATAGGATAAACACAGCTTATGAGAGTTTCAGTGTTGAATGCGATGGGTCGGAGAATGAAGAAGAGGCTTCACGTTTATATAGGCAGTGTAGAGAAGCCTACATCAGTTGTGCAGCACAAATGGGTGAGTTGTCCCAGTCATTCGCTAACCATTCCACTTTGTCGTCAACAATGGCTAGTCCTCACCAAGTCCAACGGAGAGAACCTTTGGAAAATAGATTTTTGGACCATCGTTTGCGTTTGCCACCCTGCACCACTGAAGTTTTTCACGGTGACTACTTGTCATGGCCTTCGTTTAGAGATATGTTTACAGCCGTATACATTGATTGTAAATCCATTACACCTGTTGAGAAGCTGTTCTATTTGCGTCAAAGTACTCAGGGGGAGGCTTTGGAAATAGTTAAAAAATTCCCTTTGACGAATGATGGGTTTGAGAACGCATGGTCCAATCTTAAAAGTCGATATGAGAACAAGAGAATATTGGTCAATAGTCAGTTGAAGATTCTTTTTAATCTTGGATCGGTTAAATCCGAGTCAGCAGGGGAGATAAATCGCCTTCAGCGGGACATCAATAATTGTATTACCGCTTTGAAATTGCATGAAATCGATATACACAGTTGGGATCCAATTTTTGTATTTTTGTGCTCAACCAAGTTACCAACTAATACTTTATCGCTTTGGGAGCAGACTGTTAGAAATAAGACGGAGATTTCAAAGTGGTCGGATCTGGACGATTTTCTGACAGCTAGATTCCAGTCTTTGGAAACAGTGTATGACCTGACACATTCCCATGAGGTTAAACCGACGGATACAAAGGATTCTCACGAAGCTTCCCGGTCCAGCAGCAAGGTAAAGTCGTACCAGACTAATATGGATAAAAGATTGTGTTTTGTGTGTTCACAAGATCATGTTGTGAAGTCCTGCCCAAGGTTTTTAGAAATGAATCAAGAGCAAAGGTTTATTACTGTGAAAAGGAATAATCTTTGTTTGAATTGCTTCAGCAGTAATCATAAGCTAAATCAGTGTACAAGCAAATTTAGTTGCTCGAAATGCAAATTGAGGCATCACACTCTCTTGCATAAAGAATCTAGACAGCTGGATACTGAAGACATGGTGAATTTGGAGGCTCAGCCTGGTACGAGTCGGTTTGCGGCCCAGAACGCTGCGAGTGATGAATCCAGGGTACAAAATTGTTTCGTATCTACTCGGAAGCAGGTGCTTTTGGGGACGGCCATTGTTCACATTGAGGTTAATGGAACTGTTTTCTCGGCAAGGGCGTTGATTGATTCTGGCTCTCAGGCTACATTTATTTCCGAGAAGCTACAACGACGACTTAATCTCCCTGTAAGAAAGGTCAATGCCAGGGTGTCAGGTTTAAATAATGCATTAGCGGGATCAGCGGAGAAACAATGTGAATTTTCTTTGAAGTCTCCTCATAATGTGGGTTTTGAGGTGCAAGTTTCTAGTTTAGTCCTGCCACGATTAACGGGACGTCTGCCTGGTCACACTCTTGACATTCCAGATTCCTTTTCGTTGGGCGATCTTCCTTTGGCCGACCCGAAATTCGGTAGGAGTGATCAAGTGGACATATTAATTGGCGGTGATATCTATCCTCAGATCTTGCTGGGTGGTGTTCGGCAAAACGTACTCGGGTCTCTTGTGGCCCAGGAAACTATTTTTGGCTGGATACTTACAGGGCCGATTTCTGACTCAAGTCCTGGGACATTTACTACCTGTGTCTCATTTTGCACTGCGGTCGAGCTAGACAGGCTTTTGGAGAGATCTTGGTTATTAGAGGAACCACCCAAGGTTTTCAAATACAGTCCAGATGATGAATATTGTGAAGACGTCTACAAAAGTACTACTACAAGGTTGCCGGATGGTCGATATGTTGTATCGCTACCTTTTAGACCTCAATTTGCAAATGGGAAGGGTCTTGGTCTTTCCAGGACGAAGGCGTATCGCCAGTTTTTGAGAAATGAGGTGTCATTGTGTAATAAACCGGAATTTAAGTCCACATATGACGGTGTCCTTGATGAATATGTGCTATTAGGCCATATGACGGAGATCCCTAAAATTCAAGAGGATTTGAATTCTTTTTATCTTCCCCATCATGCAGTAATTAAACCTGAGAGCACTTCCACAAAGGTAAGGGTAGTCTTTAATGCCTCTTGTAAAACTTCCACCGGCTTGAGTTTAAACGACACTTTGTACCCTGGTCCCATTCTGCAAAATGACCTAATGTTGTTGATAATACGATGGCGTTTTTATCGGTTTGTTTTTAATGGGGACATCGAGAAGATGTACCGTCAAATTTGGCTACATAAGGAACATACAAGATTCCAGAGAAAAGTTTTTCGCAAGGAGCCCAAGGCTGTTTTAAAAGATTTTGAGTTAAAAACTGTAACATTTGGTGTTAATTGTGCACCATTTTTGGCCATTAGAACCCTGTTACAGTTGGCCTCAGATGTTGAGAAGGAGCTGCCTTTGGCAGCTAAGATATTGCGTCATATGATGTATGTGGATGATGCTCTCGCGGGAGCACACGAAGTGACACTGGCTATAGCGGCTAGGGACCAATTGATTCAAGCCTTGTCCTCTGCTGGGTTTTCTATGAGGAAGTGGACCGCGAATGATGAAAAAATTCTGCAGGGATTACCATCTGGCCACCGTCTTAGTGAGAATTTTTTGGAAATCGAAGACGAGAGTAATGCCAAGACGTTGGGTATAAGGTGGAACGCCAAGGGTGATTTCTTCTATTTTTCAGTCAAGCCAATTCAAATGAAGCTGAATTTTACGAAAAGAGAAGTTTTATCTATAATTGCCAGTTTATTTGATCCTGCTGGTTGGCTTGGTCCCGTTATTGTTGTTGCCAAGATCTTGATGCAGCAGATTTGGGGTGAAGGAATTGGTTGGGATCAGGAATTGACTGAGAGGAGCCACAATATGTGGAATCAGTTTATTTGTGACTATGTGTCATTGAATCACATTAGGATTCCAAGGTGGGTGGGGTTTCACCCTAGCGCTCAAGTAGAACTTCATGGATTTTCGGACGCTTCAGAAAAGGCTTATGGAGCTTGCATTTATGTACGAGTTGTGGATGGTGGATCCGTACAGGCTCATTTATTACTGGCTAAATCGAGGGTAGCCCCTCTGAAGATTGTTTCGCTGCCGAGGTTAGAACTTTGCGGAGCTCTTTTGTTGGCAGATTTAATGGGAGTCGTTAGAACCGATTTGTGTTTAGATGAGAAGAACACTAAATTTTATTGTTGGTCCGACTCTATGATTGTTCTTGCTTGGCTCCAAAAACCACCTAGCTCATGGACGACCTTTGTTGCAAATAGGGTGTCGAAAATTCTTGATAAAGTTGGAAAGGACAACTGGAGACATGTCCGATCAGAGTGTAATCCTGCTGACCTGATTAGCAGGGGTGTTCGCCCTCAAGATCTTATAGATGAGACCCTATGGTGGCAGGGACCGTCTTGGCTACAATCTCCTAATAGCCAGTGGGACAAGAGCAACGTTGACTTTGCTACAGAGGAGGAGGAACGGAAGGTGAAACTCTTCTCAACTTTCATTAAGGATTATGAGGAAATTCTTGACAGGTTCTCATCCTATGCCAGGGCATTGCGTGTAATGGCTTATGTTTTTCGGTTCATTGACTGTTTAAATGGCCGGAGGAATTTTTCGCAGACATCAGTGAGTTCGGAGGAGCTCCAGCTTTCGAAAGAACGTCTGGTTGTTGTTGCCCAAAAGGTTTATTTCACTGACGATTACTATAGATTGTTGAATAATCAATCGATTTCAAATAGAAGTCATTTACTTTGCTTAAACCCATTTATTGATCCGAAGGGCCTGATGCGCGTTGGCGGCCGGCTGGATAATGCCACTTCTCTGTCGTATAGTGAAAAGCATCCTTTGATTTTGCCCTATAACTGTAGAATATCGAGGCTTCTGATAGTCTTCGTACATCAAATGACGCTGCATGGTGGTAATCAATTGATGCTTAGAGTTTTGAGAACGGAATTTTGGATACCCCGGGTTAAGAATTTGATTCGATGGGCCATAAATCGTTGTAGAATTTGTTCAATAATGGCAAAAAAGACACGTTGTCAGTTAATGGCGTCTTTGCCAGTCTCTAGAACAATACTTGACAGGGCCTTTACTCGAACTGGTGTGGATTTCGCAGGGCCATATGATATAAAGAACTATACAGGTCGAGCATGTTTGATAACGAAAGGATACGTGTGTCTTTTTATATGTTTTGCCACAAGGGCTGTCCATTTAGAAGCAGTTAGTGACTTATCGTCAACAACCTTCTTGGCAGCTTTCTCCCGTTTTGTTTCCCGCCGGGGTTGCCCCAAGGAAATGTATTCGGACAACGGCACTAATTTCGTTGGAGCTTCGAAGACTTTGAAATCCGAGTTTCGGGAATTTCTTAAGGTGATTGGCCCTCAACTAACGGGATCATATGCGACACAGGGCATCAGTTGGCATTTTAATCCAGCAAGCGCACCACATATGGGCGGTTTGTGGGAGGCTGGAGTGAAATCTTTCAAGCATCACTTTAGAAGAATAGCGGGTAGTCTTAAATACACCTTCGAAGAATTTTCAACACTCTTGGCCCGTATTGAGGCTTGCCTAAATTCGCGGCCACTTTGTCCTATATCTGATGATGTATCTTGTTTGGACGCGCTGACACCAGGACATTTTTTGATAGGTGGGCCCATTTTAGCTCCCCCCGAACCAGACATTCGAGAGGCACCTGAATCAATTGTCAACCGTTGGCAAAGGGTTAAGGCTTTAAATCAGCTCTTGTGTCTCCGGTGGAAGAATGAATACTTGAAGGAACTAACGAGAAGAAATAAGTGGAAAAATCCTGACGACAATGTGAAAGTGGAGGATATGGTAGTTATTAAGGAGGACAACATCCCACCGAATGAATGGAGATTAGGTCGTGTCACTAAGGTGTTACCAGGCGTCGATCAGCTGGTGCGTGTTGTAGAGGTCAAGACCGAACGTGGCCTGATAGTGAGGCCAGTAGTAAAACTGGTCGTCCTACCCTCTAATTAGAACTTATTTACTTTATTTTAGAATCATGGTTAAAGCAAAAAAATACAATGTCGACAATCGGGCCGGCAAAAAACGCATAGTTTGCCGTGTTTGCCTTAAGGACCACCCTCTGCGATTCTGTCGTAAGTTTTTGGATATGGATTATGCGGAACGAATGAAAATTATTTCGATATATCAGCATTGCGCTGGATGCCTAGCACATGATCATACATGGCGCACATGTGAAAGTACTGGCAAGTGTCGCAAATGTGGCGATATGCATCACACGCTTCTACACAAACCTGGACCTCGTTCGTCCACTGTGATGGCGTATCATGATGGTGCTAGGCAAGGACCACAACCTTCGTCCAAGACCCCGTCGAAGAAGGGACCTCGTCCGTCCCAATCTTCACATCAGCATGATGGACCTAGTTCGTCCAGACGTGCAACCAATAGGGGACCTAGTTCGTCCCGCGGTAATCGGCACAAGAGACCTAGTTCGTCTCAACATGCCCCCAAGGACAAACCTTCGAAGGAGGTAGTACCTTTCGATGAACGGAGGCGTAAGCCGTACAAAGGTAAAAATGAGATGTCAACAGAGGTAATTCCGGCATACTGCCTACGAGAGACCATACTGCTGAAAGCGACCGCTGTAATAAAGATAGTTTGTGGGGATCGCTACATACATGAACGAGCCGTAATTGACCCAAGCATTGAGAGTTCTATTGTAGCTGAGTCTTTGGTAAGTCGAATGGGTCAAAGGGTGGTCCGAGTCGGAAACAAGACAAGATGTCTTCTTCAAATTCGAGGCAATCACGGGATGTCGGCAACAGTCGAAACATATGCTGAAGTGCGTCGTAATCACACAGTTGTGACTCCAAAGAAGTCCATTGATGTACGAATTGTTGATGAGTTTCCTGGTTTGCAATTGGCAGACGAGCATTTTTATACCTCAGCACCTGTGAGTATCACGTTGGGAGGAGATTTGTACCCAAAAATAATGCGGAATGGGGTCTTTGGTGGTGCACTGGGAAAACCTCTGGCACAATTCACAATTTTTGGATATGTGATATCAGGTTCTTACACTCCCTAGTTTCCTGTAAGACATCATTTATATGCTTTAACCATGGTACGATATAATACAATATTTTAAACCATTGCAGCCTACTTCAATTGGATTTTTTTCTCACTTCGGAACTTGGTGATTTGTTGGATTTTGAATTTTGATTTTTTTTTTCACATGAATGAATTTTGAAAATGCTGTTTTTTGTGTAATATAGTTGAATTGCCTCATGAATTAAATATGAAATCAATGTGCTTTTTCTAGTTGGCACTGATGTGAACAACGCATTAATTCTTTTTTTTTCTTTTTGCTGTTTTATTTTCCTTGCTTTTCGAGTTATTTTCAGAGCTTTCGGATACCGCAAGACTGAAAGGTGGCCGGGATGTTCACGTTCGTGCTGTGGCGTGGTTTGGTCTGCTCTGTGATTTTGATAGCAACCCCGATTTTGGTTTTGAAGTGGCCACTATGTCTTCAGGCGTGGGATATTTCTTCTAATCGTTGCTTACATGGCGCACTCGCTGGATTAGTTTAAGGAAATTATGAATGTTTTGTAATTAAATAGTTGCTAGTTGCTATAATCGTTGAAGTGGACGGACGTATATTCTTCAAATAAACAAATTTGTTAATTTCGCTGAATTTGAAACCACTGCTTGTTATTTCCGACGCGAAAAAGTGAAACACGTTTAAGTTTCCTGGTTTTGGCACGCGCACTAAATAACCGTGTATTATTAAAAGAACCTTTTTTTTGCCTGGTTTGCCTTTGTTGGTTCCAGTGGTGTTCCACCAGTGTTTGGTTTAATTGTTGTTGGGATTTTGCCCTTTTGTTTTGCCGCGTAACAGTGTGGATACACTCATAGAAAAAAGTTTGCAAACATTGTCTGCTGATAAGTAGCTAATTTTGCTGATACTGTAGCAGTAGTTCTGCTACTACAGCAGTAGGAGGCTTTCAGAGTAGCAGGGTTACTGTTTATTTGCTGAAAATGACTGCTGCTTTATAATGAAACGCATATTAGAGGAACCAAATAAAAAAGGCGTTCGACCGCCCGGCACTTTGGATACCCACCACCTTTCGTCATAATCCGGTGAAAAATGCATAATTTATGCCCCCATAGCAGCTTTATCGAAATATGATCCGATTTAGATCGCATTCGACACAGATATTGGGTGGCCTAATAAGTACAAAATATTGGTCTTTTTGGTAGCCGTATCTAAATATAGACCGATATGAACCATATACGGCACGGATGGCGAAAAGCCCAACATAAGTCACTGTGTCACATTTGAGCGAAATCGGATTAAAGATGTGCCCTTTATGGGGCCAAGACTTTAAGTTGAGAGATCGGTCTATATGGCAGCAACATCCAAATCTGAACCGATCTGAGTCAAATTAAAGAGGGCTCTCAAAAGGCCTTACACAACTCACTGTCTCAAATTTCAGCAAAATCGGATAATAGATGTGCCTTTTATAGGTCTAAAACCCTAAATCGGTGGAACGGTCTATATGACCCATCTACGAACTTAACCTGCTTATGGACAAAAAAAAAAAAGAATCTGTGCAAAGTTTTAGCTCAATTTCTAAATTTTTAAAGACTGTAGCGTGATTTTAACAGACAGGCGGACGGACGTGGCTAGATAGTCTTAGATTTTTACGCTGATCAAGAATATATATACTTTACAGGGTCGGAAATGGATATTTCGATGTGTTGCAAACGGAATGACAAAATTAATATACCCCCATCCTTCGGTGGTGGGTATAAAAATAGAACACATATATGAAAATGTGTGTCCCAGTGGATGTTCAAAATCACAACTGAATTTTACTTTCCATAACTTTTTTCTGTAAATTCAGATACAAAAGGCGATGCCAATCATGTCCACATTAGTTGAGCAATAACAAAAAATGCGATCCGGCTCAGCCACATTTCGAAATGTATACAAATGGTAGTTTCTTTTCAATAATATTCCACAAATTAAAATCATCTCTTCCAAAAAAATATCTAAGAAAATTCTAAAAAATCAAAACTAATAACAGGCAAGCAAAAAAAGTAGCATACAAATTTTTTTTCAGCAGACTTGTGTACTCAAAACAGCAGATTTTGTTAGGCAAAGAAATAGCAATAAGAAATTTTTTCTAATGCAGCAGCCTTTTGTTTGCTGAAAGAGCAGCAATGACTGCTTTCCCATTTTTAGCAGACAAAAACTGCTGTTTGAGCAAACATTTTTGCTGGTTTGAATAACAAATTTGGTTGAGTGTACTATCTGACCCATGTCACTATAGACATAAACCTAAGCCTGGTTGTGCGATCTAGAAACTAAAGATTAACCTGGAAAAAGTAATTTTAGGTTAGAAATTCCGTGCTTCATACAAAATCCTTAATTGTTTTCCATACCACTCACCTTAGTTGGTTTATGTCTGGTATCGTGTCCTCACCTAAGTACCGGTGTCTGTTAGCCGCGAAAGCCGGGCAATGACAAAGGAAATGCTCCAACGAATCATCATCTTCCCCACATGTCTCAAACATGCTTTTACTTACCGCACCGGTTTTGCATGAGTGAGCTCGTAGTCCTCTGTGTTCCGTTATGATACCAAAAGTTATACTGACCTCCTTCTTACTTTCTTTCAGTAATAGCCCCGTTCTCTCACGATCCGGATCACCCCATAGGATTTTCGCCATCCAACCGACTGTTTCACTGCTCCACAGCGTTACATGTCCTTAAATTGGACTTCGTCGACCTGGACGGCTTCGGGTTAACCAAGTTTATCGACGGCAGTTCTCTGGCCTTCACTACCAAATCGTCTGCCCTTTCATTCTCTCTTACTACGTTATGGCCCGGCACCCAAACGATGCCGATTGTGCCATCCTCATAGAAGTCATTAATTTCCTTCTGACCTTGCAAGACTGTTTGTGACCTTACCGTCCTGGTTGTTATTGCCCTTATGGCCTGTTTACTGTCCGTAAAGATATTCACACTCGACTTCTTCGCGTTAGTACCAACCCACCTCAAGCATTTCGTGATCGCCCGGATCTCTGCCTGCAGGACCGTTTTATGCTCAGGCAGTCTAAAACAGATCTTTGTTCCTGGTTGCTCAATGTAAACCCCCAGGCCCACTATGTCCTCTAGCTTTGATCCATCCGTGTAACATGATCTTCCAGATGACAATACTAGGGTTCCTTCAATCCAAAACTGTGCCGATGGCAGCAGTGCCTCGCACTCGACCTCAAGGTTCATCTCAGGTATCCGATCGGAAACCTCTTACCTTCTATTCAGGCTTCCTATCGTCGCCTCGATTATACCGCGTTGATATGAGCTGCTCCCATCCTCAATCCATTCTCCCTTCACCTCAAGTCTCATGGCCGCAGTAGCTGCCTCACACTTAATCTGTATGTGTATGGGTCGGATATCTGGAATAGTGTCCAGTGCCCTAGTGGGCGTGATCCTCATCGCTCTGCCTATGCCAAGAAAACATGTTCTCTGAACCTGTTGTATGGTCCTTATGTTGCACCTTTTCTCCATAGCAGACCACCAAACCATTGAGGCGTAAGTAAGTATTGGTCTAATGAAGCACCTGTAGAGACAGTGGACTATCCTCAGATTCAGGCTCCATTTCGAGCCTACGGCCCGTCTACATAGTGCCCAACATCTGTGAGCCTTCATAGTACGCTCCTGAATGTGACATTTCTAATTCAGTTTCCTGTTCAAGATCACTCTTAAGTATTTGACCTTGTCAGATATCGAAATCGCCTTATTGAGAAAACATGGTGCGTTAACTTTGCCCACCTTCGTCTTCCTCGTGAACAGGCAAATTTCAGTCTTTTCTGGGTTAACATTGAGACCTCTGGGTCTAGCCCTGTCATATGCCATATGCACATAACATCGTCTGCGTAGCAGACGTGTTCATATCCCTTCTCAGTCAGCATCCGTAATAGGTCATTTATAGTGGTCACCCATAGGAGTGGCGATAAAATGCCCCCCTGTAGCGTGCCCTGTGCCGCTTTCTCCCTTATATTTATGCCATGGGACACACAATTTATCCACCTGTTCCTTAGAATATGGTTTATCCAGTTTTTAAGGACCGGGTCCACCTGGTACTGGTCTAAGGTTATTTATGGTGGTCACCTATAGGAGTGGCAATAAAATGCCCCAATGTGGCGTGCCCTGTGCAGGTCACTCTTCACCGACCTTCTCTTGGCATAGGCATGCTGTCTGTATTTGAGCAGTTCGCTGCATGTCCTATTATTTATCATGGTGTCCACAATACGTTTCATGGTTTTGAGTAGAAAGAACGTAAGGCTTATGGGTCTGTAGGCCTATGATGTCGCATAACTTACCTTGCCGGGATTGGGTGTAAACACCACCCTTGCCTCGTGCCAGGCTTTCGGAGTATATGAAAGTCCCAGGCACGCTGTGAAAATTTTGGCCAGATGAGGCGCCAGATAGTCTGCCTCTTTCTGTAGTAATGCCGGAAGTATTCAATCAGGTCCGGTTTGAAGCACCTCAAGGATTCCTTTACCATAAATTCCGTTATTATAAATTTTCGATCACCGTCATTATTCCAAGATTTCGTTGTCTCCGTGAGTCCTTTCGTATCCTGTGGAAAATGGGTTTTCATCAAAAGCCTCAACATGTTCTGCTCTTACTCCCATGTCGTCTACTAAAGTTTCAGTTTGGTCATGGGAGAGAAACTTTTTTTATCTTGGCGGCGTCATTAATACTATCGACTTGTGCGCAGAAAAGCTTCCAGGAGGCCCGTTTTGCCGCTCTGGTAATCTTATTGTATTCCTTGAGCTGTGTGTAATACACATCCCAGTAAACTTCCGCTTTTTTACGATGTTCTCCGTTAAAAAGTTATGACTTAAATGTTCAACCGATTCGCAGGATATTCATACAGATCGTTTTGTTAACTAACCAACTGCACAAAATCCTAAGTGTTTCGTTTCAGTTATCTGCATTTTTGGCAATTAATATTCTTTTTTTTATTATATTCAGTGCTAAAACTTTCCTCAATGAAAAACGATTCCCATGCATTTCTCCCATGGAACTTTTGACAATCCAATGGTTTAGATTTGGCAAAAACTACCTCATTATTCCACAAAATTTGAAATATGTCCTCAATATTTCCTAACACCAGCATTTAAATTGGATACATATTTCAAAGTTCTGACTCATAATTTCCCTCACCTCTAAACAAGAGGCAAGAGAGCAAGAATATGTTGCACACACAACACTTCACATGTCCAGAGATCATTTTGGGACCAATCACATCAATCCTGTCAAAGTTGCGAGGCGAGAAACAAAATACACAACTCTTCTACAGTTGACATTTAAAACAATATCTGTTGTGGCCTACAGTCCCAAAACACGAGACACAGCAAGGATTTAATGGAACACTTGTGCCCAGGCTCTTAACAAAGGCAACACACAGCAAATGTCCGGGGAGCGCAACTGTGTCGAGAGGCTAATCAGAAAAACACCAACACCATGGCACCACCAGCAACATTCTCAAGATGTGAAGTAGAAAAGAAAGAAAAAAAAGTGCCCCAGGAGCCGTAGGACCAATGCTCACATTCTAGCAAATGGATATTAGACGCATAGATGGATGGGTGGATGGACGGACGGACAGACAAACGCATAGGATAGTGCATAAGTATATAAGAAGCAACGACAATCGAAGACATGAATGAATGAGTGCTGGGGACATGACATGGTATTTATGGTGTGTCATGCCAATGTAGCACACATGTTTTCACATTGTGGTGGTGGTGGTGGTGGCAACAACTAAAACTATGACACTGGTCACCAAAATCGCGAATAGTCACAGAAAAAGAGTGCACTAAACTCTCCAATTCCAATGTCCGAATGCACTTTACAAAATCGACAGACAGATTTTTTCCTGACGCTTGGCCGCCGCACTCATCAGCACAATATTGAGTTGAGTATGCGCCAAAATACATTGGATTGTGGCACTGCCATATCCGCGTATCCACCACAATGAGACTCTCAGACATATCCAAAGGGAATAACTTATGTACGCTTGGGGTACAATAAATTCTTTTCTTTTGGCTGGCAAAAAATGTCAATTAGGCGAGATTTTGTTATGGTCTAAACTACAACAAACAAACGAGCAACGTTCGTAAGTGAAAAAAAATCGCCATATAAGATATTGACAATTGGTAACCCAGTAAAAGTTTTCGATTAAAAATTGCAAAGAATTTTAAGTATAAGCAGGATATATACTTTTAAGAAATAGTTATTCTATTCATGAAATAGTTATACTATTTAGGATGAGGTTAGGTTAGGTTAAAAGAGGGTGCAGATATTAATCCGCCCCATGCCACTATGGACATACACCTAAGCCAGTAATCGGCTTGTTGTGCGCTCTAAAACCTATAAAGTAACCTCTAAAAAGAAAATTCTAAGTTAGAAATTCCATGCTACTTACAAAATCCTTAATTTTTTTCAATACCACTCCCCTAAGTTGCTTCAAGTCTGGTATTGTGTCTCCACCTAAGTACCGGTATCTGTTAGACGCGAAAGCCGGGTAACGACAACGGAAATGCTCCAACATCTCATCATCTTCCCCGCATGCCCTACACATGCTATCACTTGCCGCACCGATTTTACATAATTAAGCTCGTAGTCCTATGTGTTCCGTTATGATACCAATAGCTGTACTGCCCTCCGTCTTACTTCCTTTCAGTAATAGCCTCTTCTTCTCACTATCTTGATCCCCCCATAGGATTTTGGCCGTCCTACCGACCGTTTCGCTGTTCCCCAATGTTGCATGCGCTTTCGTCGCCAACTTCCTTAACTCGGACTGTGTCGACCCGAAAGGCTTCGGGTTAACCAAGTTTATTGACGGCAGTCCTCTGGCCTTCAACGCCAAATCGTCTGCCATTTCATTCCATGTACTCCGTTATGGTCCGGCACTCAAACGATGAGGATTTTGCCATCCTCAGAGAAGGCGTTCTTACCTTCTTACACTGCAAGACTGTTCGTGAACTTACCTTCCTTGTTGTTATTGCACTAATGGCAATTCTACTGTCGGTAAAGATGTTCACACTCGACGTCCTCGCGTTAGCACCACACCAATTCACGCATTCCGTGATCGCTGGGTATCTGCCTGCAAGACCGTATTATGGTCAGGCAGTCTAAACCAGATCTCAGTTCCTGGGTTCTCAATGTAAACCCCCAGGGCCACTCCTCTAGCTTTGATCCATCCGTGTAACATGATCTTCCAGATGGCAATGCATAGGACCGTTTCGCTGTTCCACAATGTTGCATGCGCATTTGTCGCCCACTCCCTTAACACGGACTGCGTCGACCCGAAATGCTTCGGGTTAACCAAGTTTATTGACGGCTGTCCTCTGGCCTTTACCACCAAATCGTCTGCCCTTTCATTTCCCCTTACTCCGTTATGGACCGGCTCCCAAACGATGCGGATTTTGTCATCCTCAGAGAAGGCGTTCCTACCTTCTTACACTGCAAGACTGTTCGTGACCTTACCTTCCTTGTTGTTATTGCCCTAATGGCAATTCTACTGTCGGTAAGGATGTTCACACTCGACGTCCTCGAGTTAGCACCACACCACTTCATGCATTCCTTGATCGCCCGGATCTCCGCCTGCAGGATCGTATTATGGTCAGGCAGTCTACAACAGTTCTCAGTCCCTGGGTTCTCAATGGAAACCCCCAGGCCCACTTGGTCCTCTAGCTTTGATCCATCCGTGTTACATGATCTTCCAGATGGCAATGCGATCGTCAACCAGATCCTCCACTTGAAACCGATGATCTGGTGGAATCCTACTGGATCCACAGCCGATATTGATGACTGCATAAGTCAGCTCATCTCTGTTGTGCTTACATGCCACTCTGGCGTAAGAAGGCGGCTCCTTACCATTCTCAGCGATCATCTTCCCTTTCCGTGATGGCTGTGGCCTGCCTTTGGAAGTCACAGTCCTCCATGAAGACTCAGGGGCCGTGCGCGCTTCCTTCGTTCCTGTTCCTACTTTGTCTACCTTCGCAGGACCATATCTCCATTGCGGGATGGCTGGCTTGATTTTCCCAGAGTACTTGAAAGCGGGAAGCTCTTTTTCTTCTTCAGTATTCTAGCAGTGTTATGCTTTTCGGCAGATCTGATTCGTTTCCAGCTTTCGTAAAAGTGCCTGGAATGTCAGTTCTATCCCTTCCAGCATTCGGCACTTTTGCCCGATTACGCTGCCGATACATACTCCTCTGTCTTCTTCGTTGGGCACCGGATCGCTTTCTCGGTCTTCTTGTGAACTTAGCAAAGCCATCGCTCACTTCTGCTGTCATCCCGATGCCCTCATCTCTCGATTCGGCTGCGATGACTGTTTCATCGACATAGTCGCTGTCTGAATCCGAGTCAGAAACACCACCTTTACATAAAGGCTGGGGACGAACTGTACATCCCTCTGGTTTATCCGCCTTTTCCTCATTAATTAGTCTGACGACTAGTTGTGCACTTCAAGCATCACTCTCGACTTCAGGTGGCAAGGCACCCACACCTATAGGAGGGGAGGACAATATGCTGCGGTCTGACGCCACTAACCGCAGATGTTGAGTCTTTGGAGTACATTTCTAGCCTACTCCAAATTTTTTTCGTAATAGGTAGTACCCATTCCGAGATACGGATATAAAATTTATTTTTTCTTTGAGGAGCGAGTAAAAACACGTCCGCTACAATATTAACGGCTAAACCAAATAGATCATGTCGTGATAGATGGAAGGCATTCAACCAGCGTGTTAGATGAACGATCGATCCGAGGGGCGAACATCGATTCGGATCATTACCTTGTTGTAGCAAAGATTCGCACCCGTCTTAGTGTAGCGAGAAACGTACGAAGCTGGACATTGAAAAGCTGCAAACAACGCAGATGGCAGCGGCATACTCCCCTCGTCTGACCCAACTGCTTGATGAAAGCACTCCTTGTTCCGATGATATAAGGGCGCAGTGGCAAACTATTGCCCACTCCATGGATAATGCCGCGAAATCCGTACTTGGGTACCGGAAGCCTCCTCCAAAAACCCAAGACCAAGAGTGTCGAGATGATACTGAAGCCAAGAATGCGGCATATAGAGCAACCCTGCAATCAGTAGCAGCGCGCCAGATGAAGGAGAGGTATCGGGAAAAAAGGAGAGAGGAGAAACGTCTATACCGCAGAAAGAAAAAGGAAATGGAAAGACGTGAGTGTGAGCGAATTGAGATGTACAGGACTCAGAACGAAGTCCGGCAATTCTACCAAAGAATTAAACATCAAACCGATGGCTTTGATGCAGGCACCACCTCCTGCAGAGACAAAGAAGGAAATCTGGTAACTGACACAGATAACATGCAGAGGATTTGGAAAGAACATTTTACCCAACTGTTAGTGTCCGATGTTGACGGCGAAGGGGATACCGCAGAACCAATACCTGATGATGGTATAGAATGTTTACCTCCTAGTCAGAATGAGGTCCAAGTAGCAGTGACCCGACTAAAGGACAACAAGGCAGCAGGAGCCGACGGGTTACCCGCTGAGCTGTTTGAGACCGTATGCGTATGCATCAGCTTATCTGCGCAATCTGGCTAGAAGAATCGAAAATCTACTGAAGTTAAAAATGCTGCATACAGAGAAACCCTCCGGTATCGAGAGATTAACAGGAGAGAAGCAATTATATGAAAGAAAGGAAAGAGACGCAAGTTTGAACCAAGACCCAATTCTGATATTAAAATGGGCAAGGGAGTCCCTCTTATAACAAATTTGCTATCCAATTCGAGTTTGGCCAAACGAAAGGGGTCTTAGTTCAAATGGATTATGACATCAGTCCCTTATTCAACTGCCTAATCTTCAAGTGCGTGACATTGGCGGCTGAATGTTATGGTGGGTCATTTCTGGCTCAAATTTGCTATCTCGTTTGTTCATGTGTCGTATGTTACTTGGACCAAAATTGAAGTTGTTTATTACTGTCTTTGGAGAATATGTGGGAGCACAATGTACAAATCATGGGGTGTTACTAAATACAATTGATTTGTTAAAAAGGGACAAGACAACACCTTTTGTAAAAATGTTGCCTAAGACACTTCTTTTTGTTTTTGTTTTTTTTTTTTTTTTTGATTTTTGTTCACATTTTTTCTTTTGGCAAGACAACAAAAGCTAGTGGATCGCAAGAAAAATGTTTAGAGTTTGTTTTAAACAAAAGCAGAACACCAGCAACAACAACACGATCACAAACAACAGACAATGATGACATAAAGGGCCTTTTCATTTTGGGATACAATGACATGTGAATTGAAAACACTTGCAGTGCGTAAAATCTTCATAAATAATGGCTTATTAAAGTGGTAAGCCCATTGGCGGAGACAGACATCATCTACCAGCAAACAACAAGTGAACATTTGTAAGTTTCATTTGTGGTCAATAGCTTTTGTAGTGGCTTTCCTCAACTCTCAGCTCAGAGTTCAATTGAATATGCCATGAAGAAGCCACGGCAGCGTACGAAAAAGCGCAAAAATCAAAAATAATTGCCTCTCTTTCAAAGATGACAATGGTGTTGACCGTTTAAATGTGTTTAAGACCAACAGAAACAGAAAAGCGTTGAAATGAGGTAAACGACAACGACAACAGCAATGAAAAAGATGCGTTTCTGTTGATTATGCCTAGCCAAAGACAATCGGATGAGGGGAGGATGGTGATGATGATGATGCTGCTGATGGCCCAAAGTCAATTCGTACTACAACAAAGTGTTCCCCATACAACTTGTTAACAACAATCTAACTTACCTCCACATTTTGCCATCCATCCCAATGCACTCCTTAAGGCCCCTGGTGCTGCTGTTGCACTGTCAAGGCATACAATGTGACCAGTGGCCACTGGGGCCATTCAAAGCCATGCGCACACACACACACACTCAGCCTGCCACCTTCCATCCCACCGTGGCGGACACTCACTCACCACTCACATTTGGACGTTAAGCATAGGTCAGTATTTTTGGTTGATGGATACAAGATTTATATGACAACATTGGCCATATTTTCAAATTTAATGAGACGATTCGATGAGACACTCGTCTGAATACACCAGCCATCCTGAGCCAGCCATGCTGGCTGGTTCACATGTGCTCCTTCCTATGTATGGATTATCTTGGCCATGGCTAAGCCAAATCTGCCATGCGAAACACTCATTGAACGCGCAGCGTACTCACAAGAATGATGATAGGAACCTGTGGAAAAATGAAAATCTTAAATCCTAAAATAAATTACAGAGAAATTATTAGGATGAGTTTGAAAAAATAATGGTACGTATACTTTATGACAACATTGGGTAAAAAAAAAAACAAATATGATTTAAAAAATTATCAATGTTCTGGCCAGAGTATTGTGAGTGACTTTAATGTGCGGCATTGTAATCAGGTTAGAGTTTTTTTACTGTCATACATTTGTACTCCACATAACAGATTTCAACTAAATCGAAGAAAAATTGTGGAGTCTACAGATTTCAGAACTCAAATCCGTTGATATGGGGACAGGAATTTTTGTATTTGAGTTGGAAATCAAAAACGTACTTCACACTCCAAATTTCGGCTCAATCGTGTGGAAATAGTTTTTTCTGGTAGCTTAAAAAGACTTATTTCTGGAGCTTCTTCATCTATTCTCACAACATGACCAACCCAACGCAGCCGTTGTCTTTTGATACGTGTAACTATGCTATCGTCGTCTTATAGCTCATACACCTCGTAGATCATACGTCGCCTATATTCTCCATTATCGCAAACTGGTCCATATATTTTGCGAATAATCTTTCTCTCAAATACTCCAAGCACTGCCTCATCTGCTTTCACATGTACCCATGCCTCAGAACCATATAACAACAAGGATAGTATCAGTGTTGTGTACAGTGTAATCTTCCTCTGTCGAGAGGTGGTCTTGTTTCTAAACGGCTTAATTAATTCAAAGTAGCATCTGTTTGCCTGTATTATTCTTCGCTTAATCTCAAAATTGATGTCATTCGTTTCGGTTACGGCGGTGCCGAGGTAGATAAAGTTACTCAATATCTCAAAGTTGCGGTTCCCAACTTTCTCCATGTTCTTTATCTGCTCGGTTGTGCAAGGCCTTTTGGGAGTTGAACCCATTCATTTCGTCTTATCTCCATTTGCTGCCAAACCCATTTTCACTGAATCTCCTTCGATTCTTTCAAAGGCTGCAGTTACTACTTGCGGTGACCGAACAATGATGTCGATGTCGTCGGCATAGGCGAATAGCATTGTTCCCTTGCGATTAATGTGCCATGTCTATTTGCATCTGCATCTTTTATAATCTTCTCCAGCAAGATATTAAAGAGATCCCACGATAGACTGTTTCCTTCTTTGAAACCTTGTTTGGCATTGAATGGTTCGGAGAGATTCTTTCCAATTCTTACTGAGGAACGCGTATCAGCAAGTGTCATTCTGCAGAGTCTTATTAGTTTTGCAGGGATACCAAACTGAGACATGGCTTGAAATACCTTTGAACGTAAAGGAGTATCGAAGGCTTCTTTGTAGTCAACAAAGAGATGGTAGGTGTTGATTTGTCCTTCTCGGATCTTTTCCAGGATATGGCGCAGTGTGAATATCTGGTCTAGGGTGGATTTAGCTGGTCTAAAGCCGCATTGATAGGGCCCAATTATCTCATTGACTTTAGGTTATAATCTTTCACACAGTACGCTCGAGAGTATCATGTATGCGATGGGGAGGAGACTTATTCCTCTGTAGTTGGCACATTCCGTCTTGTCTCCTTTCTTGTGTACGGGATATAGTATGCTGAGGTTCCAATTATCGGGTATGCGTTCTTCTAGCCAGATTACGCAGATAAGCTGATGCATACGCCTTATCAGCGTGTCGCCTCCGGTCTTAAATAGTTCAGCGGGTAGCCAGTCGGCTCCTGCTGCCTTGTTGTTCTTTGGTCGGGTCACTGCTACCTTGACCTTATTCTGACTTGGAGGTAAACATTCGATTCCACCATCGTTGAAACCCCATTTGTTTAGTTTTTTCGATATTTTGCCTTTATCCATTTCTCGTGTGTAGTAAAGTAGAACAACAACAGGGCAAATGGAATTTAAACAGGGAAATGCAGCAAAAGTGCTTGATACCTACCTGATGCTAATTAAGCATGGGTGGTGTGTATTGTTTACAATGACGATGGTCCTTTTTTACCATGTCATTAAACCCAAGTTTGCTGTTGTTGCTCAAAATTCTTTTACAAATAGCGTGTGATATATACCACGCTTTGTTGTTGTTGTATATTGCACATGCTATTTGTAAAAGAATTATCCTTTTGTATGTAGAGTGAGTGTGTGGCCGTAAGCTTTTTCCCTCGTTTGCACAAATTTTCTCTTTCATTTTATTTCTTCTAACAAACCCTTCATACATTGAGCTGAACCCTTTTTCAACATTCGCTGTATAAACTTCTATATTGGGAATGTTTATTTTGAAGGTTTAATCTTTTAACGGCCTCAGTGAAAGGTACTCTGATACCTTGCCCAGCCTTCCCCATGAGTCATACTAGCCAGCTTAAGAGACTAAGTCCAAGCATTGTGTATTTAAGATAGTTACCAAACCCACTTGCGGTTTTTACCTTTGATATACCGTAATAAAGACACAGGTTTCTTCGAACTTTTGGAACTACCTATTGCTATCCCTGCTAGTTCTGCTATCAACAGCCTTCCACTGCTCCACACTGCTCTTACGATGGTCATGTATCCAACGAATCAACCTTGAGTTAATTCCCCACTTCCTTGCGAAAATCATTCCTGCATTCTTTATCTAGAACAATTTTGATTCTTGAACTAGGCCCAGACATCTCGCCCTATTTCTAATTCCGGTACCTGAGATCTCAATGTGAAAAGCCTCAGCTACGTTTTCTTTTGGTCGTCCTCAGACCATTCTTCCATTTCGACAGTCTCCTAAGTGACTTTTTCGAGATCTTACTGACCTTGAACAGAGTTTTGGCTCGGACTAGCATTACGAAATCATCGGCCGTCCTCAGACCATTCTTCCATTTCGACAGTCTCCTAAGTGACTTTTCCGAGATCTTACTGACCTTGAACAGAGTTTTGGATCGGATTAGCATTACGAAATCGTCGGCCTGTGCGCCTCAATTTCATTGCAGCCTTGTTAAGATTCATTAGAAGTTCGTTTATACCAGATGCCTGAAAGTTGGAGAGAACAGACCTTCCTGAGGCGTCCGTACCCCTCGTCCGTTTTCTAACGAACGAGTAGTATACTAATAGCAAGTTATTCGTTCAAATTTTGCACCTATCACGTGCGGTCCAAAGCGGGGTTATCTCTCCACTCCACCCCGGGGTTATCTCCCCACAAAACCACCGTCTTTATACAGTGAGGTAGCCATCGAATACTCCTTCTGTCGTAGTGAAGTCTTTTTATCTCGCAACGCTTCGAGCTGGTCCATTCCACCAACCTGCCTTTGTGGTATATATGTTATGCGTCATTCAAGTTATTCGGCTTTCATTTCTCTCTGACTTTTAGTTTGATAAAATGTAAATTTGCCCATGAACTATCCATTAAGGACAGAGCAGGGGCCAAACTTCTCAAATACCACTGAGTTCTGTTGAATTCAAATTAAAGCTCAATTATAACGAACGTACATTTCTCAGCCAAGTCAATACGGCGGCAGCTCTTTGAGCAGAGGTTTTTATACGGCTTAATAACTTACAAATGTCTCAGTATGTTTTAAAAATGGAGGATAGCTACCGCTGGTAATTTTTTCTGATGTTCCCTCCAGTATTCCAACACTGTCGTTCAGCTTAATAGAAGGATATGATGGCCTCCAAGTTGTAGGTAGATTGGTCTTTCCAATGTTTTCAGTAAAACTGAGGACGTACTGATGATCCTTCCTTGTGTTGTGTTTTATTTCTCCCGCCTAGGAAATAGAAAATTCCCTGACCACTCTCCATGCGTTCGGAATGTAGGTCCATGTCAGGCTTGCTCTTAAAATCCATTGTAGCTATAACATGGTAATACCAAGGGATTTCTGCAAAATGATGAAATTACATCTTCCTGTCCGGCAGATTTGAATGGCTGGAATGAGCTAACCGCCCACACTTTCCTATTATTTTCCACTATGTACCCGATGAGATTACCCCCAGTGGCATATCCTGTGGGTAATATGATATTGTGACTGGAAATGCGTCTCAATCAGAAATTACACTATCATCGGTGAAAGTCCCGTTATCCTTTTTTAGGAAGATAGAAGTCCTGGCATTCTTAGAGATCAATATGCGCAACTTATAGACCCACCAGTGTCGAACTCTTCTGTTTAAATTAATGTATCAAAACCGGATAAGGATACTTTAAAAACCGAATTTTTTCAGTTGATTTCCTATTTGTATACCTTCTACATATTCATCCTACAGCTGTTTGTGCTGAACAATTAACGAAACAAATAAACCTCATCTTACCTTTTCACCTGTCTGTTATTTGCGATTTGTCTGCGATTGCACCGTTAACACGATTTGGCACTTGAAATTACAACGATGGAATTCATGCACTCTCGTACGTCCCCTAGTACGAATATTTCGAACAAAACTAATTGTTTCTGTTTGTTAATCGAAATTTACAAGTGACCAATGCTAGTGCATCCCTGAACTTTAGCCAAAATTGAACTTCATTGGCATTGGGTTTTTTTTTGCCAGCTTGTCTCCAAAATTGACTTTATTGGAATTTGCAACAACACTTGCTTCAATCTTTTATGCTGTTTGCATATCGCATCGGCAGGCATTACTTTTAAGGAAGGCGGTAATGGACGAAATGACCGCTAAAATGCTCTATGATTGCTGGCAACTTGTTGTTGAAGTTGAAACTACTCGTTCGTATAGCATAGCAAATAGTACCAATTTGAACATTGTCTTTGCATTTTTAAGTGTCAAGCGAGCAAATTGCATTCCATGTACCTTCCAATGATCGTTCGTTACACATGCGTATTAAGTACGAGCATTACAACAGCCAAGTAAGGTTATGCCGTACCTGTATATGTGTGTGTGTCTGGACATGGTTTGCCAGTTTGCTTGCTCCTTGCCAAAAGAGTGTGTGGTAGTGTTTATTGGAATATTCAAAGTCGATTTACATGTACTTGTAGGCGTACTTAAGATAACTTGAATTCTTTAAATAATCCACCTAGCAAACCTATCAACAAGAATAGTATCGGTATTGTAGGGTAGGTATGGTAAATGGGGTAAAGCAAACTTTGCAACAAGTTAGAGAATAAGGGCGCCCCGGTAGCCGAGTCGGTAACGTGCTTAGATTACCAGTGCAGGGGTCATGGGTTCGATTCCAGCCTGAACAGATGCCTTGGTCTGTCGCTACTGTTGTATCACAATGAACCTAAAATTGTTTAATTGAGTCTGTAAAGGTCTGCCACTCTTACCAAACCTAACCTAGAGAAGAAGTTGTTCAATTAAGAAACCAAGCTAGTCATTATGGCAGTTTTTGCGGGTGGATCCTCCCTCAGAAGCCGGCAGGAGCGTAATAATAGCAGTTAATGAAGATACTGTGGAAAAACTGAAGTCAAATGGCTACTTCATAAATGTAGGATTGGTTAGCTCCATCGCAAGTCCCATTTCAGATATAGAGGATACAAGCAGGACCACTATAAGTATCTGATGATTAACGTGATCCAGATTAATATCTACCACCGTGTAGCGGTTGCTAATAATCTTATCGTAAATTTAAATAGGAACTAACTAGACTTGGTAATGTTTCAGGAACCATGGATCAACGAATGTAGTATCACGAATCTCGAGGACCGATCTCCCGATTTGACTTCTTGAGCCCCGGGAAGCCTAATTTTTCATCCGATTTGGCTGAAATATTGCAGATGGTGTTCTGTTATGACTTTCAACAACTGTGCTAGGTACGTTTCGAATCGGTCCAGAACATAATATAGCTCCCATAAAAACCCATCTCCCGATTTGACTTCTTAAGTCCCTGGAAGCCTCAGTTTTCATCCGATTTGGCTGAAATATTGCAGATTGTGATCTGTTATGACTTTCAAAAACTGTGCCAGGTACGTTTCGGATCGGTCCAAAACCTAATATAGCTCCCATAAAAACCCATCTCTCTATTTGACTTCTTGAGTCCCTGGAAGCCTCAGTTTTCATCCGATTTGTCTGAAATATTGCAGATGGTGTTCTGTTATGACTTTCAACAACTGTGCCAGGTACGCTTCGTATCGGTCAAGAACCTGATATAGCTCCCATAAAAACCCATCTCCCGATTTGACATCTTGAGCCCCTGGAAGCCACAATATTTGTCTGATTTGGCTAAAATTTTGCAGATAGTGTTCTATGACTCTCTACAACTGTGCCAAGGAAGCCGCCCCAGGAAGCCGCAATTTTGTCCGATTTGGCTGAAATTTTGCACATACTGTTCTATTATGACTCTCAACAACTGTGCCAAGTACGGTCCAAATCGGTATATAACCAGATATAGCTCCCATATTTTAGAAGATTCCATGGTGGTGGGTTCCTAAAATTCGGCCCAGCCGAAATTAGCACGCTTTTACTTGTTTTATCTTTAAGATAGTGAATGTTAAATACAGGGCCTGTTTTAGGGCTAACAAGTAAGAGCTTGCTAAGTTCGGCCGGACCGAATCTTATATACGCTCCACCATGAATGGCATTTGTCAAGTTCTTTGCCCGGCATCTATTTATAGACAAACAGAGGGTAGTGATAAGAATTGCATCCCATCAGGAGATGAGTTTATATGGGAGCTATATCAGGTTGTGAACAGATTTGGACCAGCAAAGTTGTTGAAATTCGTAACAAAACACATCACACAAAACTTTAGCCAAATCGGATACGAATTGCGGCATCTAGACTCTCAAGATGTCAAGACCCGAGATGGGTTTATAAGGCAGTTATAGCCGGTTATGAACCGATTTGGACCATACTTTGCACAGTTGTGGGAAGTCATAACAAAACACCTCGTTCACAATTATAGCCTAATCGTATAAGAATTGCGCCCACTAGAGGCTCAAGAAGTTAATCTCCGAAATCGGTTTATATGACAGCTATATCCGGCTATGAACCGATTTAAACCAAACTTAGTACGGTTGTTGAAACACCTCGAACAAAATTTTAGCCTAATCGGATAAGAATTGCGACCTCTAGAGGCTCAAGAAGTCCAGATCCGAGATCGGTTTATATGGCGGCTATATAAGATTATGAACCGATTTGAACCATACCTTGCACTGTTGTTGGAAGTGGTAACAAAACACCTCGTTCGAAATTATAGCCTAATCGGATAAGAATTGCGACGTCTAGAGGCTCAAGAAGTCAAGATCCGAGATCGGTTTATATGGCAGCTATATCCGGCTATGAACCGATTTAAACCATACTTAGCACAGTTATTGAAAGTCATAACAAAACACCTTGAACAAGATTTTAGCCTAATCGAATAAGAATTGCGACCTCTAGAGGCCCAAGAAGTCCAGATCCGATATCGGTTTATTTGGCGGCTATATCAGGTTATGAACCGATTTGGACCATACTTAGCACAATTGTTGAAAGTCATAACAGAACATCTCGTGCAAAATTTCAGACAATCGGATTAGAATTGCCCATTCTAGAGGCTCAAAAGCCAAGATCCAAGATGGGTTTATATGGCAGCTATATCAAAACATGAACCGATATGGCCCATTTACAATCCCAACTGACCTACACTAACAGAAAGTATTTGTCCAAAATATGAAGAGCCTAGCTGTACTCGTTGGAAAGTTAGCGTGTTTTCCACAAACAAACGGACGGACATGGCTAGATCTACTTAAAACCTCAAGACGATCAAGAGTATATGTAGTTATGGGGTCTTAGATCAAATCGGTTGGTAAACCCCCATTCTATGATGGAGGGTATAAAAAGAACCTTTCATTATATTTCGTTTGTTTCTCTTTCAAGGCGAGCATTAGTGTTCGGAGATTTTTGCAATGGAAAAGGAAAGCCAGAGATCACAAAACACCAACCAATATGAGACGCGTTTCGTCTTTGATTGGAAAATTTTTCAAACATATTAGGTGAGGAGGCTTCAGGAGGGCCATACATTAGAGGGTCTTTCTTATATCGAGTATATTGCGAAAGCGTATCTACGATGCAAGA